>NC_059111.1:107700180-108020349 GCF_020740685.1 Jaculus jaculus | reverse complement strand
TGTATTCTGTTTGCCAATATTTTGTTGAGAATTTTTGCATCTATGTTCATGAGGGAGATTGGTCTGTAATTTTCTTTTTTTGTTCTATCTTTGCCTGGTTTTGGTATCAGGGTGATGCTGGCCTCATAGAAGGAGTTTGGTAGGATTCCTTCTTTTTCTATTTCCTGGAAAAGCTTAAGAAGCAATGGTGTTAGCTCTTCCTTAAAAGTCTGGTAAAATTCAGCAGTGAATCCATCCGGGCCTGGGCTTTTTTTAGTTGGGAGATTATTGATAACTGCTCGGATCTCCATGTTTGTTATAGGTCTATTTAAGTGATTAATCTCATTTTGATTTAATTTAGGTAGGTCATATAGATCAAGGAAATCATCCATTTCTTTCAGATTTTCATACTTTGTGGAGTATATGCTTTTATAGTATGTCCCTATAATTTTTTGAATTTCTCTGGAATCTGTTGTGATGTTACCTTGTTCATCTCTGATTTTATTAATTTGTGTCTCTTCTCTCTTTCTTTTGGTCAGATTTGCTAAGGGTTTATCAATCTTGTTTATCCTTTCAAAGAACCAACTCTTTGTTTCATTAATTCTTTGGATTGTTCTTTTTGTTTCTATTTCATTAATTTCTGCCCTAATCTTTATTATTTCTTCCTGTCTACTACTTTTTGGTTTGCCTTGTTCTTCTTTTTCCAAGGCTTTAAGGCGAAGCATTAGGTCGTTTACTTGCGACCTTTCTAATTTCTTAATATAGGCACTTAAGGCTATAAATTTACCTCTTAGAACTGCCTTCATTGTGTCCCAGAGATTTTGGTATGTTGACACACACATTTTTTGAGGTAGGGTCTCACTTTGGCCCAGGCTGACTTGGAATTAGCTGTGTTGTCTCAGGGTGGCCTTGAACTCGCAGTGATCCTCCTACCTCTGCCTCCTGAGTGCTGGGAAAGATGTATGCCACCATGCCCGGCTGAATATATAGATATATTTAAATTTTTTAATAGTATTTTTTAAAATTTATTCATTTGAGAGCGACAGACACAGAGAGAAAGACAGATAGAGGGAGAGAGAGAGAATGGGCGCGCCAGGGCTTCCAGCCTCTGCAAACGAACTCCAGACATGTGCGCCCCCTTGTGCATCTGGCTAACGTGGGACCTGGGGAACTGAGCCTCGAACCGGGGTCCTTAGGCTTCACAGGCAAGCACTTAACCGCTAAGCCATCTCTCTAGCCCTATATTTTTATTTTTATTTATTTATTTGAGAGAGAGAGCGCGAGCGAGCGAGCCAACCACTGCAAACAAACTCCAGATACATGCTCCACCTTGTGCATCTGGCTTATGTGGGCCAGATGGGGCATTGAACCTGGGTCCTTTGGCTTCGCAGGCAAACACCTTAACCACTAACTCTTCTCTTCAGCCCTGGACATATGTTTTAAATGTTCTTGTGATGGTAATTTTTTTTCCAGTGTTTATGCTGCCAACTGTAAGGATCTGCCATCTAGTGGCTTCATGTTGAAATTGCTTTTTCCCTGCAATTCTGTGTCAAGTGAATTTCAGACATTTCTCTTTATTAAAAACAAACAAACAACAACAACAACAACAACAACAATACCCAGGTGGTCTGGAGAGATGGCTTTGTGGTTAAGACACTAGCCTGCAAAGCCAAAGGACCTAGGTGGTTAAAGTGCTTACTTGCAAGCATGAAAGCCTGGGTTCAATTCCCCAGTACCCATGTAGAACCAGATGCACAAAGTGGTGCATGCATTTGGTGTGCCCATTTTCTCTCTGCAAATAAATAAATAAATAAAAATACTAAAAACAACAGAAGTAGCCGGGCATAGTGGTACACACCTTTAGTCCCAGCACTCGAGAGGCTGAGGTAGGAGGATTACCTTGAGTTCTAGATCAGCCTGGACTAAAGTGAGACCTTGCCTCAAAAAACAATAACAATAACAACCACAGCAACAACAAAAACAAAAAAGAACTGTAAAAATAAAGCAAGCCCATAGGAATTCTATGTGTGCATAGAAGTAGGTTGTACTTAAGACCAAATTTTTAAGAGTTGCTTGCCTCTTATGATGCAACTGTTTGATATTTCCTGAAAACATTTTAATAGCTGTAAGGCTGGATGGAATGGAACAGTCGGATAGGTTTCAGCCACGGAGACTCTCTGTTATATAGCTCTTAGTTTTAGATGTGTTCTGGCTAATGTG
The DNA here is from genome assembly GCF_020740685.1 of Jaculus jaculus. Classification (NCBI taxonomy): domain Eukaryota; kingdom Metazoa; phylum Chordata; class Mammalia; order Rodentia; family Dipodidae; genus Jaculus; species Jaculus jaculus. Next base: position 108,018,150 of record NC_059111.1, on the reverse strand, counting down.
TAGACAGTATTTCTGAGGTGTCCTAGAGGTAAGATGGAGTCTCATTGATAGTGAGGAAGAAAGAGCTTTCCTGCATATCCCCCAGCTGTGATTGCAGGACCTTTGCAGCTGCCTGGGATTGAACACTCTTGAAATTGTCTTCTGTGCGCAGAAGGCTTTGTCTGGGACAGTGGGCTCGAGTCAGGCTGCTTGGATGAGTCGGAGCTGTTGTGAGGATGGGATGGTGGCGCAGTACATTTGGCTGTACTGTACGTTGTTCTGACCTGCGCCTGACACGTGTGCATATCTGCTCTGAGGATTCTGTCCACGTGGCGCCTGTCACGCGTGCGCTTTCCCTCCAGCTCTGCCGTGGCTCCGAGTCTAGCTCCGAGTGTTCTAGTGACATTGGCTGTGCCGGCCCAGTGGGTCCCGAGGCTCTCTAGAGAAGCTCCAATGTGGGCGCTCTGTGTGCTGACGCACTGTGACAGTGAGGGAGCATCTTACGTCCTCAGAGCTAGACAGCAGGTGCCTTTGATGGGTCAGGACCTCCATGGCGATGCATTGTCCCCTGTTCTCTGACCCGAACTTACGTATTATAAAGTGACACCCAAAATGGTGCTCTTCGTGCCTCTGCTCTCTTACTGGCATTTCTGCTGGCATTGTAGCTTCCTTACCCCAGGAGTGCTGAACTGGTAAGTGTGGTAACCCAAAATATCTCAAGATGGCCGAGCATAATACAGCATTCTAGATCATGGTCTCTGATGGTTGCAGACTTGGACTCAAACCTCTGTTGTCAAGCCGGGTGAGGTGGCACATCCCAGTACTTGGGAGGCAGAGGTAGGAGGATCACTGTGAGGTCAAAGTCACTCTGTGACTACAGAGTGAATTCCAGGTCAGCATGGGCTAAGAGCAAAACTCTACCTTGAAAACAAACAAACAAAAACAATAACAACAAAAACCAAAACACATACACCCCCACACACCCTCTGCTGTTGATCCTTTGGTAGCTGTAGGCAACTTTGTTCTGTGGCTCAGTTTCCCTTACTTGTTAAATGGTAAGAAAAATTTAATGCTTTCTTTATGGAGAAGTCTAGCAGGCTGCATAATGTCTTCTCCCAAATTATGTCCATGTGGAGACTTGGAATGTGGCTAGATCGCATGACTGGTAAATCAGGTCTTTGTAGGTGTAATTACCTAGGAATCTCAAAATGAAGTTCTCCTGGATATAAGATGGGTTCGAAGCCCAGTGATACGATGGTGTTCTCGTCAGAAAAAATCCACAAACGTGCCTGTGAAGCAGTGCCTTGTGAAGACTGATGTTGCTGCAAGCCAATGAGTGATGGGAGCCAAAAACAAAAGAAAAGAAAAGAAAAGAAAAGAAAAGAAAAGAAAAGAAAAGAAAAGAAAAGAAAAGAAAAGCCAGGGGAGGGGGGAGGAAGGCTCATGTCCCAGCGGCTCTGGAAGGAGTGCGACACCTCAGTTACATACTCCTTGCCCCCTGAACTCTGCGAAGATACATTTCTGTTATTTCATTCTAATGGAGAAACTGACACAGGAGGTCATGGTGGTTGCATAAGTTACTGTGCAGACAGTCCTTAAAATTGCTCATTGTACGAATTAGCCACACACCTATGTCAACTGTCATTCCTTTTGGGCCAATGTGGCACTGTGGGAAATAACACAGGCAGTTGTAACTGGCAGGCTAGGAGTGGAGACCTGGCTCTGTGACTTACCAGCTGGGTCACATCAGGGAATTTCTGCAACTGTTGACAGTCTTGGTTTCCCTATGAAATAGGCAGCTAATAGCAGATGTTGTCTCCTAGGCCAACTTTAAAGACAGATGTGTGCATAAGCTCTTGGCATATGCAGGCAGTCAGAATCCCAGCTCCTGTGTGCTTATGTATTATGTAAAAGTGGCCTGCCCTCTCTGGGATGCCTCAGGTTTGGTATGTAATACAACTCTAAGGTTCTTGCTCTGGGGGTTCTCTATACAGGCCTGAATCCTGGGGTGACAACAGTTCAGACTCAAATACGAGTCTCCATGGCATAAAGCAAAGTATGTCTCTGTTTAAGAATTATAGGGTGGGCTGGGGAGATGGCTCAGTGGTTTAAGGCAATTGCTTTCAAAACCTGATGGCCCACGTTCAATTTTCCAGTACCTATGTAAAGCCAGATGCACAAAGTGGTACATGCATCTGGAGTTCATTTGCAGTGGCAGGAGGCCCTGGTGCACCCATATTTGCTCTCCTTCCTTCCTTCCTTTCTTCTTTCTCTCTCTGTTTCTTTCTTTTCTCTCTTCCCCAAATAAAAATAAACAAAAACATTAAAAAAGAATTATAGCTCATTAATATGAGTTGTTTTTTTAATTTTAATTTTGGTTTTGCTTTTATAAGGTAGGCTCCTTCTCTAGCCAGGCTGTCCAGGAATTCACTATGTAGTCTCAAGGTAGCCTTGAATTCACAGTGATCCTCATGCCTCTGCCTCCCGAGAGCTGGGATTAAAGTCACGCACCACCACACCTGGCTAAAATAATTTTTTTAAGGGCTGGAGAGATGGCTTAGAAGTCAAAGGCTCTTGTTTGCGAAGACTGATGGCCCAGGCTAATTCCTCAGTACTCATGTAAATCCAGATGCACAAAAGTGCCACATGTGTCCGGAGTTTGTTTGCAATAGCAAGAGACCCTGGCATATTCATCTTGCCCCGTCTTTGTCTGTCTCCAATAAATAAATAAAAATATGAGTGATGGCTAGGGAGATAGATAAGTCAGCAAAGCACTTGTGTGCAAATGTGGGGACCGGAATTTGCTCCCAGAACCCATGTAAATACTGGGCATGGTAGAACATGCCTGGAGTCCCAGAGCTTGGGAGGTGGAGACTAGCAGAGCCCCCCGGGCAAGCTACTTAGCCAGACTAACTGAGTCAGTGAGGTGTGGGTTCAGTGAGAAGCTCGGTTCAATAAAAATGAGGTGGTGAGGACAGTGATAAGTAAAAATAAGAAGGATTCAACCTCTGGCCTCCATGTGCGCACACACAAACCCACCTCTCCTCATGTACCTATGCATAAACAAACAGGCATGCAGGTACACAAATCACATACACGTGCAAAAAAAAAATCTAAAAACCATGAGTACGAGTTGTTACCATTCTCACTGTGTCAGGAAAAAATGTTCTGGGTTGGGAGTGGGGGTGCTGGGCAGTATAACTTGATGCCTGACGTCAGCCAACATGGCTTCGTGCATGTCACGTGGGAAATGAGATCATGGGCACCTGATGTCTGAGATTTCCCTACATGCTAACATCTTCTGATTCTAGGAGGAGGAGAAGGCTCCAACTGGGGTGTGGAACTGTAGACCCTTGCAGCCAGGCAACTCAAGCTGATACCAAAGGCATAGTTCCTGCCTCTGATATGACTTCTGGCAGACTGCAGCTGGGGACTAACATGCTAAGCTTCTCCCTACCTGATTAACAGTGACCATGGAGTCCTGACCTTGAGATGGCTCCCAATGGCAGGCCAGGGGAATCCATAAAGGAATTATTCCATTGTGAGCGTGAAGATCTTTATTTGGTATGTTTCTCATAGCACCTTTCCACAAGCCAGGTGTCTTTTAAGTTTCAAAAAGAACATGTTGGGGCTGGAGAGATGGCTTAGTTGTTAAAGTGCTTGACTGTGAAACCTAAGGACCCAGGTTCGATTCTCCAGGTCCCACGTAAGCTAGCTGCACATGGTGGTGCATGCGTCTGGAGTGCATTTGCAGTGGCTAGAGGCTCTGGCATGCCCATTCTCTCTCTCTCTCTCTCTCTCTCTCTCTGTCTAATAAATAAATAAATAAATGAAATTCAGAAGAAAATAAAAAAAGAAAGACAGAACATGTGCACTGGACACAGAGCAGACATGGTAGGGTAGTTCCTGCATCAGTTGTGATGCTGTGAGTTGTGGCCGAATAGATTAGAATATTTGTGAAGGGGTTTTAGTGCTAGCTCTGCTCTGTGCTATTTTGTGTTAGTCAGCTTTCCATTGCTGTGATGAAACACATGAGATAAACAACTTATAAAAGGGAAAGGTTAGCTGGGCGTGGTGGTGTGCACCTGTAATCCCAACACTAGGGAGGCAGAGGTAGGAGGATCGCCGTGAGTTCGAGGCCACCCTGAGACTACAGAGTGAATTCCAGGTCAGCCTGGGCTAGAGTGAGACCCTGCCTTGAAAAAAAACAAAGGAAAGGTTTATCTTGGTTCACAGTTCCAGAGGGTTCAGTCCATGGTTGCTTGCCCAGTTGCTTTGGGTCTGTGGAAGTATATAATATGTCACTGTGAGAACACATTGCAGAGGAGCCCTGCTCACTTCATGGAGTTCAGGAAGCAAATACAGGGACAGGGAGAATATGGGTCCTAGTATCTTTATTCAAAAGCGTGACTCCAATGACATAACTTCCACTAGACCCTATCTCTTAAGATTTCCACCACCTCCCAGGTGGAGACCATGTGTCCAATGCATGAATATCCGGGAGACATTCAAGACCCAAACTATAGCAGTTAGTATTATTTTGGCTACATGAAGCAGACTAACTTGCATTAGTTAATAAGGAAATATAATCTCTCTTACAAGAGAGATTTCTTATAGGAATCATCTCATATCTAATGTCACAGGTCTTTTTTCTTTTTGAGATAGTGTCTCACTCTAGCCCAGGCTGACCTGGAATTCACTCTGTAGTCTCAGGGTGGCCTCGAACTCACGGCGATCCTCCTACCTCTGCCTCCCAAGTGCTGGGATTAAAGGCATGCACCACCACGCCTGGTTTGTCACAGGATTTTTTTTAAAAAAAATTTTGTCCTAGGATTGAGAAGACCTCTGTGGTGATGGTTTGAATATAAAATGATTTCCCTCTCCCCCATTGCTTCATGTGTTTGAATATCTGGTTCCACACAAAGTGGTGCTTTTTGGGAAAGTTGTGGAACATTTAGGATGTGGAGCCTTGTTGGGGGCAGTATATCCCAGGTGATGGGGTGTGATCTGGGGTGATGGACAGCCTGGGCCCCATTCTGTTTCTCCCTCTCCATTTCCTCCCTGCTGATACCATGATGTGGCTCTGGCTTCCTGCTCCTGCCATGACACACTCAACCCTCTGCAGCAACACTACCCTCTGTAAGATGAAATAAGTTCTTTCTTTTTCCAAGCTGCTTCTCTTTAGGTATTTTGTCCAAACAATGAAAAAGTAACTCCATGCCTTCCCAGAAGAGATTTTGAGGAGCAGGGATTTCTCATCAGTATTGACCTCTGGACCAGGGAATGGAATTTGTGGCCTCTGAGGCTGTTGCAGTGATTGCTGGTAGAAATCACCCAACCAAGAGTAGCTTCTGGGAAAAAGAGGTTTCTTTTGGCTTACAGGCTCGAGGGGAAGCTTCACGATGGCAGGGGAAAACGATGGCATGAGCAGAAGGTGGACATTACCCTCTGGCCAACATAAGATGGACCACAGCAACAGGAGAGTGTGCCAGACAGTGGCATGGGGAAACTGGCTTTAATGCCCATAGCCCGCCCCCAACAATACACTCCCTCCAGGAGGCATTAATTCCCAAATTTCCATCAGCTGGGAACCTAGCATTCAGAACACCTAGGTTTATGGGGGACACCTGAATCAAACCACCACAGAGGCACTTTCATCCGTGTAGAAACGAAGTAGAAAAGGGCAAAATGATGTGGGGCAGACTGCCTGCCAGTGGGGAGCTAACAACTAGAAAAATGTATGTGAAAAAAATTTCCCTGTGAATTTTAAAAAGTTCAGGTTTTTTTTCAGTAATGAAGATTTGGTTAGATATATTTAATACTCCTTTCAACTTTGTATTTTTATGAATTTTTCAAATAATAGCCATTTTTACTGGCTGATCATTTTCATAGGTGTGCTCAGAACTGCTATTGGATAGTGACACAGAGGCTAGACATATACTTGGGGCAACCAGCACACCAGCTGCAGAGTCATAACAGAAACACCCACTACCACCATCAAAACAAAAGAGAAACATTAGAAACCCAAATGAGAAAATTCTTGGGAAGAGCCCTCTTCATTTCAGCATGCCTGTGTGCTGTGGGTCATTCTGAAAATAACTTTTATGTCCTATTTATTTATTTATTTATTTATTTATTTATTTATTTATTTATTTATGAGACAGAGGGAGAGAGTGAGAGAGGGAGTGAGAGAGGGATAGAATTGGCATGCCAGGGCCTCCCGCCACTGCAATAGAACTCTAGATGTATGCGCTGCCTTGCGTGCGTGTGCAACCTTGCGTGCTTGCATCCCTAAAGGAAGTCTCAAGAATAACAATTATTTTAATAAGCTATTACTTTATTATTAAAACTGATGAAGTGAAATTAAACAGAAAGAGTTTAGAGCTCAATTTAATAATTTTACTAAGCACAGGAAAAGGAGACACACCTGGTGTTTAGCTTCTCTGAAGTTCACCGTGATAAATAGTACAAGAAAGCCATTCCCATCCTGGAGAGGGGTCCGACTGCATATGTAGCACCCTCCAGCTAGCTCCTGGATTTTAAAAGGACATTGAAACATTGAAAAACATTAGATAACATAATAAAATAGCTAATTGTTCATGTCAATGCAAAAAAAAAAATTACAGCTCTTACCTCAAAAGGAGTAAGAGAATTTATTCTGGAGCCAAATATGAGTAACCATGGCCCAGGAACACAGATCTGGGTTGTCCAAATTCCATGTTGTAATGTGGTGATAGTGTCATATAGATTTTTATACTATCAGACCAAGGAAAGACATAAATCAAAATGCTTTTTAAAAAAAATTTATTTATGTTTTTGAGAGAGCAAGGGAGGGAAAGAGACAGACAGACAGACAGACAGACAGACAGACAGACAGACACACACACACACACACAGAGAGGGAGGGAGAGAGAGAGAGAGAGAATGGGCATGCCAGGGCCTCCAGCCGCTGCAAACGAACTCCAGATGCATGCACCACCTTGTGCATCTGGCTCACATGGGTCCTGGGGAATCGAACCAAGGTCCTTTGGCTTTGCAGGCAAATGCCTTAACCACTAAACCATCTCTCTGGCCCCAAAATGCTTTTAAAATACATTGGTGCAACCTGAGGTGAGTGGATTACAGCAAAATGGGCCGGGTGGGTGGGGTGTCTTTGCTGTAGGCCTCAGATGCTATCTTAGCCCTTGGGGTGGTGCAAGCTGGGGATCTATTTGCACATTCTAAAAGGATTTACCTAATAGTCATAAGGATGCCAGGTCACACACAGAGAAATGGCTATTTAAAGGGGCTTAGATACAAGAAAATTGGTTCCCACAGTGTAACATTCCGGCTCTCCTCAAGCACTGATGTTTAATCAGCCAGTCAGCCTTGTGGGTTGGTCAGCACAGGTGTGGCCTTCTTTTAGGGATGTCAGCTCACCTTTCACAACTTAAGCAAACGAGTCACCCAAGTCCCTAATGTACGTTTATCTTTGGTGTTAATGGAGTCCCAGAAAAGTAGATATTACTGTTTACAATTTACAGAAAAGTGGATTGACCAGAAAAACTGTCACACATTCTCCTCTGCCCCTCCCGATTTCCTTGATCAAGTTAGGGAATTGAATTCAAACTTGTGCAGTTTTGTTAGGTTGGGGCTGTCAATTCAAGGTCATTGGGCTTGGAACAGGTGCTACACATCACGCTGGAGAGCATCAGAAATGTGCCACACACAAGAAAGCCGTTTTGGTAGAGGGTTATTTTGAGCTGAAGACAGTTGAGAAATAGCAGATGCCAGAAAGTGGCTCTTCATTTGCTCCCACATGTTGCCTAAAATAGGCTAAGACTTAAAAAAAAATATTTTATTTATTTGCAAGGAGACAAAGAAAGAGAGATAGAAGAAGAGAGGGAGGGAGAGAGAGAGAGAAAGAGAGAGAGAGAGAATGGGTATTTCTTGGTCTCTAGCCACTGCAAACGAATGAACTCCAGACACATAAACCACTTCGTGCACCTGGCTTTACATGGGTACTGGGGAATTGAACCCGGGTTGTTAGACATTGCAGGCAAGTGCCTTAACTGCTAAGCCATCTCTCCAGCCCAGGTTTAGACTTTTAACTCCAAACAGCCTGAGAAGAATTTTCAAGACAAACCATATCTTGCATTAGCCAGCCCCGCATATTTACTTCCTACTGTCCATGCTCCTAGAAGGCTGAGCCCCTTAGTCTTGCCACCTCTATGAAAATATATCTTCCTTAGTGAAGATGCTCTGTAAACTCAAGGTCTAAATACCCCTAACCCGGATTTCCCTTGCACGTCTATGTGCCACATATGTCAATAGCTATTCAATCTGTTTGTGCTTCTGTGTGCCTGGCCTCGGGCGTCTCTTGGCTGCAGAGTAGGAATTCTCCATCTCTGCGCAAGGGAATCTCCCGGGTTGGTTTTGCGGCAGCTCCACTTGCTCGGATTCAGTATATCTGGGACCTGACTCTGTGTGTACGTGTGTGTGTGTGTGTGTATTTGTGTGTTTATGATGTGTCTGTGTATAGGTACATGCGTGTCACTGCTTGTATGCGGAAGTTAGAGGGCAATCTTAGGGGTGTTTTTTTCTCTCCTTCCATCTGTTTTTGAGATAGGGTCTCTCTTTACTGTGTGTATGCGCGTGTGTATGGGTGTGCCAGCCTCCTGCTGCTGCAAAAGAATGCCAGATACTTGCACCACTGTGTGCATCAGGCTTTATGTAGGTGGTTGGGGTAATGAACCCAGGCTGGCAGGCACCTTTAACCACTGAGCCATCTCCCCAGCCCTGAGAGACTGAGTCTTTCTCACTTTGTCACTGCCGCTTGCAAGCTTCCAGACTCTCCTGGCTCCACCTCCCATTGTCATTGGTGCCTAGGGATCACAAACACATGTGCCACTTTGCATCTGGCTTTCTGTGAGTGCTGAGAAAGCTCAAATTCAGGTAAGCAGGGTTGCAAGCGTGTGCTTTCAACTGATGAGCTATCGCCCCAGCCCCATGAATATTTTTTTCCTTTTTAAAAAAATATCTGCCCTTTTTGTAATTTTTTTTTTTCTGGTGCTGAGGATCCAACCCAGGGCTATGTGCTTGCTAGGCAAGTACTAGTCCACCAAGCTAAATTCTGAACCCCCTTTTGATGGCCCTTTAAGTAGGGGGGTGGTGCATTTACAATGTCCCTCTGGGGCTAGAGAGATGGCTTAGTGGTTGTGGTGGTTTGAGTCAGGTGTCCCCCATAAACTTAGGTGTTCTGAATGCTAGGTTCCCAGCTGATGGAGATTTGGGAATTAGTGCTTCCTGAAGGGAGTGTATCGTTGGGGGCGGGCTTATGGGCGTAATAGCCAGTTTCCCGGTACCAGTGTTTGGCACACCCTCCTGTTGCTGTGGTCCACCTTATGTTGGCCAGGGGGTGATGTCCACCCTCTGCTCATGCTATCGTTTCCCCCTGCCATCGTGGAGCTTCCCCTCGAGCCTGTAAGCCAAAATAAATCTCTTTTTCCCAGAAGCTGACTAGAATTACTGTACTTACTGTTAGAAGTTATATTAATGAACTCAAAGTAGCTTCTGTTTATTGACCCTAGGCTGTCTACTTCACAGCAGGCTGGGGCTAATGCTTAAAAACCCAGTGGCACCAAACTCAAATTCTTACATGCCGAGTTGCTTTAAATATGTAACCCAGGGGCCCAAGAGATGGCTTAGTGGTTAAGGCGCTTGCCTGCAAAGCCGAAGAACCCAGGTTGGATTTCCCAGAGCCTGCATAAGGCCAGATGCACAAAGTGGCACATGAGTCTGGAGTTTGTTTGCAGTGGCTAACGGCCCTGGTGCACCCATTCTCTCTATCTACCTTTTTCTGTCTCTCCTCTCAAATAAACAAATAAAATATTTAAAAAACATATAGCCCAATTAACATACTTTGGTTATTGGGAATGTGACTGCTTTACATAGTCTGTTGAAATCACCAAACCTCAGACAATTCTGGCCGTACACACACCCTGAACCACTGTTATTCTTGGGTGCTCTCTGGACCAGTGCTGTTGAGGGACAGCACCCAAGCAGGCTGCCCCTTCTCTTAGCTTCTTCTGCGGGAGTTCTGCTCTTCTCACCACCTTCTGAGAGGCAGCCCCTTGCTGTTGTTTCTGAAAAGACTTTTCCTGCATTCTAACCTAGCAAAGCATTGCCCAGATGAAGTTACACGTACCAGTGCCACCTTGTGGCTGCTTAGTTTTATTTATTTTTTTTCATTCTGGAAATCCTTAGATTCTCGATACAAGGTGCCAGGTGTGTCTTGACCTTGTTTCATCTTCCCAGTCTTCCCCCGGGGTCCTTCCTAGGCAGCGCCGGCGCTTTTCTGCCTCACCTTCAGCTATTCTACCAGGGAGCCCCGTGGATGTGGGATAAGTGGGATCGTTAATTTTAATTGTCAACTTGATTGGATTGAAAAATGCCTAGGAGATTAGTAGCTCTCAGTATGTGTGTCTGTGAGAGGGTTAAATGGGGGGGGACCCACGCTGAGTGTGGGTGGTACCACCCCATGGGCTGGGGGCCCCGGATGGAACAGAAGAGGACAAAGGAGAAAGCTATTAGCACAAGCAGGCTCTCTCTGCGTTCTGGCCGCCGTGTGGGAAGCTGCTCGTCAGCCCTCGGGCCAGGGCGCACTGGATTCTTCCCTGGCACGTTGGGGAGGTGGTGGTTTCCCCAGCAAGACTTTACTTCTGTCATGGCTCTAGGAAACTCATTGATCTCCAGTTTGCTCAGAATTTTTTTTTTTCTTCTTCTTCTTCTTCATATGACTCAGGAATGGCAACTTCTAAACTCTACATATTGGAGCTGAAACTGGAATTCTTTCCTTTGAGCAACAAATCCCAGGGCTGGGAATGTAGCTCAGTGGCATAACACTTGAATAGAATGTTCAAGGCCCTGGGTTCAATCCCCAGCATTGTCCAAATGAACAAGCACACATGAAACAAATCCCATCCTAGCTTTTTGCTTCTGGTAAATGTGATACAATAGCTGACCATACAAGATTTCTGTCTGTAGAACATTGAAAACTACTGATTATATTCAAGCTTTGGGAAGTCACTGCTTAAGTGGAAGAGGATGCAGGGGTCCAGACCAAGCAGACTGAGTCACCTGGAGGCTATACCAAGGACAAGCCTCAACAACAAGAATGGGAAGTCCCGAATTTTAGTGCGTACATGGCTGATGGGAGGCATAGTCTTGATTCTGTGCCAGGTGGGGAGTTGGAAAGCACCCTAACTGAAAAGAGATAGAAAGAAATCTATGTCCCAGCAAGAAAGCTAGCAAGTAACATGTTTGCTTGGATATCAGATCTAGGTTGGGAGAAAAAGAATATGCAAAGAAATTTGTCATAAGCACGGGCATGATCTCAGTGACTTTAGGGGTTCTGATTTATTTAATTATGTATTTGAGAGAGAAAAAGGAGGGGGGAGAGAATGGGCATGCCAGGGCCTCCAGCCACTGCAAACGAATTCCAGATGCATGCGCCCCTGGTGCATCTGGCTTATGTGGGTCCTGAAGAATTGAACTGGTATCTTTTGGCTTTGCAGGCAAACACCTTAACTGCTAAGCCATCTCCCCAGCCCCAGGGGTTCTGATTTATATGAGCTTCATGCTCCAGAGAGCACTGGGCAGGGAGGTTCCAGGGGATCCCCAGAGAAGCCAAAGTAAGTTCTCTCTGGAGGTGTCTACCTCTGTCCAGGCTCCTTTAGATTCCTGAATATTTAGGCATGGCACAAAGTCATGGTAAAATGCAAAACCAACATCCTGAGCTAGCACCGAGAAACAGTAAGCAGCAAGACTGCCCCTTGAGGTCCCTAAGGACTGCAGCCATTAGAGTTACCACGTAATGCTGTAGTAGGTGTGGTACTTTGAATGTATGTCCTCCATAGACTCAGGTGTTTTATTGAGCTCAGAACTTGGATCTCCAGCTGCCTGGCTGGAGGAGCTGTCGCTGGGGGTGCATCCTGGGGTTTAACCCTAAGGTGTGTTTGGGGGTTGATCTAAATTCTAGAATACCAAAAGGTATGCAAAGAGGTTTGAGCTCCGTCTGGGTCCCCTGCTGTTGGCTGGCCATTTGTGCTTGCTGCTTTTGGTTTTCATGGGCTATTTGGTGGTTTCTCTCTGCTTGGATGTATGAAAGCAGCTTCTGCCATTGACAGAACTCTCCCCCTGGGTCTGTAAGCTTGAAACAAATTCTTTCTTCCCCTAAATTGTGTCTGGTTTGACTGTCAACCCAGCAATGTGGAGATGTCCACAACAGTAGGAAATAAAGATGTTCTTCCTTTTTTTTAAAAAGAAGGAATCCATAATCAACAACAATGAAAAAATTATAAAGGGCCGGGGAGATGTCTTAGTGATTAAGATGCTTGCCTGCGAAGCCTAAGGACCCATGTTTGACTTGGTGGAGCCCTCTTAAACCAGACTCACAAGGTGGCATGTTCACAAGGTTGTACATGTGCACAAGGTGGCGAATGTGTCTGGAGTTTTATTACAGTGGTTGGAGGCCCTGGTGGCCAATTTTCTCATAAAAAACAAAGAAGGCCAGTGGTTGGGTTTGCCTCAAAAAAAAAAAAAAAAAAAAAAAAAAAAACAAACAAACAAAAAAACCACAAAGGGAACCAGTCATTTCATACTCCCCCACCCCCATGCGCCTGTATCATTTTGCTTTTCAGCCGTGCAGGTGGGCTTCTGTCAATAAGAGACTGAGGTGACTGACGCTGCTAAGGTCACCACTGCTCTTCACACTCACTGACCTCTGTCCTGTCCTCAGTGGGCTTAGTTTCTAGCATCATTTGACAGCTGACTGCCCCCTTTATCTCAATGCACTGGTCTGCTGGTGTTGTGGACAGAGGTGAGCTTTTCTTTCTGTCTTCTGGGCTGTTCTTTGTCATTTTATTGCCTGTATAGCATCTCTCCCATGTTTCCAGATACAGGAACACGTCTGGATTTGAACATGACCTTGTTTTCTTCTCTAGATACATTCCTTTTATTTCTACTCATGATTATGTGTTTTAAATTATTTTCTACCTAGGTACAATCATCTCAGTGTGGTTATGCAATAATTTTATCTTCCCAAAATTTGCATCTGCAACCCTGTGTTCCTCACTTGCATAATCAAGTACCTATTTGCCTAGAGGCCTCTCCAAGTAGCACATCTAGAGAAGAGAGCTCATATTTGAAACTGTCCACCTCTTCCCACAACTTACCCCTCCTCTGTGTTCCATCACTCAAGCCTGAAGTCCTTGAGAGATCTTACATTTGGGGTACAATGGAACTTAATTAACAGTTTGTTTAATGTTGGACATTTGCAATGGGTCTTTTTGGTTTTATGAAGTATGCTTTCAATATCACCTCTGCATATAAAGCTGTGTTTATGTTTCTGGTTCTGTCTCTTGGATAAATATCTGGAAGAATCAGGCAATTCCTGATTTTCTAGGCTCAGGGCAAATGTACAAATGTATCAAAATACTTAAGTTACACATCAAGAAGACAAACAGGTAACTTAAAATGCATTTTAGCTTCCTACTTTTTCAAGTAGACTTTTATGATGGCATGAAACAAAGCCAGTAGTTTTAGATGCCATAGAGTTTTTGCTTGTTTTGGTTTTGTTAGACAAGGTCTTACTGTCTGTAAGCCACACTGGCTTTGGACTCATAGCAATTCTCCTGCCTCAGTTCTTGAATGCTGAAATTATAGGTGTAATAAGTCACCATGCCTAGTGTAGACCTTTTTAAATTCTAAAGTAGAAGGTCTGGTGTGCACGGAATAGGTCCCTTAGTGCTTGACCCTGGCCCAACCCCCTTTCTCTTCCCTCATCTGGTTAGCTCTTACATTGTGGCCAGTGTGCAGCCTCTTGTAGCCTCAGCCACACTCAACCACTCTTGCCCTGGAACCAGGCATATGTCCTCCTCTGAAAGTGGTCACACTTCAATACTCTTTTAGGTGGTCTGTTCAGGTCCTGGAAGCAGGCTTATGGTTGTTTGGACAGGGAAGCACAGAGTCCAAGGTACCTGGAGTGTGATCTGGAAGGGGTGCTCGATCTTGGTGTGTTGTCTGGTGCCCCTGAGCTCCTAGCTTCATGTGGAGATGCACAGTCAGAAGAGTCAGAAAAGAGAGGTTCAGGGACAGCCCCCTCTTCTCCATGCTCAGTCTCGATGGACAGGAAGTCTTAGATCTGGGTGTATTGTTCCTTCCAAGTTCATTTCCAGAAAGAATGTACCAGTTGTATACCTCCTTATGGAAGGATACACCAGGGACATTTCCACCAGTCTACTGAGTTTCTTCTCTAGATCTCAGTAGATGCTCCTTTTTAGTCCTTCCCACTGGTTCTCCAGTTCTTATATTTAGCTTTTTATCGCTTGAGTTTCTTAAACCTTTCTGGGTCTATGCATTAGTTCTTTTGGTGTTACTATAATGACATACTCAAGGCTGGATACCTTACAAAGAATAGAGGCTTCTTTTGACTCATGGGTACAGCGCAAGGTCAAAGGCTGGCATCTGGCAATAACCTTATGCGGGCAGAGTCCCTGGGTGGCACAGAACATCACATGATGAGAGTCTGGGGTGTTTCCTCTGGGCATTCTCTCTTTTCTTATGAAATATCTAAACATGCGGGAGGCATCCTAATGAAGGCAAAACAAACATTAGGTTTCCATCCTCTTGGGGATTACCTTTCAGTATACAAACCCTGGGGGTCACATTCATCCATATACTACAGTATCTGCTATGGTGGTCTTCCTACGACTCTTGTTTATTTGTGTGTGTGTGTGTGTGTGTGTGTGTGTGTGTGTGTGTGTGTGTGTGTATGCTTGTGAAGCTATGTGAGTGAGCACTACAGCATGTGTGTGGAAGTCAGGGGACCACCATGGGTGTTGTCCTCACCTACTTTGTTTGAGGCAGGCTTTCTCATTTGTCACTGCAAATATGTCAGGGTAGGTGGCCTGTGGGTGTCCCATCTGGATGATGCTTATGATGCTGTGTGTGGCTTTATGTGGGTGCTGGGGCTTCGAATGTGGATCCTCATGTTGCACAGCAAGCACTTTATCCCCCCGAGCTATCTCCTCAGTCCTCCTCAGGACTCTTCTCCCTGTGTGAACATTAAGGCTCCACACGACTTTGATTCCTTCTTGTAATTTTTTCCTTTTGATAGCCATCTGCAATAAAGAACACAGCCACAAAACAAGGAAGTTGCACCTTCAAGGCCGGCTTTGAAAACACTATATCCTGAGCTCTCTGTGGTTATCTGGGAGAGTTGATTACAATTCACTGGAAAGAGCTTTCCCCCACCCTCCCCTGTGTCCTTTGTCTCTTTATAAGGGAAAGGAAAAACTTATCTCAGCCCCAGCAGCTTGTTTGGGTGACCTGGACGGACAGACGCAATGCTTTGTAAAGTAAGAGCGCGTTTCCTGAAGATGGCACTGTGATTTTACTTCTGTTCATGTAAATACCTCGTCACACGAAGAAATGGGCCTCTGACTAGTCTGTGTGACCTTAGATCCATTAAAGTGGAAAAGTGTAGTCATGTAACTGCATCAACAGAAATGGGTGTGTGTCATGGAAATGTAAAATTTAGTTGAAAAAAATATATAGAGAGATGCTTTTACTCTCAAAGCATCAGTTTTTAAAACCCTCTTCCAAAAGTACACAGAGGTGATTTCAGCAGATAAATCAAAGTTAAAATCAACCCAACGACCCACCCGTGCACTTATGTTTTCAATTCTCCTGTCTACCACCTTAATGTCACTTAAATTTTAGTCTAAATCAAGCAAATGATTTAGTCAGTGAGTATTGGTTGAATATTGATTAGGATCAGATGATACAACTGAATCTCAACCCGAGTGTCCTTAGGAATTCTGCCAAGGAAAGTGGGCACTTTTCCTTTAAGAGGCCACATTCTACCTCTTTAATGGCTTCTCAGGCAAGCCACAGACTTCCTTGCCAGTCTGTTTTCAGACTCTGGCAGATGTTACCATACTTGGGCTGCAGCGTCCAGGGACAGATCTGAGCCCTGTCCCTGTGGAGACTTATGCAGCAGTGGCTTTGAGCTATTAGGTACTTTGGATCCTGTTCTTGGCTCTCTTAGGACAGTAGAGCAGGAGCCTGCCTGAGCCCAGCATGCCTTTGCACTAAAGGAGGCCATGGCCCATGGAAGACATCATTCTTCCCAGAATTTTCAAGCTTGCCTAGATGATAGCACAGCCCAGAAGTTATGAGCTATTTGAGAAGTATCACCACTGATTTGTTGAAACCAAAATAATTAAACAGATGAGTCTGTGAATAAATGAGACAGTATCTTGTCTTGCATTTCAGAATGGAGACGGATGGCTAAGTTTAGGTATCAATTTGACTGGTCTAAGGGATGTCCAAATGGCTGGTCAAGGAATGCTTCAGGGGCTGCAGAGATTGCTTAGTGGTTAAGGCACTTGCCTGCAGAGCTTAAGGATCCAGGTTCGATTTTCCAGGACCCACGTAAGCCACATGCACAAGGTGGCTCATGCATCTGGAGTTCATTTGCAATGGTTAGAGGTCCTGGTGCACCCATTCTCTCTCTCTCTCTCTGCCTTTCTTCCTCTCCCCCTCTCAAATAAATAAAATATTTTTTAAAAGCATGGTTTAGGTATGTCTGTGAAGTAGTTTCTGGAAGGGATTAGCATTTCAATCCATAAATTGTATGATGAAAATCCAGTCACCAATGTGAACTGGATCAGCACAGACTCCTTGGTTATCAGGTCTATGGACTTGGACCAGGTCTTATACCATGGGCTTCTTGGTTTCCGGGCCTTTGAATTAAGATAACACCACACACCAGCTTTACTGGGCCTCCAACATGCAAATAGTAAGCTGTGAAAACTTCAGCTTCCACAGTTGTGAACTGATCTGTTGGAATCTTTCTGTATATCTGTATATATCCCATTGGTTTAGTTGTTGTGGAGAACTCAGGCTGAGACCCAGTTATGGTGAAGCAATTTCCTCAATATCAGTATAATGGTTAATTAATCTTGGTTGTCTACTTGACAGGATCTAGAATCACCTAGGAGACAAATCTCTGAGTTTGTGAAATGGTCTCTAGATTAGGTTAATTGGGGAGGAATTTAGTGCAAATGCATGCTGGGCTCAGGCAGGCAGGGTCTCTCTCTACTGTCCTAAGAGAGCTGAGAACAGGATCCAAAGTACCTAACTGTGGGTGGCACCATTCCACGGGTTCTGCACTAAACAAAAAGGAAAAAAAATTGAGCTGACAACTTTCTGTTTCCCGATCGCGCAGTGTGACCAACTGCTCCACGCCCTTGCCCATCACGTCTTCCACACCGCAGTGGACTGTATCCCTCTAAACTGTAAGACAAACTCTCTTCCTTGAGTGGCTTCTTGTCACGGGTTTGGTCACAGCAACAAGGAAAGTAGCTAGCATGAGCAGCAAGGAGCTGGGGCTCAGAAGAACAAATCCATGTCAGGCACCGAGGGCCTCACCATGGCTGACACAGTCACAAGTCACAGAGCTGATGCCAGAAGGCTGCACCCAGCCCAGGGCGTGGGCAGAGCTGGTGAGGGCCACCTGCATGCCTCTCACATGGCACATTTCCTGCAAGCCTCACTCCAGTAGCATCTGAACCTCTTTCTGCATTAATGAATATCTCACAGATTGAGCATTTTCCCCAAGCTTGGTTTATTCTTTAAACTTTTTATTTATTTATTTGCACACACATGTGTGTATAATGGCATGCCAGGGTTTCTTGCTGGCATAAACAAACATCAAACACATGCATCACTTAAAATTTTTTTTTTGGATTTTCATTTTTTGTTTATTTTAATTTATTTATTTGAGAGCAACAGAGAGAGAGAAAGAGAGAGAGGTGCATCAGGGCCTCCAGCCACTGCAAATGAACTCCAGATGCTTGCGTCACCTTATATATCTGGCTTATGTGGGTCTTGGGGAATCAAGCCTTGAAAAGAGGTCCTTGGGCTCCACAGGCAAGCACTTAACTGCTAAGTCATCTCTCCAGCCTCACTTTTTGTTTTCTGCATCTGGCTTTACTTGGGGGCTAGGGAATTGAACCCAGGCTAGCAGGCTTTGCAAGCAAACACTTTTCACTGTGAGATGTCTCCTTGGACCCATCAACTTGGTTTTGATAAACACCCAGAGAAACATGCTACCTGCCTATCTCAGGCTAAATAAATGCCAGCAGCTAGGGAAACATTCAACACATGATTCTTGAGTTGGTTGAAGTCCTGTGTGATCAGGCAAGGTGTTGTGGCTGCAGCCAGTCTGGGTGATACTGTACTCTGAAGGAAAGACACTAACTTCTTCACTTGTTCAGAACTCCACTCGGTATCAAATCCTGGAATGATATGATCAGAATGAAAGAGAGGTGTGTTAGTGATGTTTTTTCTTCTCTTTGACAAAAGACCTGTTAGAAGGCATCTATGGGAGGCAGGGTTTGTTTGGACTACCACTGCAGAGGATTGCAGTCCATTACTGCAGGGAAGCCATGGCAGCAGAGCAGCTCTGTCCAGGGTGCAGTGGAAGGTCTTCACATCATGGTAGACCAGAACATGGAGAGCCTGATGGCAATCAGAGACAGGTATATTCTTCAAATCACCCACTAGTGAGGCACCATGTCCCAGAGGTTCCATAAACTCCCCAAATAATGCCACCATCTAGGTACTAATTGTTCAAACACCTGCACCTGTGAGGAACAGTTCACATTCAAACTGTAACAGGAGGGACTGGAGAAAGGGGTGGCTGTGCCCAGGATGGTACCAGAACCTAGATGAGAGAAGAAAGAATCCCAGGATGCAGCTCTTGGGGTGTCACTGGCCCTCAGGCATTGCCCCTGCAATTGACCTCTGTGTGCCAGCACCCAGATGGGACATTAGGTCTTGGACTTTGCTTGCACATCCTGGTCATGGCCTGGCTTTGCCTGGAGTGACAGGAGGGATAGGAAAAATAGCTATAAAACACAGAAAAATCTCTCAGGTACGAACTCCTTTTCAGTGGTGGAGGGTCATTCTCATAGCTTCTGCCATGAGCCTCCTGTGACTGGTGCCTCTGAGTGGTATGGCTCAAGTGTTTGAATTCTTGATCCCCATAAAAGTGGTGCCATTTGGCAAGGTTGTGGAAACTTGTGTTATAATGTATATATTTTTGCATCTTGGATTAAGTTAATGCTTGGATTTTCTGGCTAGCTGGGTATTTTTAGCTGTATCAATTGATTTGATGTTATATATTTTCAGGGTAGGAGCTTAAGGTGTTTGGTGTGGCTCTTAAGACTCTCAGAGTATCTACAAAGGTGCCCCTAGGGGTTGAGTTTCCCTGCTATGGGAGTATTCAAGCAGGCTGAGTGGAATAAAATACAAGTAGATTCTAAAATTTAACTAAACACTGTACACATTCAATCAAAAACAGCCCCAAGTATGTATGCAAGAGTAGTTATTATAATGACCAGATCCTCTATCAACATAGAGGTTAAGATTTCTGGTCTGTTGAGGGATCCAAGTCAGCTTGTGACCAAGTGAGACCCTTCCCTGGTGCAATCCCAGTTACCTTGGATGATTTTGGTCTCTGTCAAGTTGCTGCCTGGGTTGTCTGGCTGCTGTTCTGATTTCTGGAGCTGGGCACTGGCTTTTCCTGCGGGGCAAACTGAGCCTGGCAAGTGTGGCCCTGCAGATCAGCACCCCTGCTGCTGGAACTGCTGCAGCTCAAGCTGCCGCTGCTGGGTCTGTAGCCGCTGCTGCTGAAGCTGCTGCTGCTGGGCCCACTGCTGCTGCTGCTGTAGCTGCCACTGCTGGAGCCACCACTGCTGCTGAAGCTGCTGCTGCTGTGTCCACTGCCACTGCTGCCACTGAAGCTGCTGCTGTGGGATCTGCTGCTGCTGCCGCTCCTGGGTCTGGTGCTGCTGCAGAGACTGGAGCTGCTGCTGATGGTTCTGCTGCTGCTGCTGCGACTGGAGCTGCTTGCTACTGCTGGGGCCGCTGTTACCGGTGCCGGAGCCGCTGATGTTGCTGCCGAACTCTGCTCCTGCTTGGGTCCCGCTGTCAGCCCAAGTTGACGTGGCCGGGTCCCGGGCCGCTGCTCTGTTCGCTGGAGCTGGGCTCAGGCAGTGGGGGAGGGGAGGGAGCCGCAGCTGCTCTGGTTGTCTCGCTGCTCCACGTGTTCTTCTACCTCGCGGTCTGCTCCTCCGCTGCTCGCTGCCGCTCTCCCCTCATGTTTCCCGAGTTGCAGAGAGCGCGGTGTGAGGGGAAGCGCCCGCACCTGGCTTTTCCTGCAGCTGGAGCCGAGTCTGGCGGCTTCCTGTTGCGCTGCCGCCGCTGCGGTTGGCGGAGCTGCCGGAGCCGCTTTTCCCGCCTGTGCGGGCTCTGGATGCTCTGGATCTCTTCTACTTCTCCGCTGCTGCTTCAATTTCCTATACACCTTACTTTTTAGTAAAGGTGTGTATTTTGCTGAGTTTTTTTTGGTCTTTTTTCCCCCCTAGGCTGCTTTGGCGTGGTACCTACGCTGCCATCTTAACTGGAAGTCCCCAGGTTGTGGAAACTTTAAGAGGTGAAGCCCCACTGGAGGGAGCGTGTCATTGGGAATGGATCTTGCACTGTTGTAGCCCAGACATACTTGCTGTTGTCTCTTTCGCTACTTCCTCCCTGCCAGTGTGAGGATATGATGCAGGCTTCCTACTCTGGCCGCGCTGTCTCCACCACAATGGGCTCTGGAACTCTTTCCTTCTGGTCAGGTATTTTGTTCTAATAATGAGAAAGTAACTGACACAAGTGGTACTTATGGGCAGGTGTCTCTTAAAGGTGGCAATTGGCTCAACTTTCCTTTTGTCCTGTCATCTTAAACTACTGTAGGTGACCTCTCCTTAGCAAAAACCCAATCACTTTCCCAGGGCAATTACATTTTATTCCCACCTTTCCAAAGAGCCATTCCCTGTGAGCCCTTGGGAGACACTTCATGTGGGTGAATCTCAGAAGGGATTTCTAGAGGGATATGTGAATTGCAGGGCCCAAGAGTGTCTACATGGGACCTGGGTTATGCACAGGTGGTGAGAGAGACATCAGGGAGGCAGGAACAGACCCTGGAAGACTAAGGAGGCATGTGCCTTTTCGCCCTCGAGGCTGGGCTCAGAGGTGAGTGTCATAGCTTAACAAAACTCTTTATTTACCATGATCTTAAATGCTGTACATTTTCTTGGTTCTGGTTATCAACACAGCCTTCAAGCTTCATAGGTAAATTTCTATGGCACTTACAAGTCTCATTTTGCATTTTGTGTACCCAGTGCTTTGGGGTCTCCCTAAGTATTGTATAACAAGTTTAATGTAAGTTCTCAAAGCAAATTTGAATCTTGTGTCTGCATTATTGAACATCTTGCTGATTGAGCGCTTTCTTCTAAGCTTGTTCTGCCAAACACCCAGAGAGATGAGCAGCCAGCCCACTGGTGCCTGCCACACTAAGTGAGACAAACAGGACAGTTATTCAAATACTATTAAATATTAACACCGACATTTTCTGAAGCTGTATCTGTCATAGATCATGTGGGCTGCATCTGTCATCCTGAATCCCCTCAGACTATGTGAGAGCCAGAAATGTTGTCTGTTTGCAAAGCTCAGCGATACCAGATGACGGGCTCCTTTGGACGTGTTAGAACCTGCTGAGAGGAAGCAAGGTCCCTCTGTCTCCGGATGGTTCCCTGTTTGCACAGGCTGAGGAGAAGGTTAAATAATTACAAGTGTTTGGATTTTTGTGAATGCCAAGGGACATCAGGACCGATAGTTCTGCCATTCCTGGCTGCTGCATTGTAGGTCCCTCATCTGGGACCCTTGACACCAGTTTGGCTTTTATAGAAAACAGATTGTAGGATGATGAACTGTTTTTGTTTTGTGGGTAGGAATGAGAATGAAGGCTTTGTGTATGAAGTTTCTCAGTTATTGTGACCAGAAAACCTTGGATTTTTCCCCCATGTGGGAGCACCAAATTTAACTGTTAATTTTACCTATCTCTCATGAAGACAAGAATGACTGTCCTGATTCAGCTGTCCTTGGTCATTTTTGTTAGAGGCCACAGTGTCTCCCTAATCAGCAGCTTTTCTCTTTGGTCTTTATTACAGCCTCAGTGGAAGTGTGTGTGTGTGTGTGTGTGTGTGTGTGTGTGTACAATTAGATGGATGAGTGTGCATGTACTTTTATTTTTAAAAACTTTTTATTGACAACTTCCATAATTATAGACAATAAGTCATGATAATCCCCCCACTTCCCCCTTCACAGCTCACTCTCCATCATATCCCCTCTCTCTCTCAGTTAGTCTCTCTTTTATTTTTACTTCTTTATTTTTTAAAAAGAGGCAGAGAGAGGGAGAGAGAGGAATAAAGAGAGAGAGAAAGAGATAATGGGTGCGCCAGGGCCTCTAGCCACTGCAAACAAACTCCAGACACATGTGCCACCTTGTGCATCTGGCTTATGTGGGTCCTGGGGAATTGAACCTGGGTCCTTTGGCTTCGTAGGCAAGTTCCTTAACTGCTAAGACATCTCTTCAGCCCCTCTCTTTTATTTTGATGTTATTATCTTTTCCTCCTATTATGAGGGTCTTATGAAGGTAGTGCTAGGCACTGCAAGGTCATGAATATTCAGGCCAATCTCTTTTTAAAAATTTTTTATTTATTTATTTACTTTTTTAGTTTTTCGAGGTAGGGTCTCAATGTAGCCCAGGCTGACCTGGAATTCACTATGTAGTCTCAGGGTGGCCTTGAACTAACAACGTTCCTCCTACCTCTGCCTCCAAGTGCTGGGATTAAAGGTGTGTGCCACTGCGCCTGGCTCAGGCCAATTTCTGCCTGAACAATTGTATTGTGAGCAGTCCTGCCCTTCCTTTGGCTCTTACATTCTTTCTGCCACCTCTTCTGCAATGGACCCTGAACCTTGGAAAGGTGTGATAGAGCTGTTTCAATGCTAAACACTTTTCTGTCACTTCTCATTTTTCTATGTGTTTGTATTTTTAGTTTTTTTTTCATTTATTATTTATTTATTTTCATAAAGAAAGAAACACACATGGGGGGGCAAATGAACTTCAAATGCATGCACCACTTAGCACATCTGGCTTTAGGTGGGTACTGGGAAATCAAACCTGGATCCTTAGGCTTTGTGGGCAAGTACCTTAGCTGCCAAGCCATCTGTCAAGCCCTTGCTCTTTTCTTTCTTTCTTTTTTCTCTCAATTTTATTAACATTTTCCATGATTATAAAAAATATCCCATGGTAATACCCTCCCTCCCCCCGCACTTTCTCCTTTGAAATTCCATTCTCCATCATATCCCTCCTCATCTCAATCATTCTACTTACATATATACAATACCAACCTATTAAGTACCCTCCTCCCTTCCTTTCTCTTCCCTTTATATCTTCTTTTAAACTTACTGGCCTCTGCTACTGAGTTTTTTCTTCTCATGCAGAAGCCCAATCTCATCTGTAGCTAGGATCCACATATGAGGGAGAACATGTGGCACTTGGCTTTCTGGGCCTGGGTTACCTGACTTAGTATAATACTTTCCAGATCCATCCATTTTTCTGCTAATTTCATAACTTCATTTTTCTTTACTGCTGAGTAGAACTCCATTGTATAAGTGTGCCATATCTTCATTATCTACTCATCAATTGAGGGACATCTAGGCTGGTTCCATTTCCCAGCTATTATAAATTGAGCAGCAATAAACATAGTTGAGCACGTACTTCTAAGGAAATGAGATGAATCCTTAGGATATATGCCTAGGAGTGCTATAGCTGGGTCATATGGTAGGTCAGTCTTTGACTGTTTTAGGAACCTCCACACTGATTTCCACAATGGCTGGACCAGATTGCATTCCCACCAACAGTGTAGAAGTGTTCCTCTGATTTTTTAAAAAAATTTTTAATAATTTATTTATTGATGAGAGAGAAAAAGAGTGAGAGATAGAGAGAAAGTCATATATATAGAGAGAATGGGCATACCAGGACCTCCAGTTGCTGCAAACGAATTCCAGATGCATGCACCACCTTATGCATCTGGTTTACATGTGCTATGGGGAATAGAACCTGGATCCTTTGGCTTTGTAAGCAAGTGCATTAACCACTAAGTTATCGCTCCAGCCTAAATTATAATTTAAAAAAATTTATTATTTACTTATTTGAGAGAGAAAGAGGTAGATATAGAGAGAGTAGGACACATTAGGGCTTCTAGCCACTGCAAGCGAACTCCAGACGCATGTGCCACCTTGTGCATCTGGCTTACGTGGGTCCTGGGGATCAAACTTGGGTCCTTTGGTTTTGCAGGCAAGAGCCTTAACCACTAAGCCAGCTCTCCAGCCCTGCTTAATTTTCTTTTGTGCCAGAATTTGAGTAGGGATGTCTTTCTTTTTTTTTCCCTTTCTTTTTTTTCTTGTTTGCTTGTGTGTATGTAATGTGATGTGTGTGTGGGGGGTGTATACATGTGTATGTGTCCTTGCTGTGTCCCATGCACTTGCTTGCAGTGGGTCTTCTGCGACAACAGGGGCAGAATGTCAAGTGTCCTGCTCCATCGCTCTTCCACCTGTTCTTGTTTGAAATATTGCATGGTAGCCTATAAAATGTAGAAAAAAAAAACAAAATAAAATTAAGGTGCTGGAGAGATGGCTCAGCAGTGAAGGTGCCTGCCTATGAAGCCCAAGGACCCAGGTTTGATTCCCCAGCACTCATGGAAACCAGATGCACAAGGTGGCATGTGTGTCTGGGGTTCATTTACAGTGGCTGGAGGCCCTGGCATACCTATTCTCTCTGTCTGCTTCTCTGTCTCTTAATAAATAAATAAAAATAAAATAAAACTAAGACTTACAGATAAGAACTTGCAGTTTGGACGCTCTGCCTTTCTGGAATCAGTGGAGATAAAAATCTGCCTCTTAGTTGCTGGTGATGACTTTGAGTTCAGTGGTACGTAGCTCTGAGATCCAAATGGTTACAGCAGTAGTCATGGAATGGTCCGCCTGCCCACAGCCACGGATAATAACCTTGAATGTTCAGACAGGTGTACTTCCTGATGCTAGGTGGGACTGTGGCAAAGGAGGGCCGCTCTTCCATCTGGGGGCTCTGCATCTTCCACTTCTGTGGGAAGTGCTCTGTCCACATCTTCCCGCACCTGTTAATGATTTGCACCTGACCTGGCTGGGCTCTGGTCCTACTCTGTAGTCTGTTTTGGTGTGTGCTTCTCACCATCTTTATCCATAGATGTGTGACTTATCTCCTGACTATTCTATTCACCAGGGACGCCATACAAAGCACCACACAGTGAGTGACTTAGCAGAAATGCATCGCCTCGTAGTGCTATAGGCAGGAAGCCCAGGATCAAGCTGCCAACGTACTTGTTTCCTCTGAGGTCTCTCTCTTTCTTCCTTTCTGTCTCTTGGTGCACATCTGTGTGGGTGTGTTCATGTGTGTGCGTGAGGGTGGATGTGGACGTCAGAGGACAACTCTGTGTGTCGGTCCTCACCTTCCACTTTGAGGCAGGCTCTTTTGTTGTTTACTGCTTCATTTACCAGGCTAGCTGGCCCCTGAGCTTCCAGGTGAGTGACCTCTCTCCACCCGCCTTTTTACCCTAGGTGTGCTGGGCTTATAGACTCTAGCACTAAATAGCACCAGGTTTCATGTGGGCTCTGGGAGTCTGAACTCAGATACTCATGCTTGCATGGCAAGTGCTCTACCTGGCCAGCCGTGTTCTCAGCCCCGCACCTCTCTATTTTGCTTGTAGGTGGCTATCTTTCTTGCTGTGTCCTCCTGTGTTCTTCCCTCAGGGTGTGTCTGTGTTCTAATTGCTCCTTAAAGAGACACCAGTGATGTTGGATTAGGGCCTTCCAAATGACGTCATTCTGCCTTAATCACCTCTTTGGGGGCGCTACCTTCCTGTACATTCACATCCTGAGGAACTAGGGGATAAAACTTCAACATATGAGCTTTTGTAGCAACCATCCAGGCCATCACACTGTCCTTTCTTGCTATTAGTCTGTGGATTCTATTTAAACACATAGGCCTGGCTAGTTAGGACAATGAGATTACACTCTGATTCCACCACTTTCTAGAGGCGTGACCTGGAATTGTACTGTTTCTTTCTCTGTAAACAAGGAGAAACTGGGGTACTGGGCTGCTTTGGGAACTGTGAGGGCCAAGGCCACAGTGACATGCCTGGCACAGAGGATGTAAGCAATAAAAATCTGGTGGAGGAGGATAAGGATGGGGGTTTGTCTTAGGATTTAGAAATTCCCTGTGAGACTGACTTCATTCACAGTGTTCTGTCTGCAGGGAACAGTTACTGATGTGCTTTCCCCAGATTTGCCTGGCTAGAGGCTACAAATCTTTTTTTAAAAAAATATTTTATTTTTATTCATTTATTTAAGAGAGAGGGGAGGATAGAATAGGTGTGCCATGCAACTGAACTCCAGACACATATGCCACATTGTGCATCTTGTTTATGTGGTTCCTGGGAAATCAAATCGAGGACCTCTGGCTTTACAGACAAGCACCTTAATAGCTAAGCCTTCTCTCTAGCTCTGCTGCAAATCTTTTAAGGATCCATCAGCAATCCTATGTTTCTGGACTGAGGTGTTGTGCAGTGGTGGAGTACTTACTTGTTTAGTATGTGGAATGACCTGAGTTTGAGCCCCAGCACCACAAAAATGCCTACTTCCACACAAACCCCTTCTTGATTACTCCACCTAAAGAACATGCCATTTTCCTTCTTTTGGGACTTTAGAAGCTTATTTCTCTTGCTTATGTGGATGTGGTAGTTTGAAGGCATGCCCCCTCCCCATAGACGCAGGTGCTTCATTGAAGCTTGTACTTGGGTTTCCAGTCCTCTGTGTGGAAGAGGTGTGACTGGAGGTGGATCCTAGGGTCCAGCCCTAAGGTATGTTTGGGGGCAGATCTGAATTCCAGCCTAAACGTATACGGAGAGGTTTTGAGCTCTGGCTGTGCTTGCGTGTGGTGCTGGCTGTTTGGTGGTATCTCTCTGCTGTCCTTGGATTTATGAATAGAGCTTCTTCCACCATTTTGATGGCACTTCCTTTGGATCTATGAACTTGAAATAAATCCATTCCTCCTACAAACTGTGTCTGGTTTGGATGTTCATCCAAGCAATATGCAGCTGACTACAACTGGTACCAGAAAGTGTGGTGTTGTTTAGATGCATCTGACCATGTGGATTCTGGTCTTCTGCAACTTTTGTTCTGGAGGAATGGACATGGAACTGGTACTTGGGACTGCAGATGCCTTCCAGAGTGACAAGCCAGGTTTTATGTTATTCTGGTGAGAGTTTGAAAATGCTAAGTGAAGAGAGAATTTTATTTGGAGACTTTGCTTATGAACTTTTAAAGGGAATAGAAAGACAGTGGAGAACTTTGTTGAAACTGGGCTACTAGCATAAGGGATGGCTGTGTTCCTCTTCCAAAGCTCCAAGAAGTTGATCAGGGTTGAATCCGAAAGTAATTTGATGTGCTTGACCAAGATATAAAGCTGAGAGATACAAAATTTAAAGTTGGGGAAAAAAAATCAAACAAGTTTAAAAATGCTGGCACAGAGACAAGTTTTAGGTTACTGAAGATGCTATTGTTAAGGATGGCCAACTACTCTAGAAGAACAGCTCTTGGGGGACTGACTGTCTAATTTAGTCTTTGCAAGAAGCAGCTGCCACATAGATATACTCCAAGCCAACATCTGAAGAGACAGGGCAGGGATTCTGGATATGTTTGGCTTGCAGGGCATGTAATCCCCATGGAGATCAGCTTCCCATACCTTCCCAGTGGCTCTGCATCCCCCTGAAACTGGAAACATGATTCTTTTTGAAGTTACCCCTGAGAGAAGGCATCTCAATATAGATGCTCCTCTGCTAGGTGAGGAAGCTGAACAGAAAGGCTGAGAGCTCTAAATAAAAACTGATATGCTTGGTGGTCCCAGAAAGATGCAAATGTTTACTACTCCACCAAGGATGACTCAGATGGCTCACTCACTGGTGCATTGTGGCTTCTATCTCAAAAGGGCTTGGAAAAAAATGTATAATTTTGAATGAGTTTAAAATAGCATTTTGGGGTGTGCATGTGGAGTTTGTTTACAGTGGCTGAAGGCCCTGGAAAGCCCATTCTCTCTCTCTCTCTCTCTCTCTCTCTCTCTTTCTATGACTCACTCAAATAAAATAAAATAATAAAAAAAGAGAAAAGCAGCCTGGAATTCTGCTTCTTAAAACAAAAACAAAAACAAAAGACCAGAATTCTGAAGCTACCAACTATTCATCAGAAAAGAATTATTTTAGTAGGAATTGATAACGTCTTAAGAATATTACCTGTCTCTATTTCATTTATTTTTTTTATAAAAAAGAGAGGGAGAGAGAGGGAAAAAGGGAGAGGAAGAGAAAGGGCATGCCAAGGCCTCTAACCACTGCAAACAAACTCTAGACACATGTGCCACCTTTTGCGTTGGGGTTTATGTGGGTACTGGGGAATCAAACCTGTGTCCTTTAGCTTTGCAGGCAAGCATCTTAACTGCTAAACCCTCTCTCCAGCCCACCCCCCTCCCGTGAGTCTCTATACATAGGACTGAAAATAAAATTAGTTGAGTACCTTGTCCAGAACATTGGAAATAGGAACATGACTCTTGAGAGGGGTGACAGGGGAAGGTCAAATTGAAGGTCATGATGGTAAAAGACCAGAATTGTAAACAGAGACCTCATGGCAACTCCTGTCCCAATGGCAGCTTTCTTAGACCCTCCTGGCCCATCACTTTGCCTAGAAAGCCTCTCAGGCATTCAGGAATGCCAACTTGGTGTACATGGTCATGGGACAGCCTGTCAGGAGGTGAGCTCTGCATGCTCCCACTGCCATTAGATAGCCACAAGGAGCCCAGGGAGCCAGAGGGTGTCTCTTTCTCTACAGAAGTTTGCAAGGTCAAGGGAAGAGTGAGAGTTGGAGAAATGAATGTGAAGAATTGCAAATCAGCTGAAAAGATCCTCTGGCTTTGTTTCTGAGCTTAGACCCTACCTCCAGCAGGGCAGGCTGCTGGGTTGGTTCTGATGCAAGTGCTGAGGCCACGGAATTTCCCAGTCAGTTAATTATCTGAAACATGTTTGTTGTTATCTTCATGCCAGTCATGTGTCCAAATTACTAGGACAAGTTGCCTGAAAGCCTGAAATCAGATAGCTTTTCTCCAAGCCTTCCTTTTAAAATAAACGAACACAATTATATAAACACAATTTGTTCTGCTACAGGTGGTCCCACCTCTCACAGTACGTGTGATTTGACAAGTTGTGTGAAAGTGGCTTTCGGGAGTTAAATCTCTGTTTTAATTGCACCAAACGTCTAAAGAAACAGCGTCAGCATGCCAGGTGCCGTAGAGGTTGTGGTCCTCTGCTTTCACCACAGGAGGGTGGGATCAGGCGGCGGTGGGGGTAGGAGGGCCGGCGCGTGCTCTCTGTCCTAAGGATGTGATGGAGTCTAGCTTCAGTTCCAAGGGAAGTGCAATGTGGTATTTCTAGGTCCTGGGGGTCCCCTCCTTTTGGAGTAGGATCCCAGCTAGCTGCTTGGGAATGATACGTGGGGAAGAGATGGGGCCTGCCTCCTGGCAGGGAAGGTGCAAGAATACGCAGGCAGGCCTGATGTTCCAGCAAGACAGGCTGACATGCAGAGCCAGCCTCAGGTGAGATAGTAGAAAGCTCCCTTGGGATGGAGGGGCGGGGAGAGGGGTGCAGGCCACTCCACATTGATGCCCCAGAAGGAAAAAAAACAAAAACAAATAAATGAAAAAAACATGGTCCTACAGACACATGCATAGACATGTTTGACCGAAGACTTGGGTATCCCATAGTGCAATTAAACTGACACACAGGTTAATTGTCATGACATTCCAGTGTAGACCAGACCAGGAGCCCCAAAAGCTGTGCATGAAAGAAAGTACATCTTCCATTTCTCTGTTTTTCTTTCTACCCTGTGGAAGGCTGGGGCCCCCATCCTCCCAGGCTTGAGGAAGTAGAGTCCTGTATAATCACCAGAGCCCAGGTGCAGCCCTCAGGTCCGCAGTGAACTTGAAAAGGCCCGTTTATACAGGACCAGCAGAACCACGTCTGCAGACCATCATGTGTCTATAGCACGAGGTGAGCTTGGAGAGTGTCAGGGCCATTCTCAAGGTGGTTTTGGGGAAATGGGCTATGGTAGTTTGAATGGATGTCCCCCAATAGATTCAGGAGTTTCATTGAAACTTGTAACTTGGTGTCATTGTGGGCACATCCTAGGGTCCAGTCCTGAGCTGTGGGGTGAGCCTGACATTCCAGTCTAAAATGTACCTGAGTTCCGCCTGGGGTTCCTGGAGTGTGCCTTCTTGTGTTGGTGATGCTATTTCTCTCTTCATGTATCTGTGACAGGGGACCAGCTTCTTCCACCATAATGGAACATCCCCTCGATCTGTAAGCTTCAAATAAATGCCATTCCTCTCATAAACTGTGTCGGATTTTGAGGTCCATCCCAGCAACTGAACCTGACTACAACATGGACAGAGACACCTATGCCATTTAAGGGGGTCAAGGACAACTTTCTAGAACCAGAATCCCATGGTGTCCATCATGGCCACTATATTTGGAGACCAAGAGTAAAAGTATTTCATAAGACAACAGTTAACTGTCCTGAATTATTTTTCCACACTGGGAAGCCTCAGGCATTTTTTCTCATTGTGGTGAAATAAGTATAACATTAACATTTTTATGTTAACTATGGTTAAGTGTACAATTCAGGGGCATTACATATATTTACACCGATATACAACTATTGCCATAATCTATTTCTAAAATTCTCTACAAATTTTTCTTTTATCATTTCAAACAGATACTCTGAACTCACAAGGTTATAATGGGTTTTGCTCCCCAACCAGCTGCTGGTGACCTCTATTCTGCTCTCTAGCTGCATAGATTTTCCTGATCTAGACATTCCATATACCTAGGGTAACACAATACTTGTCTTTCTGTGTATAGCTTCTATTACCTGCTTAATATTTTTGATATTTCTTTATAATGAAGGAAATTTCCAAAATCAACATTCAGGCATCTTGGAAAATCCTGACATGAGTGTTTTCCAAAACCCATTTTCATCTGTCCCTATAATAACCAGTATGTATGCTGAGAATTTGTTGGGTGTCAAGCACTGTACCAAGAAGAGACCCTTCAAATCCCTTCAGAGAAAAAACAATAAAGAAGTTATTATGGCCTGGGTATAATGGTGCATGCCTGTAAGACCAGAGCTTGGTAAAGGGAGATAGGAAGAGTTCAGGGCCAGCCTGGGCTCCATGAGATGCGACCCTACCTCACACAAACAAACAAAAGAAAATAAAGCAAAACCAAAGGAAAAAGATATTATTATGATCGTCCTTATATGATAAGGTCACAGTTCATGGATTATCCCATCTGTCATGTGGTTCTGAGTTCAAGTCTCCCCTTCTAAGCTCCAATGACTTTCTCCCTTATATCACTATGGCCCTGGTTGAACCTTTAAATGAGAAGCTAGTATCAAATTCTGGGGCATCTTAGATCCTTGCCTGTGTATCCTCTCTGACACATGGGTTTCTTTGCTAGTTATGCTTCTGGTTGCTGTGAAAAAATAATTTAAGGGCTGGAGAGATGGCTTAGCGGTTAAGCGCTTGCCTGTGATGCCTAAGGACCCCGGTTCGAGGCTTGGTTCCCCAGGTCCCACGTTAGCCAGATGCACAAGGGGGCGCACGCATCTGGAGTTCGTTTGCAGAGGCTGGAAGCCCTGGCACGCCCATTCTCTCTCTCTCCCTCCATCTGTCAGAAATTTCTCTCTATGAATATTGCTCTCAAATAAATAAATAAAAAATGAACAAAAAAAATTAAAAAAATAATTTAAGAAAGGAAGGAAGAGAAGGGAAGGAAGGAAGGATTTAGTTTTGTCCACAGTTTGAGAGCATGGTCCATCACAGTGCGGAAGGCACGATGGCGGGAACACGAGGAGGCTGGTGTCATTGTATTTGAAGTCAGGAAGAAGAGAATGATGCATGCTGGTGCTCAGCCCCCTTTCTCCTTTTTAAATATTTTTATTTATTTGAGAGAGAAAGAGGGAGGGAGGGAGAGAGAGAGAGAAAGAGAGAGAGAAAAAGAGAGAGAATGGGAGCTCCAGGGCCTCCAGCCACTGCAAATGAACTCCAGACATGTGCACCCCCTTGTGCATCTGGCTAACATGGGTTCTGGGGAATCAAACCTGGGTCCTTTGGCTTTGCAGGCAAATGCCTTAACTGCTAAGCCATCTCTCCAGCCTTCTTTCTCCTTTTTATTCAGACTGGAGCCCTAGCCCATGAAATGATGCTGCCCACATTCGGGGTGGGTCTTCCCACCTCAGTTAACCTAATCTAGAAACTTCCTCACAGAGATAATATCCAGCGGTTTTTCTCCTAAGGTGGCTCTAGGGCCTGCTTGGTTGGCAATGTTGACCATCAGTTCCCATCATCCAGTCTTACCTCCAGGCTCAGCACAGTGTTTGGTGTGGAGCAGAGGTGCCATGCACACACGTCTTCAGGACTGTGTTAAAGCTTCTTGAGGTGAAGGGTGTGGGATTAGCTTTGGATGAAGAGGGCTCCCGAGACTTGCTTGTCTGATCAGGGCCTTTGTTATAAACCACAGAGCAACTTGTTGGCTTGTTTCCTGGAAATTGACTTAATTATGCACCTGCCCTTTGTCCCAAACAGCTTCAACTCCCTTGAACCTCCCTCCAGAGATTTTAGGAAGAAAAATTAGAGCCATAGATCCTTGCTGTTGCTTTAAACTGATGGTTGAGCTGTGGCTGCTGCTAATGGCTTCTTTCTGCTTTTAAGAATAGACTTAGACAGGAGTCCAGGAAAATATGATTAAAAGCACATTTCTCATATTTATGTCTTTCCTGTAAGCAGCCTCCCTGCTTCCGACAAGCATGAATAGTAGGTCCACCTTTGGCCGTGTGGTGCCTTCCTGAGAAAATGGGGAATGTGCATTCCAGAGAGGCTTCCAGGCCCCCATAAAGATCCACCCACAAGTGAAAGATGCCACTGTGAGAGGGAGGGGCTAGTGGTCTCCCAAGAGGGTATCACTTACTTTTGTGTCCTCAGTATCTTGAAATTTCTAGAACCAACAAAAACACCAGACAAGAATAGAGGCAGAAAGAAGCTGTGATTTGCATTTTAGTCGAAGCACAGAAGTTGTTAAAAAATGGCCCAGTTGTGGGGGGGGTGCTGGATAGATGGCTTAGCAATTGCGCACTTGCCTATGAAGCCTACGGACCCCGTTCTAGGCTTAATTCCCCAGGACCCACGTAAGTCAGATGCACAAGGTAGCTCATGCATCTGGGGTTTGTTTGCAATGGCTAGAGGCCCTGGCATGCCTATTCTCTTATCTGCCTCTTTGTCTCTCTGTCTGTCTGTTGCTCTCAAATAAATAAACGAAAAGAAAATGGATCATCCCAGTGGATTCACTAGGATGCCTGTCCTATAAGTAAAAGCACCTTAAGACTTCTTCACCTGTTACTGTCCAAAGGAGACCTCTCTTTTCTGAGCCCAGGTAACAATAAAGAGGATGGGCAAGCTTAGTCTAATGTATTGAGAGTTGAACCCAGGAGCCAGTGTGCCCTCCAGGGCTGCACTCAGCAGTTGTTTTCCAAACACAAGTTCATCCTACTAGCTGGCATCAATTACTCTTCCTCCTGAGCTTCCAAGAATGCAGTGACTTTGGCCAAATTTCAGCCAATGGGAGTTCTTTCTGCTGTTGTTATTTTTAAAGTTGTAATTACTGAGGCATATGAATTATACAACTTATTTGGCTTCACTATCATTAGCTCTTCAGCCTTCTTGGTCCCCACCTTACCCGTCTGTCTGTACAGAGGACAGTGACGTCATCTAATTGCCACTCATGCATTAGCTAAAAATTTAGGAGAAATTTTCAGGTAACAGACTGTGATGGTTTGATTCAGGTGTCCCCCATAAACTTAGGTATTCTAAATGCTAGATTTCCAGCTGATGGAGATTTGGGAATTAACACCCCCTGGAGGGAGTGTACTGTTGGGGGCGGGCTTATGGTTGTTATAGCTAGTTTCCCCATGCCAGTGTTTGGCACACTCTCCTGTTGCTATTGTCCACTTTATGTTGGCCAGGGGGTGATGTCCACCCTCTGCTCATGCCATCTTTTCCCCTGCCATCGCGGAGCTTTCCCTCAAGCCTATAAACCAAAATAAACCTCTTTTTCCCACAAGCTGCTCTCAGTTGGGTGATTTCTACCAGCAATGTGACCTGACTGCAACAATAAAGTGGTACCCAGAGTGGGGCTGCTGCTAGAGTCCTGACTGTGTGGCTTTGGCCTTTTGGAGCTGATTTTCAAGAGGAATGTGGAAGAGTGCAGAAGAGGCGCCTTGCAGTGCTGTAAATACAGCTTCATGGACTATTCTGGTCAGAATTGAAAGACCTGTATACAGTAAGACTGTGATGGACTGTGAGGTTTGGCTTATGAGGGTGAGAAAAAGCTTTGCTTGGACTGGGCTAGAGGCAAGTTGTATGAAAAGCTTGCTGTTATGCCCATGTCCTGAGAAGTTGTGCCAGGTTGCTTTGCACAGAAATGAACTTGTGTGAGCAGAGGGATATGGCACAGGGAAAAAAAAAATTCTTTGGGCCTAAACTGTTGTCCGTTCACCTGCAAATTGTTTGAGAGATTACAGCTATTGAGATTGGGCCAGCTGACCTGCACTGGGGCAACAGAAAGAATGTAGACTCTTTTGAAGGGGTCTGAGTGCTCAGGGAGTGCCCTATTCTTCAAAGTCTGCTTTATTCTCCCCTGGATTAACAAATTGGCACCCTACCTGGTATTGTGGAGTATAAGAAATGCAGGAAAGAGAGGGTCATTGAGTTTGTAACATGGTCTTGTGTTTTGGAAATGGCCATGGGCCATGTGAAGCAGGTTTGCTGGTTGCCTGCATGGAGACCCCATGGGGCCATGAGGATGAACTGTGGCTTGCAGTGGAGACCCAGTGGAGACGTCGGGACCATGAGATGGCTGCTAAGGAGAGCTGCTGGCCCCTGATGAAGTTTTCCAGGACTGTGAGTAGCCTGGCTGGAGGGGCAGAACTGGAACTTCAGAGAATTGTTGCTGGTTAGGATTATCGAACTTGGAGACTTGTTACTGACTAGAATTGTTGGACTTGAAGCCACAGAGTTTGATGTTTTCCCTGGTTGTTTTAAATCTTCTATTGGTTGAATATTTCTTTGCTATGCCCACTGCCATCTTTTGTAGTCTGAGTATTTGTTCTCTGCCATTGTAGGGTGTTTTGAAGTTATTTTTTGTTATTATGGCTCAGTTAAAAGACCTTGGATTATGGGGATGTATGATTATCATTGGGATTGATAAAAACTATGGAGACTTTTAAAGTTGGATTGAATGCATTGCATTTTATATAATGTATGGTTATCAGTTTATGGGGGCCAAGGGTGGAATGTGGTTATTTGATTCAGGTGTCCCCCATAAACTTAGGTGTTCTGAATGCTAAGTTCCCAGCTGATTGAGATTTGAGAATTAATGCCTCCTGGAGGGAGTGTATTGTTGGGGGTGGGCTTATAGGTGTTATAGCCAGTTTTCCCATGCCAGTGTTTGGCACACTCTTCTGTTGCTATTGTCCACCTTATGTTGGCCAGGAGGTGATTCCACCCTCTGCTCATGCCATCATTTCCCCTGCCATCGTGGAGCTTCCTCTTGAGCCTATAAGCCAAAATAAACCTCTTTTTCCCACAAGCTGCTCTTAGTTGGGTGATTTCTACCAGCAATGTGAACCTGACTACAACACAGACTTTTCAGTTTGTTCACAGAAGCTAGATAAATGCATGCTCAATAAGCCTCAAAAGAAGAATTTCTGGCTTCTTGGCAAATGAATGTGTGAAGCTCTCAGGTGACGGAGCCTGCCTGATGATCAGAGGGCAGACCACTGAGCACTTGCTGAGTTCTGGGTGCACAGTCAGTGCTCCCGGTAACAACCACAAAGAGGTTTTCATCTTTGGTCAGCAGGTAGACTTATAAGGAAAGTGTAAGTAAACATGATGGGTTCTTCTCTTGGTGAGAACAAACCCAATAGGCACAACGAGAAGGTAAAGGGAGGGAAAGAAGTTTGTTAACTGTGGCAGGAAAGGGATGGCTAGAGTTATTCTAAAAGCAGTGCCCTCTTTGTGCAAAGGAAGCATGAGGATTCTATTCAGGAAACCTATGCATAGTCACATAGCAAAGTGCCATGGCTGTGGATGTATTCCTTAACATGCTCAGTTTAAGATGTGCACTCCTGGGCATGCTCAGGTTAAGGGTTGAGGAGAGGTGGCAGACATATCCCTGGGCATGCTCAGTTTAAGGTTTAAGAAGGAGAGATGGCAGAGATGTTCCTGGGCATGCTTAGCACAAGGTGATAGAGGACATATTCCCAAGTTTAAAATGGTTGACAGGGACACATCTGGGCATGCTCAGATTATGTCAGAAAGATGGCAGACAAGAATACTGCAGCTCCGGGCTGGAGAGATGGCTTAGTGGTTAAGCGCTTGCCTGTGAAGCCTAAGGACCCCGGTTCGAGGCTCGGTTCCCCAGGTCCCACGTTAGCCAGATGCACAAGGGGGCGCACGCGTCTGGAGTTCGTTTGCAGAGGCTTGAAAGCCCTGGCGCGCCCATTCTGTCTCTCTCCCGCTATCTGTCTTTCTCTCTGTGTCTATCGCTCTCAAATAAATAAATAAATAATTAAAAAAAAAAAAGAATACTGCAGCTCCTTTTGCCAAAAAGTTTTAGCTGAAACTAAAGAGCAGTCATCTTAAAAATTTGTAGGATTTTTGTCAGTTTGCTGAAGGACATTTAAGCCATAAGGAATCTCTAGGTGGGAAAGCATGTGGCGTGTGTGTTATATTATGGTGATAAAGGTGGGGATATATAGGTACTGGGTATACATATGAGGAGAAGAACGGGTGGGATGGGCAGAAGGCACATGACTATGTAGATCACATGTTAAGACATAAGTATTTAGTCAAACAAGAAGGTCAATAGTTGCAAACCATTCTGAGGCTTCAGGATCTGTTGTGGCTTATGGCTGCCCACAGAAGGAACCTGTTATATGTCTCCTTCTGGAGGCCTCTTTCCCTATCTCTGCTGCTTCCTTCTCCCAGCTCGCCCTCTCTGCTGTCTCCCATGCCGTTTTGTCTTTAGACTCTAAAACACATCCGCCTTCACACATGTCAGCATGCCTGGTGCAAATGCCCTTCTACCCAAAGTCTACCCAGCTCAGCGGCTCCCTACTGCATCCCTTTCCTGCAATCAGGTATTTCCAAATACTGCCATAGGGGTGGGGGTATGAACTGGGTGCATTGGGAAAAAATTATTAAAGCTTAATAAATGATAATAACATACAGGGAGTCTCAAGGATTAATAAAAGCTTATTAAAAGTTGTCCATTTGCATTAGTAATCAATGGCATGCAAACTAAAACAAATTAGATTAATATTCAGATAGCATTTTCCACCTGTTAATACAGCAGGGACAGAAAAACGCAAAGCACAGAGTTGTCAAGGGTATGAGAAGCATGAACTGATAAAAATGTATGGGAGACCCCCTTCAGCTATGTGAATCAAATACACACATCATTTGACAGAGTATCACACCTGGGAATTTATCATGAAGTTATAATGATGGATAAACAAACATCTATTTACAATTATGATTATTCAGCAATTTTCAATAGGGAAAATTCAGAATTTTTCTAAATGTCTAACAACAGAGAAAGACACTAGAGGAAGCAGCATAGTAAAGTAGGTAAAATAATAGTAAAACAGACTTGGGTATAGCCATGTGCTGAAATACCATGCAGTCATTGCAATGACAAATGACAAAATATGCATTTTTTCACTATTGCTAAAACATTAGTCAAAGAGCATGTATGATTATGACTTGGAAATATCTCCAAGATCACCCTCAGATTTAGTTATTTGCTAGGACCCACAGGATTCTGTAAAGCTGCTATACTCTTGGTTACAGTTTATTACAGTGACATGTAGGACACATTCCATGAGAGACCAGGCATGGGACTTTTAGTTGTTCACTCCCGGTGTGGACAGAGCTTATTTCTGTCTGACAACAATACGTACAGCACATATGAAGTCTTAGTAACCAGCTCAGCTATGCCCAAGTGTATGGAGTTCCACTGCAGACTGGGGGCATAGACAGGGCGGATCTTTTTCAATAGGTCAGGTTGACACTATGTGGTTGAAAGTCCACACCACAAATCTCCTCTCACCTGAGGCCTACTGAGTCTTCCAGTTGAATTTTCCCCTTTAAGTCCCAAATTTCCTTACTAAATGATTTCAAATCTTTTTCTCATTAAAAAAACCCCCACAAATTATTAGTCCCTCTTCTTTCACTTATCTGAAATCATCTTTCATTCCCATAAAATTCCAAACCCTCTGTTTATATGAAGACAGGGGAGGAGAAGGAGAGAGAAGAGGGGAGGAGAAGGGGCACGCAGAAGCGTTCCTGACTCACCTGTGCATGGACAAATCTTTACCAGGCTCTTGCAGCAGCATCTAATGCCTGTGTGACTGAGGAGGAAGTTCCCCAGTAAACAAGAAGCTCTGCTTACAATGGGAGAAAGAACTTACCACACAGTGCCGAGGACTCATCAGAGACACTAGGATTTGGAAGCTTGGGAGCCTCTCCACATTCTGCTGCTAAAACCCCAGCTTAGTATGAGCCTGAGATGGCAATGAATACAATCCTAATCTTCACTGCCCCAGCCTGAAGATTCCTTTTCCTGAAGCTTGTAACATAGCCTTTTACAGGATTGAAGAAAGGGGCTTCAAAGGCCTCCACCCCTCCCTTTCTGTGAGAGACAAAAAGTACCTGTAGGGCTAGATTTCCAGGAGCCCAGCCTTTGGTACCTAAGAGT
Organism: Jaculus jaculus; assembly: GCF_020740685.1. Classification (NCBI taxonomy): domain Eukaryota; kingdom Metazoa; phylum Chordata; class Mammalia; order Rodentia; family Dipodidae; genus Jaculus; species Jaculus jaculus. The sequence continues at coordinate 107,979,223 of NC_059111.1, read as the reverse complement.
ACCACAAGATGCTCTCAAGGAAATAAACTGCTTCTTGTCTGGTTAAGTTTGAGTACCATAGCAAGGTCCTAAGATGCAAATGCAAGTTAGCATATTGAAGGCTCTGCATGAATAAGCTGCTTCTCTTTTATGACTAATCCTGTGATTCCCACACCTCTTCCATTCTGCAGCACGCTGAAGTGCACTGCTCAGAAGCCACTGTAGAGGACACTGCCCTCTAGTGACCCAGCTGAGAACTGTGTCAGGGCTGGACAGTTAACCTTGACTACATAAGATGGCCCAAAGCTCCTAGGCAAAGGAAGACAGATGCCCCGAGTGTCAGTTATTTCCCAGGAGCACAAAGGACCAAATCTATTTTTGGTCGAGGCCAGTCTGTTCTTCACTGCACTGCCTCCCTTCAGCTCCTTCTGAATTCCTTCATCTGTAGTCTATTTCCAAGAATGAGAACTGTGTTCTAAACTTGAAAAGAAGGCATTTGTGTTAGCCACTAATAACAAATGCTTGAGACAATCAGTTTAATCAGGAAAAAGGTTTATTTTGGATCACAGTTTCAGAGATTTCTTCCATGGCTACTTGATCCCGTGGCTCTGGGCCTTCAGGGCACAGTATAGTTTGGTGCCACCACATCTTGCAAACAATATTCTTTTTTAGTAGCAAAAACATGCAAGTATAAAAATCAACAGAAGCTGGGCGTGGTGGCGCACACCTTTAATCCCAGCACTTGGGAGGCAGAGGCAGGAGGATTGCCATGAGTTCGAGGCTACCCTGAGACTCCATAGTGAGTTCCAGGTCAGCCTGGGCTAGAGTGAGACCCTACCTGGAAAAAAAAAAAAAACAAAACAGAACAACAACAACAACAAAAAACCCCAAAATTAAAAATCAACAGATATCAAAGATTTTTAAACATTGATTAATGAGGAAGTCTAGTATGACACTGTCACCTGTTTAAAGTCCAGCAATGTATGTATGTGTGTGAATATATATATATATATATCAGATTTTAATCTTTTGATAAAATTTAAAAATCCTACTTAAAAACCATTGAGTAGTTGTGATGAATGCATACATTATGTGTGTGTGTGGTGTGGTGTGTGTGGATGCATATGTTAGTGCAGTGTAGGTATGTATGTGTGCATGTATTCCTTGAGAAATTGTGTACAGAGGCCAGGGGAGAATGCTGGGCATCCTCTCCTGCTCTGCACTCTTATGCTTGTTTCCTTAGATTCATGTGATTCTTTGAGACTCTCTCTCTCTGAACCCAGAGCTGCTGTTTTGATGAAACTGGTGGACCAGCGAGCCCCAGTGATTTTCTGGTTTCTTTCCCCTGTGTGACTGGGGTTATAGGTGTGCGTGGCTGCACCTAGCTGTTCATGTGGGTGCTGCTCCAACTTCAGCCTCCTGGGTTCTGGGACTGAAGGCCTGCTACATGATGCTCAGTGCAAAGACAGAAATTTTGAAAATGGCTTTCTTAGAGAAGAAGAGGGCTTGTTTCTCTTTTCAAGAAGCATCGTTATCTTTGCTGGTCACTACTTTTGGTTTTCTGAGTGGATTTTCAGATCAAAATAAAGAAAATAAAAAAGCAAAAAACAGAAAAGGAAAGGGGAAGTACAGAAAGTGAGTGGAAGATGGGAAGGAGTCCCTTTCTTCCTATCCTGGGGATGGCTGGACCGTCTGCACTGATCTCCGCTTTGGAGTCAGAGTGCTTCTCTCTCTAGTCACAGGACTAAGAGGGCTGGCCAGCTCCCTGGAGTCCCTTTCATAATGGCACTAATGTCATACATGAGGCTTTGATAACCTTACAAAAGAGCCCAATCCTAAAATCATCAAGGAATTAGTTTTCAACATAGGAATTTTTAAAAAATATTTTATTTATTTATCTATTTTCAAGCAGAGAGAGATAGGGAGAAGAGAAACAGATAGAGAGAATGGGCACGCCAGGGATTCCAGCCATTGCAAACAAACTCCAGACACATGCGACACTTTGTGCATCTGGCTTTATGTGGGTGCTGGGGAATTGAACTCTGGTCTTAAGGCTTTACAGGCAAGTGTCTTAACCACTAAGCCATCTCTCCAGTCCTCAACATAGGAATTTTGGATCGTTAGGATCAGGGATAACAAATATTCGGACCATAGCAAGCTTTAGTATCTTAACAAAATCTTTTTTTGTAGTCTATTTGCTACCTTTTTTTTCCTTTTTCTTTTTGGTAGAAATTTCACTATTTGAAAGGACCCCAGAGTGCTAAAGTGCTGCTTGGTGTTCTTAAGCACAAAGAAGCTGTGATGCGTCATATGGGAAGCTGTGTGGTTAGATATGAGCTCATTGTTAGTGAATGAACAACGTCCATAAAATAAGGTCTCTTTCTGCAGACACATATGAACAGGATAATGTACTGGCCAGTTGACAGAAGTCTTGTAACCAGAGTTTATAGAAACCCGATCCTGTTTCTCCTAGAGCAATCGTCCAGGGTTTGCTAATTCAGTGTTCAGTCTGACCTTACAGAGCAGAACCACTGCACATAACAAGAATCAGTGACATTTGTTTTGAGAAGTAACCTCAAATTCTTCCTAAAAATGTTTGATCTAACATATTTCCTCACTGCTGCCCTGTTTCTGAATCTTTCTAACAGGCATAGTAGCACCTACCCAGCCAGCTTACAGGAAAATGCAGGTGGATAGTCTCTAACTGAAACTTTAAATGCTTTGTAATGCTGAAGCATCTGATGACTTTGATCACAAAGGCCAAACAAATGGTCTAGAATCACTGTTTCACTTTCTGCTTTGATTGTTAGTCTTTAGGGATGAAAATTGTTTGATATGCAGAGTTTTACAGGGACAGCTTACAAGATGCATAAAAGAAATAACATTTCCAATGCAAGTCAGAAACCAAGACCCCTCTGCACACAGATGACTAGATCTCTAGGTCTGTAGTCTTTGGTGATTGCTCAGTGGTCATGGAGTGGAATAACTCTGACTTTTTTTTTTTTTTTTGAGACAAGCCCAACAGACTGGCTTTTTTTAAATGCAAAAGTGAGAGAGTGTGTGTGTAAGAGAGAGAATTGGTGCACCAGGCCCTCAAGCCACTGCAATCAAGCTCCAGATGTGTGTGCTCCCTTGTGTGCATGTGCAACCTCGTGTGCATGCATCAGTGTACATCTGGCTTACGTGGGACCTGGAGAGTCGAACATGAGTCCTTAGGCTTCGCAGTCAAGTGCCTTAACTTCTAAGCCCACTCTCCAGCCCATGTAAATACTGTTTATAGACATTAATAGACTAATACTTGTATCAGGGAGATTGGTAAGGCAAGATTTATATCTCTTTGGTGCTTGAACTCTTTTGGGGTAGAAAGAAAGAAACAAAGTATATGCAGTAAGGAAAGGAAGATTTCTTTTTGTGGGCAGAGGCCAGGTCTCAGTTACTTGCATAAGTATGGATAAGAAAGAGCCAAGCTTAAGGAGTTCTTTCTCAAGTAGCCCTGCTGGTCACAGAGGGAGATGTGGGCAATTAGCATGTGGAACTCTGGAGACCTCATCACTTCCCACAATCACTGCGATAGAAGCAAGGGAGTCTTTCCTAAGAAGTACCAGTGCTTTCCACCAGGTCCTATGATGGTGCACGGCTGGGAAGGTCCTGGGATGAGACATGCTAGAGAAAGGGGCAAGCTTGTCTGGGACCGCCAGCTCCACTCGGGACCCATGAGTTTATGGGTCACAGCTGTTTTGGGGAGATAATGGAAGACCCTTAGAACCCAGTCACCCGGGGATGATTATCACTTTGGATTTCTAAGTCTGGGTGTCAGTGTGACCAGAAGAAATAACTAGATAAGAAAAACCTAGGAGGAGGAACCTAGAATGCAGTGACTTTGGTCAACTTTTCTGGAATAATAAATTAAAAAAAAAATCTTTCAGGCTGGAGAGATGGCTTAGCAGTTAAGGTGCCTGCCTCTGAAGTCTAAGGACCCAGGTTCAATTCCTCAGTATCCATGTAAGTCAGATGCACATGGTGGCACATGTGTCTGGAGTTCATTTGCAGCGGCTGGAGGCCCTGGTGCACCCATTTTCTTTCTCTCTCTTTCTATCTTCTTTTCTCTTTGTCAAATAAATAAATAAATTAAGTATTTCTTTTAGAAAACCTCTCATACTCATCACCCAGGCCAAGTAGCTGTCAACATTTTGCCATAGTCCCTTTATTTATCTTTTTCCTCTTCTACCATGTTTTGGTATGTGTGTGTGTGTTTAAAGAACAGCTTTTGGCATTGGTGTTTGCTGTCCACCTCGATACTCACTGTGGTGTTCATGAAACGAGATGCACCAAGAACTTCTGGGTTCTCCTGATTCTGATTTCTCTCCTCACTCTAGGCACAGTGAGATCATCAGCACTAGTACCATCGTGTCCAGTTTTTTTTTTTTAAAGCATTTTTATTTATTTATTTGAGAGCGACAGACACAGAGCGAAAGACAGATAGAGGGAGAGAGAGAGAATGGGTGCGCCAGGACTTCCAGCCTCTGCAAACGAACTCCAGATACGTGCGCCCCCTTGTGCATCTGGCTAACGTGGGACCTGGGGAACCGAGCCTCGAACCGGGGTCCTTAGGCTTCACAGGCAAGCGCTTAACCGCTAAGCCATCTCTCCAGCCCGCGTCCAGTTTTATGTAGGTTCTGGGGATCCAAAACCAGGTACTCACACTTTCACGACAAGCACCTTCTCCACTGACCATCTTCCCAGCCTATTTTCTTTTTCTTTGTGAACTATTTTACATCACATTCAAGACATTGTGTGACTTCACTCTTGCATTTTTACTGTGTGTGTCTATGAAGTATGAGCATTTTCTTATGTCACTACATTACTATTTTCAGACAACATAATCAACAAATGAACTATAATTCTTGTAATCATAGCTCATCTGGACATAGATAAATTTCTTAATTATCTAAAAAAACCCCTAACATTATAGTTCATTGTTAAAGTGGGATCGATGCATAGGGTAGTTCTCTTTCTGACATGTTTAAGATCTAAAGCAGTCTTCTAAAAGACTAAAACTTTTTTCTTGAAAAAAAAAAAATAACAATAGCTGCTTCCTGAAAACCTCCCAACACTTGGGAGGCAAAAATAGTCAGATTGTCCCAAGTTTGAATTTAGCATAGTTTACTTAGTAGGTTCCAGACCAGCCTGGACCATAGAGTAAAACCTTGTCTAAAAAAGTAATAAATAAATATAATAAAATAAAATTAAACAAAAAAATCTGTCTTCCATTTTTCTGAGTCACACTACTTACTAACTTATAAAACAGGAGACCCAAAGGTTGTTCTTGGAGACAGAACCATTTGTTTGTACTGTTAGAAGATAATTTTAGCAGAAACATTCTTTAGAAGGTATCTTAGTGATCACTTTGACCAATCTCTTTACCACATCCTATTCTCTGGATGGGACAGAATTGGAATTATTGATAATGTATTGCCTGAGGGCACTTAGCTATCTGGTGCAGGGATGGATTGAGGTATCCTAAGGGAGTGAGCTAGGGTTACTTAGAGCTCTGCTGGTTCTGTCTTTCTGGAGAAATAATAAACAATAGCTGTCATTTACTGGCAGTTGTGTGCCAAGAATTTTGGATGCCTCAAATATGAGTTAATCTGTCCCTCATGCTAAATCTGGGAATGTTATTCCAGATTTCACAGGTAAAGAAATAAAGCCTTATAAGATTGCCAAAGAGTGAAAGTGGCCTAAGAATAGAGTTTAAACCTATTCCAACTAGCAACTTTTGTCTACATCGGCATTTTCCTAGGTATGTACAAACACACACACACACAAACACACACACACACACACACACTCACTCACACTCATTTCATGATTAAATCAGCCTGGGAATTGATGTTGTACTTTGAATGTGCACTGTCCTCTTAAGGCTCATGTGTTTGCATACTTGTATACTTGTTCCCCAACTGGTGGTGCTGTTTTTTTTTTTTTTTGCGATTAAACAATCTTTAAGAAGTGAGGCCCAGCTGGAGGAAATGGTTGCTGAGTTGCGGTTACGGCCTAGCTCTAGTCCTAGCTGGAGCACTCCCCCCTCCCTCCCTCCTTCTCTCTCCCTCTCTCCCTCCCTCCCTCCCTCCCTCCCTCCCTCCCTCCCTCTTTCTCTCTCTCTCTCTCTCTCTCTCTCTCTGTCTGTCTGCTTCCTAACTGCAGGTGAGATGTGAGCAAGCAGCTTCTGCTACTGTGCCTTGCCACTGTGATGGGCTGTGTCCCCTCAAACCATGAGCCCAAATAAATGTCTTCCCTAAGTTGTTTCTTGTCAGGCATTTGGCTACAGTCATGTCAAAATTAACTCATACAGCTTAAGTATTTAAGCAGGACTTTCTAATATGCAGACATGTCCAACAAGAGGCCTGCATCTAGATCGACATGAAATAGTAAACTTACTTAAATGATTATGAGACTATTTTCTTCTTTTTTTATTTTTATTTTATTTTATTTTATCTTTGGTTTTTCGAGGTAGGGTCTCACTCTAGCCCAGGCTGACCTGGAATTCACTCTGTATTCTCAGGGTGGCCTCGAACTCATGGTGATCCTCCTACCTCTACCTCCTGAGTACTGGGATTAAAGGCATGTGCCACCACGCCCAGCTTCTTTTTTATTTTTATTTATTTATTTGAGAGAGAGAGAGAGAGAGAGAGAGAGGCAAAGAGGGAGAATGGGTGTCCCAGGACCACCAGCCACTGAAAACAAACTCCAGATACATGTGCCACCTTGTGCATTTGGTTTATGTGGGTCCTGGGGAATTGAACCTGGGGCCTTTGGCTTTGCTGGCAAATGCCTTAGCCTCTAAGCCACTTCTCCAGCCACTATGAGAGTTTTGTTTTGTTTGTACTTTTTGTAATTTGATTCTGGACCATCAACTTTGGAGGTGACAGTGGATTGTCACAATGTCAAAGGGTTGGACACACCTGCTTTACCCTAGTAGTCAGAGCTGACCAGCCAGGAAGGGGCACTCTTTGAAAACCTGAATCCCATTGTGCATGAGGACCTGGGTGGAGACACTGGGGGAACCTTTCCTATATTAAGGAACTCTCTTCCCATGTTGGGAGAGCCACTGGCCTAACTGGCTCTTGCTCAGAACCGTGTCCCCATCTAGCCTGAGCAGATGTCTGTGTTCCTCTGAGTCTGCTCTTGCTTCTGCCGTTACTGGACCCAGCTCTAGTGACAGCTTGAGCAAGCAGGAGGGGACAGTACCACACAGCCAAGTGCATTGGTTAGTATTACGTTGCCCCTGGATACTCTCTCTGTGAGGTATCAAGCATGGGGGGGGGACTTCCCAGTGCCATGCTAGCTAACACTGGCCTGTTTTGGGACCCGGCTGTTATCTTTCCCTGAAGGTCAGATCTATAACTTCAACACGAGCGACCTCATTTAGTTTAGCCTGGTGTGCCTAATGCAGGGCTCAGACTGAACCAATGGTCTTCTGTGAGTTCTGTGTAACCCTGCTACACAGAATAGAATCTGGCGTATGTTGAAATATCTGCTTAGAGCTTATCTTCAAACCTGCTTCTTGCTAGTTCTTGCTTTATGTTCATTCTCATTAGCCAAGGTTCTTTTTATCTTGTCATTCAGGGATTAGGCTCTTGTAAAGACCCCTCTGGGGCATTTCTGAGAGGCGGGGTCTTGAGTCAGCAGGACTCTGGAACTGGCATTGAACTGAACGCCTTTGCTGGGGCTTGGAGTCATGCCTACTACGGCAGAAGGACAGTAGAGGGAGAGAGTCCCTAGCTAATAGAGCTGTTTTTGATGTGCTTATCTGGGGCTCCAGAAGGAGAGGGAGGTGACTGTCAGACAGGGAGAGTAGGCAGGGGGAAGCCCATGGCTGATATTGGAAATCAGGGGCAGGAACGGCAGACAAAAATACATACAAGGGGAAGGGACCTCGGCGTTCCTGGGTCCTGCATCCCAGGGCAGGTGGACTCAAGGGTCTACCTTGAGCAGCATCCCTGCATCAGGATGGTACAGCTCAGGGAAAACTCCATAGACGAAGATGTCGATGCCATCTGTGGGAAGGATGCTTTCAGGAAGGCCCAGGGAATCGGCGGAAAGGGCGTTTTGGTCACTTGCCAGGTTGTCTGTACCCAAAGGGGTCCTGACCTTGGGGTTTGATATGAAAGCCCTATACTTGGGGTGCCTGAAATTCTTGACATTGTCCTTGTGTATGTGTTTGCAAGTGAGGCCCACCATGGACATGGTGCCTGTCCTGGGCCTGGAGTCTCAGTGCCCACATAGTCTGCTTCCTGTGGCTTACCATGGGCCAGTCTTACTTGCTCTCTGTGGAGGGGCCTGATTCAGCTTGCTCTAAGCCTCAGACTTCATCCCACCAGCATCTGTGATAACATGTGTTGAAGGGTGGAGGTTGTTGCGTCTGTGTTTTGTTCTGGCTGTCGGCCTGGGGGTGCTAAGGACGGAGGACATCAGGGCCAGGTGGTTCCCTGTGAGGTTAGATGACTCTCTCACCTGCAACTCACACTGGCTACCGGGCTGATGCGGACCAGGCTGGAGCCCCTTGGCCACCCCTCAATTCGGGCACCCAGGGTAGCTGGGGCATAGCTTGCAGTGCCCGGGAGTCTCCCTTGCAGGTGCATTGGGGCAGTAGGCCCTGGGAAGGGGACATCAGCGTCTCTGTCCTTGATCTGGGGAGATGGCTCAGTAGGTAAGAGCCCTTGCTGCCACACCAGGACCTGAGTTTCACCCCAGCACCCATGTGAAAAGCTGGGCATGGCTGCACATGCTTGCAACCCGGGTGCTTGGTGTGGTAGAGACAGGATAATTACTAGGGATTGCTGGTTAGCCAGTTTAACAGAACAACAGCACAAGGTCCAGGTTCAGTGAGAGGCTGCTCTGCGAAGGTTAGGCAGAGGAGCAAACTAGATGCCCTCTCTGGACTTGGCCCATGTGCACCCGGGCCACATACATCTGTGCAAACATGTCTGTATACCCGATGCACACTGTGCATACTACCTACACACACCAAACCAAACTGAAACAAAACCAAACGAAACTCTGTCCGTGGTGGAGTAGGTCTTCATTCTGAACTGGGACCCACAGATTCTCTAGCCAGGCCTGGCCAGCAGCAAGCTTGCTAAGCAGGGGCTTCGATGGAGCAGCAACCAAAGCCTTGAGAAGGGCAAGTCTGGAAAAAGTTCCTGAGATGGGCCCAGGGAAGGAACATTCGCCAGGGGGGATGTGTTGTCGGGTGGAGCCTGTAAGAGAAAGGAAACGACCATCAGCAGGCTCAGAAACACGTTCTATGTTGTAATTAAAGGTCAGCTTCCAGGTTTTTCTAGAAGGTGGAAATGCCACAGGTGTGTGTCAGACAGAACGGAGCAGGTGAGCCTGTACTCTCTGAGCGGGGTCCAGAGCCATAACCTGCAGGGGATGGGTGTTGGGGGGGGGGTACTTCCCATGGGACCTGAAGCCCCTGCAGAGGGGGGAGGGCACGTGTAGGATAGCAGCTCTGGAGGGACATTATTTGGTGTAGCCAGTTCTCCTCCCTGGCAGTGGCTGTGTGGGTCTGATTGGAGCAGGGCTGCTCTCCCTGAGCCCCAGTGAATCCCTTCTCCGAAGAGCAGGATGGGCTTCCATGAACCACAGCGGTTACCCTGAAGATGGCGTGAGCAGGAAATACGATTGTATGTTTAGAATTTGGACACATCCAGGAAGGAGTTAACACTTTTGGTCCCTGGAAAGTCCCCTGAGTAGCGCCTGTGTCCTAGAGGACAGCCGTTTTCTCACGGCCATGTCCCTCAGAGCCCATTGGTGACGACATCCAGGGACAGCTACCGCAGGAATCCATGTGCCTATGGAACCTTGTCACATGGTCCAATGCCTGTCTTTTCTGTCACAGAAATAGTTGTCTCCCTGAGAAGAAGAAATAAATATTTTCCTCTAAATCACACTACATTCAGGCGCTATGGCAACCAGTTCCGAATCAGGACCAATCCAGTGATGTGCTTTGCATTAGCTGCCTGTTTGAAGTCTTTAAGATGATTCACGCTAACTCATTTTTCTTTCCCATATGTCCCGGGCTTGTATTTTACAACACCAGACGGGGATACTAATTAAACTTCAGAGACTGCTTCGATAGTGCTTAAACTGTGATTCCTAATGACAAACTTGGCAGTGATCAATATATCTGCTACACTGGTGATGATTTAAAGCGGACGCCATGGTTACTGCTTGGGATAAAAGGGAATGAGCTCTGTAAATTTCATTTAGAGGGGTGATAACTTGATCAGCTAGGAATAGATGGCAGAAGCATCTTGTATTTTTAACAACGCCCAGGGCGTGCTTCTAGCAAGATCTGTGATTTAGCCAGGAACATTTTATTTACAATGAGGTGGATAATTGGCGACATCTGCCCAGTGGCCCAGCTTCAGAGGCCTCACTTCACCAGCACAAGTGTTGTTCTGGCTCCACGCGACACTAGTTGAGAATAATGACTTTACTACAGTTGATGTATGCTATTCCATCTGTGATCAGAAGAGGGGCCGTTAGCAAAGTCCTGCCCAGGCCAGTGCAGAGGTGGCTGTATTTCTGCAGCTGCAGTGGGGGAATGGTGAGATGCCATCTTCCTCCGGGGAGGGTGGGTGTGTTAATATGCAGGGCAGGGGCATCTGACCTTTCCCTTCAGTGTCCTTCAGCTCTTTGATACGAGGAGCATGGGTTCACTTAGGAGCACAGGATAATCTCCTGTCCGACTCTCCTTTCACGTTCCCTTTGCTCAAGCGCTAATATTGCTTGATTGAGTGCTTGTTTTAGCTACAGCCATTGTTGCTGTGTATCTATGAAAAAAAATGCCTTTAAACAGGACTCACATCTCTTTTTCTGTCTCTCTCTCCTGGTTCTGTGTCCTTGGGATCAGTGACTGGCACACTCTAAAAACTTTCCAGGTATTTGGAGTCTGTCCTACTCAGAGTTTGCCCTTTAGCTTTGGACATTGTCTCTAGAGCTGCTGTCTGGGTTCTCCTGTGTCCTTCCTCCTCTGTGCACGCTGACTTCTGGGGTCTGAGCCTCTAAACTCGTCCCTCCTCAGGTCTTTACACCAGATGTCTTGCTGGGCTCCAGTGAGGCTCACTGTCGTCTTTGCCAGTCACGCCTTCCCTGCAGATCCAGGCTTCACGGTCCTCTGCTGAGAATCAAGGCCAAGGTCAGTTACACAAAAAGCGTAAAGAAACTCAGGTTGGGAGTTCCTGCAAAGCCAAAGGACCCAGGTTCAATTCCCCATGACCCATGTAAGCCAGATGCAAAAGTTGGCTCATGCATCTGGAGTTCATTTGCAGTGACTTGGCTGAAGGCCCTGGAGTGCCTGTTCTCTCTTTCTCTCTCTCTCTGCCTCCTTCTTTCCCCCTCTGTCAAATAAAATAAATAAATAAATTAATTAATTAAAAAGAAAAAGTTTTAAAAATTACCTGCAACAATTTTTCCTAGTTATAGAATGAAATATTTTTCTGCTTATCTGTCTCATGCTTCTAATTCCAAAGGTTGCACCTAGCCCCAGAATACTAGGTCTTAAGGAACCACCTTCTATTTCTCTCTCAGAACCTTTCATGACATAAGAGATTGCCCTCGTCTCCTATTTTAGCTCTTATCATCTTATATTGAAAAGTTTTTATCATTTTAAAAAATGGCTTTTCCAGTTTTGAGCAATTTAATCTGGCCAAGTCTTCATTTAGTACCTGAATCATATTTTTAGAAGAAAATGGCCAAATTCCTCATGCTTTATGCCATATGTCATTAAAAATGCTTTCTTCAGGCTGGAGAGATGGCTTAGTGGTTAAGGCTCTTGCCTGTGAACCCTAAGGACCCAGGTTCAATTCCCCAGTACCCACATAAGCCAGATGCACAAGGTGATGTATGCATCTGGAGTTCATTTGTAGTGGCTGGAGACCTGGCATCTCTTTCTCTCTCTCAGATTTAAAAAAAAAAAAAAAAAAAAAAAAAAAAAAAAAAAAAGAGACTGAATTGCTTTGAGATGAGTAGGTAAAAAAAAAAAAAAAAAAAAAAAGATCAGCAAAAATACCTAATTTGTTTCCTGTTGTTTTTTGAGTCATGTTCCTCTGCAACATGTTGGGAAGGGTGTGTGTGTGTGTTTTGTGGGGAGGGAATTGGAAAGGATTGCTGGCAGAAACATATACAGGTATAGAAATTCTGTAATCCAGGTTTCACTGAATTTGTGGCTTTCAGAGTGACAAAAGAAAGGTGAGCACATGAAAATAACTACATGTATATTTTTTCTATAACAGTTGCCTTGTGTATGTAGGTTCCTTTGGGAGGACATAGACCCTTTCAAAAAATAATAGTACATTGCCTCCTTTCTGAGCTCTGATGCAGTAGTTTGAATGAATGTTCCCCATAGACTCAGGTATTAATTAAAGCTTGTAACTTGGATCTCAAGCCTCCTGGCTGAAGGAGGTGTCACTGGGAGCAGACCTAAATTCCAGCCCTAAGATGTGCAGAGAGGTTTACGCTCTGTATGGGTAGTCTGCCTGCTGCTACTTTGTGTTTGTTGCTTTTGGTGTTTGCTAGTTTCTGTTGTTTTTTCTCTCTGTATTTATGAATGGGATTCAGCTCCTTTCACTATAGATGGCACTTCCCCCTGAATCTGGAAACTGAAATAAGTGCTGTTCCTCCTGCAAACTGTGTCTGGTTTGGATATTCATCCAAGCAATGTGGAACTGTTGGGCATCAGGAGAGTGGGGTGTTGCTGAAATGAATATTACCACGTGGATTTTGGTCCTCTAGAACTTGTGTGCTGGAGGAGGAATATGTATGGACTTGAAACCTGTGATTGCAGAAGCCTTACAGTGTGGTAAGCCAAAATTTATGTGCTATTTTAGTGAGAGTTTGAAAATGCTAAATGAAGAGAGAATTGTATTTGAAGGCTTTGCTTATGAACTTTTAAAGGGGAAGGAAAGCCTGCAGAGAACTTTGCTCAAACTGGGCTATTGGCATGAAGGTTGGCTTTGTTTTGCTGGCCATGCCAGGAGAGTTTGATCAAGGCTGAATTGGATAGTAATGGACAGATGTGCTTAGTAGAAGATATAGAACTGAAAGATATAAGATTTAAAGTTGGAAAAATTCAAGTAAGTTTAAAGTTACAGGCACAGAGACAGGTTTTAGGTTACTGAAGCTGCTATTGTCAAGTAGATTGTTACCCTTGAGAGTCTGTTGTCTGCTTTACATTGAAACAATGGAAAGGATGCATGAGATGGGTCTACCCAGGAAAGACTGAATGGTAGAAATATAAATTTTTGAAAGGAAGAAATCTGCTCTTCAGGGTCCTCTCTGGGTTAACCACGTACACCTGTACACCTGGCATTGGTTTTGGAAGTGTGAGAAATGTGTGGAAGTGGGTCGAGAAGTGCACACAGTCCCAGGACCTACTGCTGCTGAGATGAGGCAAGTGCATCACAGTGCTGTGTCCCTGGAAGAGAGGCCAGTGAGGCTTTTCTAAGGTGGATTGTGGTTTATAATAGAGACCTGAAGCTGTTTTGGCTATTACCAGGCCTGTGCAAGAGCTATCATGGAGGGCTGTTGGCTCGGGATAGAAGCTTTCCCTGGGTACTTAGCCCAGCTGTAGAGATAGAAAATGGAATTTCCAGAGGCTGTTGTCACTGGTTATGGATGTCAGACTTGAATTGCAGATGTTTGATGTTTACCTGATGGTTATTGATTTTGTATTGGTCCATTCTCTCCTTGCTATGCCTTAGGGCAATGTAAATGTTTACTCTGTGCCATTATATGTTGGAAGTATGTAACTTGTTTTAATTTTACAGTTAAGAGGAAGTCTCTTGGATCTCAGATGAGACTTGGGACTTTGGAACAATCTTAAAATTGGTAAAGACTCTGAGGACCTTTGAAGTTGGACTGAATACAATTTACAGTGTGAAATGGTCATGAGTCTATTGGCGGCCAGGGGTGGAATGTGGTGTTTGAATGTATGTCCTCCACAGAGTCATGTGTTTCATTAAAGCTCGTAACTTGGGTCTCCAGCTGCCTGGCTGGAGGAAGTATCACTGGGGTGGGCCCAAGTTCCAGCCTAAAGCTATGCACAGAGGTTTGAGCTCTGCTGGGTCCCTGCTTGCTGCTTTTTTGTGCTTTTTGCTTTTGGTATTTGCTGGCTGCTGGTGGTTTTTCTCTCCACTTGGATTTATGAATGGGAGCCAGCTTTCTCCAGAGATGGAGCTTCCCTCTGGATCTGTTAGCTAAAATAAATCTTGTTCTTCCCCCAAACTATGTCTGGTATGGATCCTCATCCCAGCAATGTGGATCTGTCTGCACTATCTTGCAAGCCCATTATTCATATCATAATTCACAAATGTAAAATTGCATGTATTTTCTGCAATATACTACACAATGTAACCCCTCTCCACTCTTCTGTACCCTTACCCATTTAGAAGATTGCCTTGTACAAAATAAAGTTTCTGTCCTCTTGATAACTTTCTGATCTTTATGTAGACAGTACTTATGGTCGGTGGGACTGGGAGGGGATGTGAGCATATAATGGTTCCAAATCTCATATTGGAGGTGCTAAGCTCCAAATTTCCAGCTCATCCTTCTGAAATTATGAACATCTACAGTGCTGATCTCCATTTCTCAAGGGACTTTATGACATTCTCTCTACACCTGCTCCTGTTGGATCACATTTGCAAAGTAGAATCATGGCAGATAATTCACCTCATGATGCTTTCTGTATGTGCTGAAGGCTTTTGCTATTGATTGGCCTTGGGGACTGGTGCAGAACAGAGAAGTTGGGCTTTTAAGTGGCATTCACACATCCTTAGTGTACATCTAAATGCTGCATTGATAACTGATTAAAAGGAAGTGGCTTCCCAATGGTAATAGGAGACCAGAAAGTAGGAGCAACAACTTAGCTTTTAATGCACATGGGACAGACTTGAAAGATTAGAGTCTTCAGATGCATCCTGAGTCCTTTCATATAGTTTAGTGGCCTAAATCCATTTGCCTACTGTCCAGTATTACTCTTCTTTCCAAATAAGGATCAGAATATAGTCTGAAGGTCATTTAAATCAAACAACATTTTATCAAGCTGTTTGTAAATTAATCCAAAGCTGAAAGTCAATATCCATTAAGCTACTTTAAGAAAAATGGAAGGAGGAGGAAGGTATATGTTTTAAGAGAATATTGGCCATGGTTGTTTCCAAATAAAACCTGCCTTTGAGGAGTGTCTACGCCTCCACAGATGTCAGGAAGGGCATATTTCCAGTAGATGTCTACCTCCATGCTTGGAACTGACATTTGCCGATGGTTGAAAATTTATTCCAAGAGAATCAA
The DNA here is from genome assembly GCF_020740685.1 of Jaculus jaculus. Lineage (NCBI taxonomy): Eukaryota > Metazoa > Chordata > Mammalia > Rodentia > Dipodidae > Jaculus > Jaculus jaculus. Next base: position 107,963,890 of record NC_059111.1, on the reverse strand, counting down.
GTGGTATAAAACACAAAGAATCACTTTTAGGATAATTAAAACTATTTTGAATCTTTTATTTATCAATCTTGTTTCTAATATAACTTTAGGTAAATGAAGGACATTCACAAAGAATAATAGGCATACATACATAATTTCCTTCTTTCATTCTAGTTTACATGCTGTTGCTTTTAAAGAGTGAAATTTTGCATCATTTCACGGGGATGGAGTCCTAACTTTACAGAAAGAATACTTAGCCCAGCTTTTCCCAGCGCTGACCTCCAGATACTGTGCTCACTTACGTGATGCAATGAACTTGACGAAATGAATCTGAGAATCAGCAACATCGAGAATGGTTTCTTGGCCTACTGGGGAGGAACCTCCTTATTTTCACAGCCATCTAAGAAGCCATAATTAAATTTATTGTATTATCAGCTGGGCCTTGGCAATGGTTCAGACTGTCTTAGTAGATCTGTTCATATAGCATATTTCCATCTGGTAAATAAACTTGTGAATGTGTGTTGTATAACAATGCACATGTGACCTTCTGCCAGTCTTTCCTCAAAGGGAGGTAACCAATGTTTTGACACTGTTTTCCTATTTCACTGACAATGATTTTCTAGACCACACTAAATGAAAAAAAGAAAATACTGCTGTGAAAGAAATGCACTTAGTGTTTCCAGTATCATCATGCAGGGTAAGCATAGTGTAGGTACAAAAAATACTACTTTTGTGTTTTGTGGTGTCTAGTTTATAACCCAGTCTAATTACATTTGGAGGCTGTGGAAGAGTAGGTAAGGTGAGTTACAAATCAAGTTCAAGAGGGAATTCAGGGATTTATGCACAAACATTTCCAGTTTCTCTGGCTTTTGGCAATATTTCACCTACCTGTGTTGAGAAGTTGGCTCCCTGGACGTCCCTCTGATAATAATTTAGCAGTTGTTTGCAATGCACATGGGATCTCCACATTCCTACATATGGCTATACTGTTGTTTTTCAGTGAGATTTACAACCATAAGCCGGGCCAGTCTTCCACTAGGTTCCCTTGACCTTGGCATTTATATTTGATTATCCAAAGTTATTCCACAGTCAAGAATCAATGACACCTCACAAGTTTCACAGGGAGTGGGTTATAAAACAGCTCCATCTTAAAAACAGGGAAAGGTGGGATAGAATTCAGCGATGTGGCCAGTGTCACATGGAAAATCTAGAAGGAAGAAAGAGTTGGGAATTCTTTTTTTTTTTTTTTCTTCTTTTTTCGTTCTTTTGAGACAGGATAATATAAAACCCAAGCAGGCCTCAAACTCAGTACGTAGCTAGATGACCTTGAACTCCTGATCTGCCTCCCTCCTACTCTCAGCTGCTGGCATTACAGGCATGTGCCACCATGTCTAGTTTAGGGTTGGAATTTTATCAACTGACTCTGGAGCCCACTGTCACCAAAACAGGGCTAGTGGGGAAGAAGAAACAGTTCAGTGGGAGTGGGAGGAAGATGAGACAATCATGGGGGTGCACGTGATCAAAATATATTATATGCATGTATGAAATCAATATATATATATATATATATATATATATATATATATATATATATATATATATATATTTTAAAAAGGTGCCTGTCGATTTTAAACCTAAATCATCTGGGTGCAAGGTTGACTTTTTGCATCTCTCCCAGGATCAAGTGTTTTGAATTCAATTTAATAATTGTTGCCTTCCGTTTTGAAACTGCTTCACAGCATAGCAAAGGGGAGAAATATTAAGTGGTTCAAATCAGGTATTGTTTGAAGACATGAGCAATAAAGGGACCCTTAAAATTCTTTCCAGAAGAGTGGGCTGTGGCAAAGAGGGGGAGAAGGAAGAGCAAGTGAAGGGAGAGAAAAGCACAGATCTTATCAGAGAAGGAAATGAGCTTCTCCCTGCTTCTTCCTGAGCACTGGTGGTGTTGCAGCCAGGACACGTTTGCTCCTTCCTGAAGGACTCTGTCCTGTATATGAAGTCGGTGCCCCGCTCACAGCCTGGGTTGGCTGCTTTCAACAGAAGTTCAGCAGCAATATCACCATCTACTCTTTGGTCATATGGTTCTTTCTTGGGTGCCTCTGAATTCCTGTTCCTTTGGTAAAGGCTACTGGTCTGTCAAATGCAAGGCAGTAGGAAAGTTTCTAACCCCAAACCTCTAAACCCTTGTTTCCAGATCTTAATAATAAAATACCTTCACATGCCGTTATCTGAGCAGTGGGTAGAAAGTGATTAGGAAATATATCCTTGCATATTAAGAAGGGCCAGAGAGTAATTCAACAATGAAAACATTATGCCCTGCTCTGGCTTCCTGCAGCTCCAGAGAAAGTACTATTTTGAGAATAGAGAAGGCCACTAAATTTTTATTCATTGAGGTCCCTCCTCTTACCTCCTTGAAAGACTATAGAGGTTTCCTTCATAGGCACAGGATGTTTCATGCACACACACACACACACACACACATACACACACACACACGTCCCTAAATTTGCCATGAATGTTTTCTAAAGTTTTATTATTTATTTATTTAGTCCTTCCTTCCTTCCTTCCTTCCTTCCTTCCTTCCTTCCTTCCTTCCTTCCTTCCTTCTTTCTTTTCTTTCTTGGCAAAGCCTTACTAAACAGCTCAAACTGGCCTCATATTTATAATCCTCCTGCCACGGCCTTCTAAGCAAGTGCAGAAGTGGTGGGGTTACAGGCACAACTACCGCATCCCTCACCTTTGGAATAGTGTCTTGGGTCTTGTTTCTTTTTGTTTAAGGGAGCGTCCACTAATCTTTTTGTGCTTGATTAGTATTGTGTTGGGGTTAAGATGTCAAGATGGAGGAAGGGCTGACTTGAAGTATGATTAGGCAGTGAGTTTGGGTGGGGTCATTGTTGCTGAAGCTGCTTCATGTTGAACTACTGAAGAAGGGAACTGGAACACAGAGTCATTATTTTTCTTCCTAGGAACCATTACTTACCTTCAGCATGTACTGGAAATGGCCTTCATAAATAGTTGTAGGAATTCTGTTAGTCCCATAGTCCCCAGAAGAGTCCATGACCAGTACTGATTTGGCAGTTAACTTTGTCACTACCTTATTCATCTTTTGTGTCCTGCTGGCCACATTGTGACCTCCTTGGGGGAAGACACTGTGTCAGTTGTCCCTGTGTGTAACTGATGGTGCCATGCAGAACCACTGTCCTTGGCAGTCATTCAGTGTCCTAACTTTTACGAATTTGGAGAGAGAAGGGATGGATCTTATTTTCTTACCCATTGTGGCAGGAAGAAGAAAGAAAAGCAAAGCAAAGGGTGGGAACATTTTAATTGCCAGGGGATGCTCTTTTGATGGCTTTTAGCTCCCTAATCATCTTGGTAAGAAAGGAAAAGTGCTGAGACAATGCATAAGGAATGCCGCTTATCATGGGAAATGCAAGAAACAATAAATTTCCATCTGGCATTATCTGTTAAGTACAAAAGTCATACCTGCAAAATAGGTTTGAAGAAAATCAGACACATTTCTAAACCATAATGTTGAACATTTGCTTTTTCAATTTGACAGTGTATAAGAGAACTTTAATGGCAGTCATCGTGGTGAAATAATGACCTTTGCTTTCAATCTGCCACATGTGAATGTTACATTATTCTGACATCCAGTTGTGTTAAGTACTTTTCCATATTGAATGTATTTTATGGAAGAATAATCAAGACATTTGAGAATAAAGGGTGTTTGTAAGCATGCAAAGATCTCAGGATTCCCTTCTGCTCTGTTCCGTTGACTTGAGGGGGGATAAACCCATCCCTCGTCTCCCTTTGGAACATACCATGAACTGGTACAATGGGTGTTTCTAGACAAGGTTTACCCATAACCCAAGAAATTGAGATTGTCCAATAAGTTAAGCATTCCAAGAATCTTGAAATTGTGTATATGCAGTCTTAACAAACTAGAATCTCCATTATACTGAGCCAGGCCATCAGAAAAAAATAGTATATATGCTGAATTAACCTCACCTTATCCTTTCCAAGAGGAGAAGGAAAAAATGATTGTATTTAATTTCTTAAAATGTTGGATCTTAAAATTTTTTTTTTTAAATTGCTTTTTTTAGGAATAAGCAGCCTGACATACACTATTTATAAATTGTAGTCAGTCCTAGAAATAACTTCTGTGTAAATTTTTAAAGTAAATAAACTGAATTAGTTTTGGATGTTCTAGTAGGCAGCACCGTCCCCATTTGCTTACACAAAGTCCAGTGTTTTTACATAAAATCAATGAGTTGTTTTCTTTGTTGTTGTTGTTGAAGTAAACTGGCCAAGATTCCTGGTTAAGCAGAGAGATATAATCTCCTAGACAGCCTATTCTCTGAGAAGTGACAATGACCACATTTAACATTCAGCTGAGTCTGTCACAGAAGACCCTCGGATCTTGGTAGTGTATCTATTTGGGATAGAACAAAGAGATGGAGTTGCTTTAATATATGGCAGTGTCTCCCACGATTCCAAAGTCACAGCAATAACAACTTGGCTTTATTGTATTGTACTGTCTAGAGGACGCTGTTTACTAGGGTTTTATCACAGAGGTGTGAAAACTTAAGTTTATAAACATAATAAGAACAATCTTGTTTATGCATTCTCTAGGGGGTATCCATACTTTTGCTGAGTATAAAACAGAGCAAAGGAACCACACTCTCTGGCTGTAATTCCCCACTGAGGTGAGTATACATGTACCCCGATATGTTGCAGGTGAGACAGAGGAAAGTCTTAACAGTTGGTCACCATGGTATTATAACTGATAGGTACAGATATTGAATAGATCTACAACTACATACATAGGACATTATCTTGTAGAAAAACAGAAGCAACAACCCCAATACCCACAATTCTGCCAGATTTCTCGGGTACTTTTCTCCACTCTTGTTGGTTCCGTTGCCATACAACTGGTGCCACACACTTTCCCTTCAGCCGGTGGTGCCAGGCAGGAACCCTCAGAAAACTGGCATAGATTGAAGTATCTTTGCAAACTGGCAAAAAGGATCTCTTTGTTTCTTTCCTTTTCAAATTTAGAGGACAGTAAAAGAAATAGATGAACACAAACAGGCTGTTACAGTCGCCCATTAAAAGTTGACTAGATGCAAAAGGAAGAGAACGTTGGAGGCCGAATGGATGTGATCAGTTTTTCTCAAGAAAAAAATACCCACATTCTAAGGGCTCTTAAAAATGTAGAAAACTTGCCCTGTTACCACTTTTTTTTTTTTTTTAGAACACCTCTAAACACACACAAAATAAGATAGGTATTACCTACAAATTTCAACCATTGCTTAAACTCTAAAAGCATTTTTGTATTATTTTGTTTTGGTACTGAACGCAGGGCCTGGCAGGGCAGGGAGACTCTATAAAGAAATATTAAAAAGTTTTTTTTTTTTTTTGTGGTGATCAGTCTTAAGAATATGTTGCTTGCCTTCTCCAAGTTGTGCTGATATTGTAAGGATGTGCTCAGGAGTATGAAGCGGGGTGTTCTTGTCCCTTCCCTCCTCCCGTCGCCCCCTCCCTATCCCACAGCCAAACAGCCTCCCCTCAAATGAGCCATTCCTTCTTGCTTTCATCAATGGTCTCTGTGAAATTGGGGTCGTTGTTCATGATGGCAGCGTCGGCGCTCTCTGCCGACTCTGCCCCCTTGGCTTCGTTGGTGTGGTAGGTGCCCTTGTGACGGAACATGTACCGGATGAGGAAGACCAGGGTGCAGAGGATGGTGAAGATTACCACGGCGATGACCCCTGAGGAGACCAAAGACACATGAGGGTCAGAGAAGCCTGCCCTCCAGCATTGCACACCCCCAATTCCACCCCAGCTCCCTCAGCCACGTCCCCAGGGAAACTATGACAGCCAAGGGGCCACTGGAAATGACATGAGGTCTTTGCTTCAGGCTACCCAAAAATAACTAAAATGCCAGGCAAGACATGAAACGTCAGCTTTCAGACATGGGACCATGGGCAGACAGATGTATGATACTTGAGGAAAGAGAGACCAAAATGATGAAATTTCACACTCTTCCCGGTTTTCTGGCCAGCCATTTACAGATAGCAGAGCTGGGAGGAGAACCTGGAAAACTCAAGAGAGCTTTCAGGATGGGGACAGGCCAGGGGAGCGGTGCAGGTGCTCTGCATTGAATAAACTCTGGTACAATCTATGACATCTCTTTGAGCAGGTACCTGGATACCAACAGGAACATGTATAGATGACCTTCGAGAAGGCCAGGCCTTAATGAGCAAAGACTCAGGAGTGACAAGAACAGTGTGCAGAGCTCACACAGGCCTGGGGGTTATTAGGTTTCAGCAGAGACGAGGGCATTTAATATAGACTATGAAGGATCATGTGAATGTGTGTTGCTAACAGGTCTGGACTAAAGGCCCTTTAACAGTCGCCCTCTAAAAACTTTAAAACAAGATTAAAAGATATCAAACTGCAAGTACCTTAAGTGCCTGCCGAAACAAATCTCAATACTCATTAAAGGAAGATAATAAAAACCCTAAACTCAATAATATTAATAATATCTATCATCAGATTAAAAAAATCAGCAAACATGCAAAGAAAAAAAAAAAAGGTAAATGTCACCCAGTAAGAGGAAAATCAATTAGAAGGTTAGAAATGGCAGTAGTAATAGAAGTAGCAATAAGGACCAGTGCAAACCTGCCATAAGTAACTCAGCTAATGGGAGGCGAAGGAAGCAATAGGGGACATTTAGTCAATGACAAAACACGCAGTTCATCAAGAAGGCAAAACGGTCCCAAATGTGTAAGGACTGGAGACAACTACAAAACAGTGAAACAAAAGCTCACAGAACCAGAGCAGATTTAGATGAATTCAGAATCATAGCTGAAGATTTTAACACTCTCATCTACTTGTAATTGACAGAACCATAAAACAGGAAATCAACGAGAACGTACAAGGCCTAAACAACACTGATTCAAATTTTTCAATGAGCCACAGACCAGGAGAGTATATTATTCCCATGTCTGACAAGGGCTTGTGCTCAGAATATGAAATGAACTCTTCCAGTGCAATAGAAAGAAATCGATCTGATTGAGAAGGTGGGAGATTTAAATAGACACTTCACAAAAGACACATGGTAGTGAAGGCATGCAAAGATGCTCAACTTATTAGCAATCAACTGGCTGCACATTAAAAGCACAGAATCCCACCAGGGTAACTAAGGTCGGCAATCCCAAGAGTTGGTGAGATTGTGGAGCACCTAACCTTACTGGAATTGACTGTGGGACTGTAAAATGGTTTGATCATTTTTGAAAATTGCAAGGCAATTGCTTATAGAGTTAAAAACATATTTCTCAAATATCTCAATGGGGATGGGGAGATGTCTCAGTGATTAAAGGTGCTTGCAAAGCCTGACTGCCTGGGTTGGGTTCAATTCCCCAGTATCCATGTAAAGCCAGATGCACAAAGTAGCACATGCATCTGGATTTCTTTTGCAGTGACAGGAGGCCCTGGCATACCCCTCCCCTGTTCTTTCTTTCTCTCCCTCTCTCTCAAATAAATAAATAAAAATATTGAACAAGATAAAAATAAAATATCTTAGTGATTAAACTAGGAATTATCAAGGAGAACTGAAAACGAGTTCACTAAGATATGTATGAGAATATTCATGGCAGTTTGATTCATGAACGCTCAAATCTGGAAACAAACCAACAACCTAGAAATGAGTGAATGGACAACACCAATTATTGTATATCCATTTCATGAAATACAATTTGGCAAGAGAAATAACTATGCTATTGATAGACGTAGCGATATGGAGAGACTTCTGAAATGTTGCGCTGAGTGGATGCAGGCACAACAGGTGAAGAACTTATGATTCCAGTAGGAAACTCTAAAGGAGCAAAAATAATGTGCAGTGACAAAGTGCAGCTCAGAGATTGGGTCATGGTTGGGCATGAGTGAGAAGAAAGATGGATTACAAAAGGGCATAAGAGGGTAATGGAAATTTCCAAGTGTCCACATGTTGGTGGACATGGGTGTATGCATGCACTTGTCAGAAGCCATTGACCTGTTCCACTTACAGAGTCACATTATCCTTAACTGAGTTGATTTAAAGAAAACAAAAGCCAATAGGATACAGACCTTCATGAGACTATACTTGAACTTTGGATAATGGCATGTAAACACCCTTCTAAATATATTTTAATTTTATAACCTTATATATTTCTTACTGGTACCTACTTTCAGCCTGTGAAAAATGAATCTTATTGGCTAAAGTAGGCTTAATTTCCTTGATATGCTTATAATATTAACTATTCTCAGAGAGGCAGGAAGCATCTGTTTGGAATTAGACAAAGGCATGAGGGGGGGGGGGGAAGGGAGAGAGAGAGGCAGGCAGTGAGCGCCTGGGCTATCAGTGACCTGGATGTGAGGAGCTGTAAAAGGAGAATCAACTCTTCTGTAGCTCTCCGTGGTGGGAAGAAAAGGATGAAATATTTTAGAGGTCTTGGCTTTTTAAGTTTTTAATTTTTGCTTACTTATTAGACTATCTGAAGCCAGCCTTGAAAATTTCCTCCCATTTTTTATAATAAGCTATTCTGGACCATTTGGGATGTAAGAGGATGAAAGAGGAAAGAAGGGGAGAGAGAAAAGTCTTGGCTATTGTCACTATTAATTGTTTAAACATTCATATTCTCTTTGGTCATCAGGTCCATTCTTTCTTTCTCTACTAGCATTAAAAATGGCCTTACTACATTAACTTCAGTTTCTTCATATTGTATTTCACAATCTTATGTTTTAAATAATAAGATAAATAATATAAAATCTAGATAATTATTTTTTTTCCTCTCAATTACTTTCTTTTCTTTGAAAATCCTTACTTTTCACAGACCAGTAATCACATTAAAGTCCATTCTACACATCACCTACCTCCAATGATAGCTGAGTTTCTGTTGACTCCATTTCTTATAGCTTGGCCTTGTCCTGGATTATATGGAAAATCAGCACTGGCTGTACAGAAATAAATGAAGAGTGAAGTGTAAGAGTCAGGTTCACCATTGTTCTGCAATAATTTGATATTTCATACACCCCTCTGACACACTAAATCTCTTCAGCTGTCCATACCTTGCTGTGGTCCCCCACAACCATCCCAGAAACCCTCATCCCTAGTCTTGCTATTCTTTTTTGCATAAGGCCTAAGTAAATACTATGGCTCATTTGAGGAACTTTTGGGGAATCCTAACAGGATCCTAGTGTGCCTTTTACTTTTAGAATAGTCAGCCTGTGATATCCTCCAGTGGGTAGGTTTAGGGCACTAAATCCATGGATGTTCAAGTCCTATATGTAACTTGTGTATGTATTACCTTCACACATCCTCTTGTATAAACAATCTCTGGATTGATTATGATACCTGAGGGATTTTGATATTATTTAGTTATTATACACTACTATTTAGATAATAATAACAAGAAAATGTCTGTGCTCAGTATAGACCCATTTTTTAAATATTTATTTATTTATTGGCATATGTGTGTGTGTGTGTGTGTGTGTGTGTGTGTGTGAGAGAGAGAGAGAGAGAGAGAGAGAGAGAATGGGCATGCCAGGGCCTCTTGCCACTGCAAATAAACTCCTGATGCATGCACCACCATGTGCATCTGGCTTACGTGGGTTCTGGGAGTTGAACCTAGGTCCTTAGGCTTTGCAGGCAAGCACCCTAACTGCTAAACCACGTCTCCAGCTCTAGACCCATTTTATACATGTATATGTGTGTACGATGTGCATATATGCATGCCTGCCATGCATATGGGTACAAGTGTGTGTGCATGTGATGATCACAGTGTGATATCGGGTATCTTACTCAATTGCTCTCCACCTAACTTACTGAGGCAGGATCTCTCATTGAACCCAGAGCTCATTGATTCCGCTAGTCTAGCTAGCCATTTTGCCCTGGCCACCTTCCTGTTTCTGCTCTTGAGTGCTGAGGCTACAAGTGTCCGTGGCCATGCCTGGCGCTTCTGTGAATGCCAGGGACACAAACTCAGGCCCTCATGCTTGCAAGGCAAGCACTTTATCAACCAAACCATTGCTCCAAAGTCAGGCATATTTTCTCGAGAACACTTGTTTATCTGCCATGGGTTGAATCCACACCTGTGGGACCTATGAACATAAAAATTTGCCTCGGGCTGGAGAGATGGCTTAGCGGGTAAGCGCTTGCCTGTGAAGCCTAAAAACCCCGGTTTGAGGCTCGATTCCCCAGGACCCATGTCAGCCAGATGCTCGAGGGGCACACGCGTCTGTAGTTCGTTTGCAGTGGCTGGAAGCCCTGGCATGCCCATTCTCTCTCTCTCTCTATGTCCGCCTATTTGTCTCTCTGTCATTCTCAAATAAATAAATTAAAATTAAAAATTAAAAAAAATTTGCCTCCAACTCACTTTTATTCTATTCAAAACTGGTGGCATTACATGTATATGAGGAGCTTTTTACAGATTATATCATTAATTAAAGGCAAGACATTCACTTATTTAATTCTGAACATGACCTTAATAAAATTCTTAACACTTCAGAAACTTATAAGGGGACAAAATGTCAAAAACGCTGAGAGGAATATTAACAACTGAGTCAATTTTTATTTTTTCCCTAAGATTAAAAAATAAGCCCGGCGTGGTGGCGCGTGCCTTAAATCCCAGCATTTGGGTGGCAAAGATAGGAAGATCACTGTGGGTTTGAGGCCAGCCTTGGACTACATAGTGAATTTCCAGGTCAGTCTGGGTTAGAGTGAGACCCTACCTCAGAAATAAATAAGTAAGCCGGGCATGGTGGTGCCTTTAATCCCAGCAGTTGGGAGGCAGAGAGGTAGGAGGATTACAATGAGTTTGAGGCTACCCTGAGACTCCATAGTGAATTCCAGGCCAGCCTGAGCTAGGGTGAAACCCTACCTTGAAAAACAAACAAAACAAAAAACCAAAAATAAATAAGAGTCAGGGATGGAGAGATGGCTCAGAGTTTAAAGGCACTTGCTTGCAAAACCTGATGGGTTGACTTTTCAGTACCCACGTAAAGTCAGATGCACAAAGAGGTGCATGCATCTGGAGACCCTGGCAGGCTCATTCATTTTCTCTCTCATGAATAAATTAAAAAATATATATTAAAGACTAGGAATCAGTTGTATCAAATATAGATGTATTTCTAAGATAAACAAAATTTGAGTGTCCCAAAGACAAGTAGATCCTGAAGCTTTGCTTAGGTTGGTAGGATATCTGTGATGAGCCATAGAAGCCAAGTGAAGTTCACTAGTGCATTTTCTTTTTGGTGGTGCTGAGGATTAAACTCAGGCCTTACACGCACCTGTGCTAGGCAGGTGTTCTCCCACAGAGCCACATCCTCAGCCCACAAGTGAATTTTCACTTGTAGGACTTCCATTTGAGAATCCCCCCCGAGGAGGTGGTTCTTACTACTTGCATTTAAAACAGAACTAAGCTTAGCAGAGACACAGGGGCAAGTTAGTGGAAGACATATTTTCAAAGTAGATACTTGGTATAATTAAGTAGAAAACAGGTGATGTTATGAGTCAGTGAGAACCTCACTATGGACTGTTTTTTTTAAGGCTACTCTGTCCCTGGTTATATACCTTCAGGAACCTTCAGGACAATGACAAAGGCAGCCAGAGCCCTTTCTCTTCTGAGTCCCTTAGAAACAAGGAGATTAAATATGGGACTTTACATTATGTTCACGTGTGAGTTAGTCTTTTCTGTCTTATACTTGATTTTTTTTTTTTCTAGATGTGCATTTTCCAGCTCTTTTCAACCAAGTGTCATTTAGACCCAATGGCTGATTACATCCATGGTATCTAAGAAGTGCATGAATGGAAGAAAAGTTATCTCCGAGCCCTCAGGACTTTCCACATGCTCCCGAGTATTTAGTTGGTGGATGCAGAGGAGACCTTGATGCTACTTGCCTGCATTCACTGGTCTAACTCTAATTCTAGACAGCTAGGAAAACTGTGAAGCCCTACAAGTTTAGCTAGTTTGCCAACATGCCTCCTCCCATCTCCCTCTAAGATTCTCTGGGCTAGCCAGTACAGGTTTAAGGTCCTAGAGGCAAAGATTTCTCATTTATAGGCTTATGACTTTTCAGAGAAGTTATTCTTTAGTAGTCAATATGACACAGTCATTTACTTATTTACCCACTGAATCTTTGTAGAATACCTCCTACATGGCAGACTCCATTTAAAAAAAATTTTTGTTTATTTTTATTTATTTATTTATTTGAGAGTGACAGTGAGAAAGAGAAAGAGGCAGATAGAGAGAGAGAGAGGGAGAGAATGGGTGTGCCAGGGCCTCCAGCCACTGCAAACGAACTCCAGACACGTTGCGACCCCTTGTGCATCTGGCTAACGTGGGTCCTGGGGAATCAAGCCTCGAACCGGGGTCCTTAGGCTTCACAGACAAGTGCTTAACTGCTAAGCCATCTCTCCAGCCCCAGACTCCATTTTAAATACATGCTGTGAACAACAACAACAACAAAAAATTGGGAAACATTGTACTAATGAGACTTTCCTGGTCCATGTGGTCTATTCACTGCATAATCATGGAACAGTTTGGTTTATATGCTTAAAGTACTAATCAAAAGTGTGGTGTGGTGTGAATTGTGACTCCATTTCCAGTGAGTTGCCTGAAGTTGCTTTGTAGCTTTTACCTTGCTCTTCACCCAGCTCCCAACCCCATGGCCCAGGGGGATTGGGTCAGTTCCCAAAACGGCAGTTTACCAGGATAAAAGCTGATACTGTCACTGTCCAGCATTTGCATCTTTCCCAGGCTTTTATTTTTATTTTATTTTTCTCTTGTTTTTTGTTTTTTGAGGTAGGGTCTCACTCTAGCCCAGACTGACTTGAAATTCATTATGTAGTCTCAGGCTGGCCTCGAACTCGTGGGCATCCTTCTATCTCTGCCTCCCGAGTGCTGGGAAAGGCGTGCACCACCACACCTAGTGTTTTTTGGCTTTTTGATGTTGTAATTACTCTTTTTTGGACATTATTTGGTGCATGTCCTCCTAAAATGTAACTAAACTTGTAAGTGGCTTAACTGGAAAGAGAGTCCAAGTAGGGTTAATTCCAAAGCCAGTAATCTCTTATCTTCTGCCTTTTGAAGGCTAAGAACAGACAGGTAGGTGAACTGTCTAGAAAGCCCAGTTTTCAGACACTTGAGTTTGGGTGGGACCTATAGGAAGAAGAATCTTTTCAGGGCATGAGGAGAAAAGTTCATTTTGTATTGTACATACTGAATTGGAGGTGCCTATTGGACACCCTTTGACTAGACACTTTGGACACCCTTTGACTGGACACTGTCTTCTAGACATTTGGATACTTTGTGGGCAGGTCCCCTTTCTTATCTTCTTTTGATAAACATAGAAACCTCCTGATGGCTTTCAACTATATTAAACATGGTGACAAACATTGGAATGTAAGATGATGATGGTTATTGGTGTGACGTTCATGGTCCTACAAAATCATTTCTTTTCTGTCTATATGGCTCTAATAAAATACTATACATGTCAGGAATGTGTAAGGAGTAAGATTTGTAATGTGTGGGCTGGAGAGAAGGCTTAGTGGTTAAGCACTTGCCTGTGAAGCCTAAGGACCCCAGTTCAAGGCTTGATTCCCCAGGAGCCACATAAGCTAGATGCACTAGGGGGCGCATGCGTCTGGAGTTTGTTTGCAGTGGCTGGAGGCACTCATTCTCTCTGTCTCTCTATCTGCCTCTTTCTCTGTCTGTCTGTTGCTCTCAAACAAATAAAGATAAAAATAATTTTAAAAAATTTGTAATGTGGCAAGTGGACCATGGCAAAGTTTCTGCTCAAAGTCTGCCTTGCAGTGTTAAATTCTTCGCCACATATCTGTTGAAAAAGCACAGATTCTTAGAGGTATTGGTGGTCATTTCCCAGCTCCCATTTCGTTTTTTTCTGGTATTAGGAATTGAACCCAGGGGCTTGTACATGCCAGGCAAGCAGCCCATTGAGCTCCCTGCCTAGCCATCCCGAGTCCCTTTGATATTACTGATATAAATGGTGGTAGAAGGTTTGGAAGTAGTGGAAGAAGGGAAGTGAGATAACCCCAGGAGAATGATAAGAGCCACAGGAAAAAAGTTAAAACATCCTAGGAGTGAGTAAATGTGAACTCCTTGGTCTAGTGAACAAGGTCCCATGTGGGCTGAATTTCTCTCCTGCCTCCTCTCCTGGGTCCACTTTTCTAACTCAATATTTTGAGTACACTGGATTTCTGATGTTCCAAATCAATAGCAGACACTCACTGTCTGGACATCTGGTTTACCCTTCAATTCTCTTTGTTCATCAACTCTTACTTCTTTCTTGAAAGTAGCCTCATCCACTTCCCGCTAAGTGGCCAGCACTCTGGATAATAGCTCTACCTTTAATTCTTACTGGTTTTGATGACAGTTGTCCTCCTAAAAGAAGGGGCCAATCTTAATTATATTTGCCATTCTAATGAATAATAATGCAACAGTAATAGCTAAGTGGGCTTTCCTTGACCAGCACAATTAAAATTAGTCTGTCAAGGGATGTGTAAACATTTGTGAATCCTCTTCCTAATGATCTTCCATGCAGGTATAATTTTAAAAGTCAGCTGCCTACTCTCAACTAAAACCTTAAAGCAAGGCAGCAATCTCATTCTTCCCAACAATGGAAATGAATATATTGAATACAGAAAAGCGTATTACAGATGCATAATTCGCTAGATTGTTGGTTGTAAAACCAATTAGTGGGAAGCCCACAGGCCATCAGAAACCCTTATGAAATCAAGGATAGAATTTTTTTTATGAGCATCCCCATTTTTATGGCTCTATTTATAACTTATCCAAATGCATGTGAATACACACTCCCTTGAGGCAAAGCTATTTTATTCTGACAATCAGAGCAAGTGCTGTCTTGATAGATGTATTCATTATTTCTGTCCTCTCTTCTGGGTAGCAATGTCTTCTTAGAAATGCATGTGATATACAGTGACCAAGGAACACACCTGAGACATGAATGGTGAAGCTCATTCATGGTCTGTACTATATATTCCACTACTAATACCCATGTCTTCCTTTCTCTTTGACTTTGATAGCTGACCATTTTAATCAATTTAAAATTTATTTAGTTGGCAGACATGAAGAGAGAGATAGATAGAGAGAGAGAAAGAGAGAGAATATGAATGAGTATGGGGCCTTTTGCCACTGCAAACTAACTCCAGATGCATGTACCGCTTTGTACAGCTGACTTATATGGGTACTGAGGAATCAAACTTAGGTTGTCAGCTTTGCAAGCAAGCACCTTCAATGGCTGCATCATCTCTCCATTCCAATAGCTTATCAATTTTAATGGTGTTAGAATATTGAGGTATCTATATTTTGGAAAACATCATGAGTAGGTCCAAATTTGCAGTGTTAAAATACACTGGGTAGATATTAATAAATCTCAAGACCAGAATTGCATGATGTAAACACAGACTATATTCAATACATTTCTTTTGGATCTCAGAAAGATAGTACATAATGTGCTATGTTTTGGACATGAAGTGTACCTCCTCTTTAAAGGACTCAGTTGCCAGGAGCTTGGTCTCCAGCTGCAGCACTACTTAGGGAAGTTCTGGGATCTTTAGGAGGTGGGATATAGCTGGAGGAAGTAGGCACTGCTTGTGGCCCCTTCCTGTTCCTCTCCTTGCTTCCTGGCTGCTATGATGGGAGCTCCTCTGCTATCCACATATTGCTCACCATGATGGACTGGCAGCTCGGAACCTAAAGTTCTGTGACCATAGAGCAATGCTCAAAGGCAAAAGCTGCAAAAGTCAAAACACTTATAGAACTGCCTTTGACAAGGCCTCCATCTACAGTGGCTCTGTCAAATGATTAACATTGGTGTTGTAGGAAAAACAACTGAACCCAGACAACTTGCTGTATAGCTGAGGTGACTTTGAACTTCTGAGCCTCCTGCCTTTACCTCCCAGGTGTTGTGATGAGAGACACCTTGCATCTCCAGCCACATTAGTTTCCTGAGACAGGGTCCCATTAGGAACCCATGGCTGGCCTGGAACTTGCTGGAGTGAAAGCTTCTCACTGCACCTGTCTTTCTGCAAACAGAGCCTGAGACAAAGGGGAATACACAATGGCAGCAATCTAAGAACTCCGAACCAACGGTGTGGAACAGAAACGCTGACAGCCTGGTGGTCATAAATATCAACCCCTGATGGGCCAAAATGACACAGAGAAGAATGGTTATGACCGTAATAAAACCCAGAGCAGAAGTCATTATGCCTTACAATTCCACTGTCAGAATATGGTTTTTGATTGCATTTATGGACTGAGAGCATTAATAGTTTTAAGACAAGTGCTGAAGTACTAGAAACCGAAGGACAGAATATTGAAAAGGGATTTGAATCCTCAGCCTCCAATTTCCTGTCTATCCCAGGGAAGGGGCTGGGAAGACGGAGCTCAGAGGCAGAAGTTCTGGTGGTTGTGGCTCTTATTTATTGTCTCAGATATAAAACCTTGTAAGCTTTAGGCTTTGAAGCCAATTGCACATAAAATACATCTAAATGCACATAAAAATAAATTGAGATTATTTAGCATAAAGCTCCCCCAAATGAAAGGCACTAAAAGCTTCAGGTTGTCTTATATTTGGGGGGTGGAGAAAGATGGAATCTGACATCTCTTAGAGAAAAGATCTCCATGGAAACCACTGGTGCTTCAGCATTGAAAGTGATAATTTGAGGCACTTCAACAAAAGTGCTGCTATTAATTATAATTTAATTTAAATTGCACTGTTATTTTTCAGGCAGGGCCTAGGAGAGACAATGGACATGTATTCTGTTCTTCCTGGCTTCTCCATTTCAGGTCACTTCTCTGTCTCTAAGTTGAGTTCGATAGGCAGAAAATGGTTTTTCTCAATTAATTTGTTTTAGCCATTCATTGTTGACTAGTATTTTGGAAAGAGATTTAGAAATGAATGGCTATTGACTAAGATGCTACAGACATAAGAAATGTTGTTGTATTTTAGAGGCGATAACTGCTGGTCTCACTTTCAGGGATTTCTCAGACAGGCAGAACAATATGGTGGCCTGTGTCATGGTGATTCTGGGAGTCTTCTTTTTTTTAATTAAGTGATTAATTAAGTTATGAGAGAGAGAGAGAGAGAGAGAGAGAGAATGAATATGAATGGGCATGCCAAGGCCTCCAACTACTGCAAACAAACTCCAGACACATGTGCCAGCTTATGCATCTGGCTTTATGTGGCTACTAGGGAATTGAATTCAGGTCCTTAGGCTTTGCAGGCAAGTACATTAACCCCTGAGCCATCTCTCCAGCCCCAATCTGGGTGTCTTTTACACCTATACCTTTCACCTGAGTTTTGAATGAAAGCCAGAATTTCTGACTTCAAATGGGAAAATGATTTTGAATTTCTGACTTCTCACTTGAGAAGTCAAGCCTTACATAATAGGTGCAAGATACTTTGTTTTATAGCTGGTCAGTCAGGGAAAGAGGCCCAAGGAGAACATGGGTGCCAATCTATCCCAGCCAGAGCCACTTTCCAGTCCTTGACCTTGAAAAGCTTTTGCATTTTTGACAGGCTTTCCCTAAACTTGTGTTTCTTCTCCCTCCCAGACTGCACACCTTGTCTACATGGCCACCAAACAATCAAGAGTTCTGCTGTGCACCTAAGCTTGACCATGAGATGTGCACCAAACTGAAGGCCTCTTAACTCACGTTTCTGAGGTTATAAAGAAAGCTAAACCAGGCTGCCAATTGGCACCCTGCTGTGGATCTTTCCCAGCTACTCAGCTTGAGAGTTTTACCTCTCTCCTCTAACTTGCATTCTTTCTTAAAATAAATCTTTAATAATTTTACCCTTTGTGCTTTAAATTTTCATTTCTCAGCTAAACATGGATAAGGACTTGGGTTGGGATTCTAATCTCATTAAGAACTTAAGTGTGGCATCACTTCCACTTATCAGTGTTTATAAATGAACCATCGAAGTTAGCATTGGATAATGTTGTGGCACCTGAGGAGTGTAAGTTGCTACAGTTGGCTTCACTCACAACCTCTCTTTGTGTAGGTGAATAGAGTGGGTGGTGATAACATCAGAGCCCTGTGGTCAGTAGGTACTGGGGTCACTGGGCCAGGGGCGAGGTCTTTGGACTCCTCCTTTAGAACTATTAGTTACTTTTCACATTGCTGTAACAAATATCTGACAGAAGCAACTTAAAGAAGGAAGGGTTTGAAGAGATACTGTCCATCACGGTCTAGAGGGCATGGGGGCAGGAGCATAGAGCAGCTGGTGACATTGTACTCACCGTCAGGAAGCTCAGCTTCTTTTCATGTAGCCAGGACCCCACCCATGGGATAGTGCCACTCACAATTAGGGTGGGTCCCCCCACTTCACTTTACCTAATCTAGAAAAATCCCTCACACATATACCCAGACATTTGTTTCCATGGTGATTCAACATCCTGTTAAACTGGCGATTGAAATGAACCATCAGCTCTGGGACAAGCCGTACCCCTGTAGATCAGAGAGCCTCGGAGCCAGGTCTGTGGGGCTGCATTGGATTGCATTGGTGGGGCTGACTTCCTTTATTAACATGGGGTCACACTCTTTCTTGAGGTTGCGAGCTACTTTCCCTCTGTACCATCATGTTTCTAAATCAAAGTTCAAGTTTACACAAATGCAGAAATGAGGAAGCCCGGGTCTGGGGAAATGTGCCACATCGTGAAGCACTGGCGTGTGTCTTCTGGGTCACAGGATGCCCAGCAAAGAGCTTTCAAATCCTATGGAAATCGGTGTCACTGCAGCGTCCTTTGGTCTTGGGCAGTTACTGCACCTCTTCCCACCTGTTCTCCTGCTTCCTCATTGAGGAGTGTCTTGAGGGAAGCAGAGTGATTTTGGAGTGCTTTGGTTCTTCACCTTTCTCCAAAGGGGAAGTCACATGCAAATCACCCAGGACCTCATTAAAATGCATATTCTGGCAGACCTGCTCTGGGTGGGACCTGGTGGGGTGGGGGGGGGCTCTGCATGTCTAACAGGCTCCCAGAGTGCTTAAATGCAGAGTTCCTTTTGTGTTGCAGAACTTTAATTGAGACCCTTGGTGATTCCTATCTCCAGCTGTTCCTATGTGCCTGTGTTTTAATTTAATGTGGTGCCTGGGAGGGAAATGAAATAATTCTGTCTGATTTTTTTTTTTTTCCTGGCTGAATCATTTGTGTTTTAATGATGTGTATTGCCAGAATACCCCCACCGTTCCATTTCCTGTAGCTCTATTTCTTTTCAGGGTTGTGAAGTTGTAAAAGGACTACTGCAGTAATCTTCCATTACATTTTTTCTTCAGTAATTTGAACACAAGGGGAGGGAAGTATTTATGACTAATCCATATTAAGAGCATTTTATAGAAAAATAAGCCAGAGGTTTAATAAATGTTGTATTGGTTACTTGATTCATTGCTGTGATAAAAATGCCTGGCAAGAAACAGCTTAAGGAGGGAAGAGTTTATTATGGCCTACAGTTTGAAGTTACAACCCGTTATTGTGGGGGAAAGCATGACAGTAGGAATATGAGGCAGAATTGCTCACATTGCAACCAAAATTAGAAAGCAGAAAGCAGCTTAAGGAGCAATGCTGGGCTGCAAAACCTCAAGGCCCATCCCCAGTGATCCACTTTCTCCAATCCAGCTCCACCTCCTAAAGGTTCCACGACCTTCCCAAACAACGCCACCAGTTGGGGAGCAAGGGTTCAGACACATGAGCCTATGGGGGGGCACTTTACATTGAAACCACAACACATGTGTACCTCAGGTACTGTGGTGGTTTTAATGTAAATGTTCTCTGTAGCCATACGTATTTTTAGTTCAAACCTCCTACTTTGTCCCCAGCTGGTGGAGTCTTTGGGAGGTGGAGCCTTGCTGGAGGAGCTGTTTTGCTGGCCTCATCTTCTCAGGAGAGTGGAAAGGAAATGACAAGGGGCGGGGGGAGAGACATGTCAGTGCATAAACCCACATGCCAATTTTAAGGATATTTTCTGATGCATTTCAGACTTCCTCAGAGATAGCAAGCAGGATTACCACCATTCATAAAATGAAAGTCTTCAGGAGACCCTGGATCTACTGTCTTCAGATTTCTGCTGAGAAATACATCCATATCCATTATGAAAGTTGCAGAAAAAAACTTCAGATGTCTGAGATTTATGACTTGGGAGCTCAATGGACATCACATTTCTTTCAAATGAAAGCTAGCCAAGGGGACTGGAGAGATGGATTAGTGGTTAAGGTGCTTGAATGTGAAGCCTAGGGATACAGGTTTGATTCCCCAGGACCCATGTAAGCCATATGGACAAGGTGGCACATGTGTCTGGAGTTTGTTTGCAATGGATGAAGGCCCTGATGTGTCTATTCTCTCTCCCTACCTCTCTCTCTCTCTTGCAAATAAATTAATAAAAATAAAATATTACAAATAAGCTGATCAAGGGATGAATTTTATTATTTGTGAGAATATGTAGGTACATATTAGTATTTTAGGAATCAAAGAAAAAGAAAAATGGTCTCCTTTGAATTCCCTTCTGTGCAAATATCTAGTGTATATGAAGGCCTTAATTCAAGTCTAGAGAGTTCCTTTGGAGAAGGCTGCTTATTCTGTGTTGTTATTATTGCATGTCTTTCAACAGAGTAGAGTGACTAACAAAATGCATTTAAAAATCTTTAATCATCTGGGCGTGGTGGCACACTCCCTTAATCTCAGCACTCAGGAGGCAGAGGTAGGAGGATTGCCGTGAGTTCGAGGCCACTCTGAGACTACATAGTGAATTCCGGGTCAGCCTGAGCTAGCATGAGACCTTACCTCAGAAAACCAAAAAAAAATTTTAATCAGCTGCTATAGCCGCTAAATCTCAAGTTGCAGATGACGCTGTCTCCAGCTTGAGATGACCAACCCACTCCTTTTTCTGGTCAGACTCTTCCTTCATTTGTGGGATGTTCATGGCGTATTTGCTGTTTCTTCAAACTGTGAAACTGACCCTTTTGATTCTCAAGTTTCCAGAAACTAGTATGTAGAGGAGGAGTGTTTCTGAGAACACTGGAGTCCACCCAGATCGAAGACTGTTGACTGATTTTAAGATCTCACAGGGAGGGGGTTGGCGTGAGGGAGGTGGGCAAAAGTGCTTTTAAAAATTAATTCGGCACACACATATTAAGTCTTTCATCAATACCCAGTTGGGTGCTTGGTTTTGAAATACTCTATTCAGTTGCATTAGTGCAAGTGAAAATTTATACTTCCAATCCCAAGGCCGTGTCTTTTTCTTTCAAAGAAAGCTGACTTCAGAAAACTGAATAGAAAAGCCCCATAGTAAATATGTTTGTTTTGTTTTTGAATTAACTGTAGATCTCAAATGACAATTGTCTTTGCTTGTTGATATGTGGTCTGATGGTCATATAGAGAGGACCTTGGGGGCTGGAGAGATGGCTTAGTGGTTAAGCGCTTGCCTGTGAAGCCTAAGGACCCCGGTTCGAGGCTCAGTTCCCCAGGTCCCACGTTAGCCAGATGCACAAGGGGGCGCACGCGTCTGGAGTTCGTTTGCAGAGGCTGGAAGCCCTGGCGCGCCCATTCTCTCTCTCTCCCTCTATCTGTCTTTCTCTCTGTGTCTGTCGCTCTCAAATAAATAAATTAAAAAAAAATTAAAAAAAAATTAATTATAGAGAGGACCTTGGGAAGCCAGTTTGCCTGGCTACCAAAGCAGCTGGCCTGATGCTGTTTCTCCACAAACAGAGCCCTCCCCAAGCGGTCTCACATCACTGTAAAGATCATGTGATCAACTCCCAGCACAACCCACGCGGCTCTCTCACAGCTCTGCCTTTCATTCATGTCAACAAAGTGAAAGAAAAAAAATTAATTGGCTCCAGCAGCCTTGGGGTGATTTAGCCACTAAACGAAGAAGAAGAAAGAACAAAAACATTGGGAAAAAGTATGTAGTGAGGGTATATTTAAGTAGCAGGGATTTCATCGACAGCTCCGCAAAAATTATGCACCATTCCGGATTTCTTTGTTCTATTTAAGGGATGATAAAATAAAGTAAAACACCTCAGGGGAAGGATTTGAGTTCTTTTTATGCTTAAGTCCAAACTCCATTAGCAGCAAAGCAGTAAATCAGACATGAGGACTTCTCAGAAGTATATTTTTGAAGCCAGCTGTGGAGGCGCAGGCTTGCAATCCTCAGGTTCAATCAGGAGCGGAGGGGTGGGGCAAGTACACGTGTACAAGGTCCTGTGAACTCAGGTAACCATCCAGGCAGTCTTGCCAGCACACCTGGCATACCTGCGCGCTCTCTCGGCACTTCTTGTGTGCAGCCGGGACTGGCCTCACACTGCTGTCTCAGTTCATTTGCTGCTCACAGAGGAATGGATTCACTTATTTTTTTTCTGACAAGCATTATCCTCATCTTTAAAATATGGCCAATAGTATCTACTCAGACTGCCTTGCATGGTCCCTGTCAGGATAAAGCAAAATCACACCTTGCAAGCACTAGCCTCTAAAGTCATTTACCATGGAAGCTGGCGTTGCTTTTGGTTTGAGCTCTTTTCACTTTCTAAAAGTTAAAATTCCCAATAAAATGATAAAGAACCATTTTTAGATTTTTCTGAGAAGGATTTCCAAAGCGATCTATCTCATTCTCCGTGTTTAAAATAACTGTACCCCACTCCACTCTTTTGTATCCATTTTTAATGTATACTTATACATTAAAATATCTAGATTTAGAAAGAAAGAGACCTTTTTTGGTTGCTGCCAAGTGAAAACTCAACAGCAGACTTAAGAAACTGCCGTCTTGACATATTCCTGACTAGCTCGTGTAGAGCATGCAGAGTCGCCCCGGGGTGTCAGAAGTGCAGAGCAATTTACCATGACTGCAGAGAGGCTTTCCTCTGGACATTCTGATGGCAGGTTAGAAGGTTCATCTGGATAAGGTTTCTGCAGCTTTAGAGGCCACAGACAAGGACACAAGACCCCAATTCGCCAGCAAGAGTGGGGTGGGCATTTCCAAGTGGTGACTGGCAGGAATTCCCCGGGAGGACTCACATATATTGCTACAACAGTCTTTTAACATGATGGGTCACCGAAAAGCAGTGCTGCCGCTTCATCTGCAGGGCTTCATGCTTTGCAAGTGGTCCTATGGCTCTGTGCCACGGTGTGGTAAGAGATGACCTCTCTGAGAGACAGTGACTCTCGAAAGTGCAATGCAGCGGGCATGGTGGCGCACCTGTAGTCCCCAGCACTCAGGAGGCTGCAGCGGGACAATCACTTGAGCCAGGAGTTCAAGACTAGCCCGGACAATATAACAAGACCCTGTCTCAACAACATACATCAACAAAAATAAAAGTAACAAAACACGAACATGAGCCACGAAGGGTGAGCCTAGGGACTGGAGGCAAGGCGCCCTTGTGCCCAGCTCTTCGCTACTCACAACATTCCTCAGACACAAGAACGAAGCAAAACGAATATTGTGAGTTGTGGGCGTCACTGGTTCTGCCATCAACAGAGACGTCACCATGGCAACGGATGCCACAGGGCTGCCCTGCGCTTAGCCAGCCCCACGTGACAGAGCTAATGGCTGAGATGATTGTCAGGTGCCCGGGGCTGAGCTGGGGAGAAGGGAAAGCCTGTAAGTGTTCTGTTAGGTGGGGTGGGGCTGGAGGGTGGGGGGTCTGTTGCAGAGAGAAGAACTGGACAGAATCCTACCCTGACCGCTTTCAGAAGCCGATCATAAGGGGAGAGCACAGCCTTGAGAAAGGCGTCCACTGACAGGGCTGTGAAAAGCAGTCACATCAACAGGGGAGCCTGAGAGGCGTGCGGACCGCGAGGGAGCCGCTTCCGTGGTGTTTGTAACTATTTCTGCATTATTGGGGTGTGAAAATGAAAGAATTAAGCATTCAAATTACAAGACTAAAGGACAGTGAGAATGAACAGAAAGAAGTCTTGGTAAAAGGAAAAAGAGAAATCACAGAATAAATAAGCCCACTGGTTCTTTGAAAGAGAATGGGAAGTACATACAAGCGAATAAACGAGTGGTGATATGATGCAATTAAGAGGAAAGCATGGCATAATTAAACACTTGCTATAAGAATTGTAAGAACACCAGCACTTGGGAGGCAGAGGTAGAAGGATTGCTGTGAGTTCAAGGCCACCTTGAGACTACATAGTGAATTCCTGGTCAGCCTGGGCTAGAGTGAGACCAAAAAAAAAAAAGAATTGTAAGAACATCTCTAGATGTTCTAGTATGGAGATTAAATTAGAAAAGTTGGGCTGGAGAGATGACTTAGCTGTTAAAGATGCTTGATTGCAAAGACAGATTGCTCAGGTTCAATTCCCCAGTGCCCATGAAAAGCCAGATCCAAAAAGTGACATCTGCATCTAGAGTTCAGGAGTCCCTGGTATGCTCATACTCTCAAACAAATAAGTTAAAATATAAAAAAAATCATCAAAAATTTTAAAATTCTATGGAAATGAATTTGAAGACCTAGATTAATCACATGAATTTTTAGAAAGATAAAAAAAACCCAAATGTAGCTGGGCGTGATGGCGCATGCCTTTAATCCCAGCACTTGGGAGGCAGAGGTAGGAGGATCGCTGTGAGTTCAAGGCCACCCTGAGACTCCATAGTGAATTCTAGGTCAGCCTGAGCTAGAGAAAAACCCTACCTTGAAAAACCAAAACAAACAAACAAAACAAATAAACAAAAAAAAACCCCAAACAAAACAAAACAGCAAACAAAAATACCACACCAAATGATGCTAGAGGGGCCATGCAATCTAATTAAACCAGTTATCATAAAAGAAATGGAGAAAATTGTCAAAGGGTTACTGCCATAAAAAGTTGCAGGTTTAACTGTTTGTAGAGGTGAATTCAACCAAATTAATCAATTAATGTGCAAAAGCCATTTTTATCTTTGTCTCTTGCAGTGTGACCCAAGGACCAGAGAAAACAGTGTCAGCTGGAAGCTTGTTAGAAATGCAAAAATTTCAAATCCTCGTTCTGATTTACTGAATCACTATTTTATTTTAAATGATGTTAATCACATTAAAGTTTAAATGGCACATATTTGAATCATTTCACAGCTTAGAGAAAGATTGAGAAGTTCAGTATGGTATGCTTGTATCACAGGTAATTACCATGTATAAATGTTAACTCTAATAAAGTGATTGGAGTTCTTAAATTCACATGGGAAAAGTAAATGTGTAAAGATGGATAGGCAAATTCTGAACAAACAGTCAAAGGGAAATCAGCTCTAGGAGGTGTTAAGTCAAATGCAATCATAAAAGCTCTGAATGGCACAGCTTGCCCCTGCCTCATTTACAGTCAGACCCCATAACAGACTAGATAAACAGAAATAGCTCAAATTTGAAGGATCGTTTAGAAGATGATACAGGTAGTGGAGAGGGTTCAAACACTAGGGATGCAATAATGGGTCTGCCATTGGGAGAAAAACAAAGTTAGATTTTATTTATTTATTTATTTTGTTTTTTTGAGGTATGGTCTCACCCTGGCCCAGGCTGACCTAGAATTCACTATGTAGTCTCAGGGTGGCCTTGGACTCTTGGCGATTCTCCTATCTCTGTTTCCTGAGCGCTGGGATTAAAGGTGTGTGCCACTATGCCCACCTCAAATTTAGAGTCTTACCCAACATCTTCTGCCAAAATTACTTTCCAGTGCAGTGACTATGTAGACCTTATTATCAAAAGAAAATTATTAGAAAAAATGTAGACTAATCCTTAAAATATGTTCTCAGTGGAGAAAGGCAGTCTATAAAACCTTAAAACCATAAATCATTTCACATTTTACCATGTAAACTTTAGAGACTTTTTACAAAGGAAAAAGCCCATCAATTAAAAAAAATTGAAACTGAGCTGGGAAAACAGATAAATATGTATTAAATTATTAATTCTCTTGTGATGGTTCATCTTCATTTCAACTTGACTAGATCTAGAATCACCTAGGAGTTGGAGTCACCCCTCTGGTGTGTCTGTGAGAGCATTTCCAGAGGAGATTAAATGAGAGGGGAAGACCCATCCTGAATCTTGTTGGTGCCTTCTTATGGGTGAGGGCCAAAGGGGGAGGTGAGCTCTGGTAGAAAAAGAGAGAAGAAGGAGAAAGCCACACAAGGTTGGCATCCCTTCTCTCTGCTTCCTGACTCCCCAGAATATGAGCTGCTCTGCTCTGCCATGCCCTGTCCTCCATGATGGACAGTGCCCTCTGAAACCATGAGCCAAGTGTCTCATTCTTCCCTTATGTTGTTTCTGACAAGTGTTTTGATAACAGCAATGTGAAAGTGATGAATACATCCCTTGATAGCTGAAGAATACTTACAAGTCAATTCATAAGTGACTAATAAGCCAATATGAAAGATATATATATATTTTTTATATCTATATTATATTTATATATTTTATATTATGCATATGTATATATATTTATATATAATTTTTGGGTCAAAGAACAGAGCAAATAGCAGCTTACAGAGAAACAAACACAAATGATGCATCCATACACACAAAGAAACTGAATCTCACTCATTGTTAGTGGAAACACACATCAAACTAACAGCAACATTTCACTTTTCAATAAAACATAGTGAAACCTAAAAGAGTATTATGGGGCACTGGTTAGGATGATGATGTGGGAAAACTGTCAGTCAGAACATATCCTGGGAGGGTGATTTGTAAGACCTAATGAAGCTAAAAAGAAGTGTACCCATTGACTCAAAATCATGTACAGGGCTGGCAAGATTGTTTAGTGGTTAAAGCACTTGCCTGTGAAGCCAAAGGATGCAGGTTTGATTCCCCAGGACCCACATAGGCTAGATGCACAGGCTGGCACATGTGTTTGGAGTTTGTTTGCAGCGGGTTGAAGCCCTGGTGTGCCTGTTCTCTCTCTATATCTGTCTCTCTTTCTCTAGAATAAATAAATAAAATACTTTAAAAAATCATGTACAGGGTTAGAGAGATGGCTTAGCAGTTAAGATGCTTGCCTATGAAGGCCTAAGAATCCAGGTTCAATTCCCTGTACCCTGGAAAGCTGGATGCATAAGGTGGCACATGTGTTTGGAGTTTGTTTGCAGTGGCTGGAGGCCCTGACCACACACATTCTCTTTCTGTCTTCTTCTTTGTCTCTTGCTCATAAATAAATAAATAAATATTTTAATAAATCATGTATAAGGCTGTTTACTATGGAAGTATCATCGAAACAAAAGATGAAGTCTAATGAGCATGGTCATTAGGTGGAAATTCTATAAACTCTAATACAACATCTGACGGGAGATGCATGGATATGCTTGATGCTTTTGCAGGAGAAGCAGAATTTTTAACATTTACAGGAAAATGCACAGTAGCAAATGGGAGAATCATCATTTTTCTCTACCCTGGAATAAAAGTGTGTATTGCGTTGTTTACTGAAGAGGAAACGACAAATAAGATGACACAGATTAAGCGTAAGATAAATGCATTAATTATCTAATCTTAACACAAGATGAGACAAGAGATCTGTTCAGAAATAAAGATGTCATTGTAAGAGCTGGAAAGATTTCTTTAAGTATTCGCAGGTGGCAAAGAAAGACAATCGCCAGCTTTTATTTATGAAGGAAGCTGAATAGATGGTGTGCAGTTTTTAAACGTTCTTATCTATAATTCCTTTGCACACAAAGATACAAAACATTTTATCTTCAGATGGTAGGAAGGAAATTTGGAATGTAGACAAGAAAGCAACTCATTAGAAAACCCTAGCAACACAGGCTATTTATTAAATTAAAGCTATGTATTAAATTATTAATTCTCTTGTGATGGTTCATCTTCATTTCAACTTGACTAGATATAGAATCACCTAGGAGTTGGAGTCACACCTCTGGTGTGTCTGTGAGAGCATTTCCAGAGAAGATTAAATGAGAGGGGAAGACCCATCCTGAATCTTGTTGGTGCCTTCTTATGGGTGAGGGACAAAGGGGCCTCTAGCCTCTGATCCATCTCACCTGCCCCATCTTTTGAAAATGATGATGGATGGACCTCTGGTTCAGTGCATTCTCTATCACATATCCTGAATATGACAAAACTCCAAAGGCTCAACATGAATGCACACTAAGGGCAAACTTGCTCTGTAACACAGAGACGGATGGTGGTAGACTCCTGGATTCATTTTCTCTGCTGTTTGTTTTGCTTTTGCGTTTCACAGAATGTGGGGCACCATCTGCAGTTGCCTTCTTTCTGGCAAGTCATTCCCATTCTAAAGAAGTTAAGACTCTTTGAATCCTGACTGGGAGAAAGAAACCAGAACTGAGGATTCTGAGGTGAGTCACTGATTGTCTGATGTTCTATGACCCTTAAAATAAACCAGAACTCAGCCCTGGGATTGCTTTTACTACCCTGGCAATGGCTGTTCTAAAAATAGTCCTAGGGCCTATATAATGATGTGGCTTAGAAATTAATTATACTTATCAAAGGGGAAAACAGGCAGAAAACAGATTAGCTGGATGCTTCTAATGGGTTAGGGTTGATGTAAGTCAAATCAAGTAAAGATATGACATGAAGGGATTTTATTTAGCAGATTCTCTATATAAATGTGTGTATATATATATATGCATATATATGTATCTATTTATCTGCCATTTATGTCTATCATCTATCTAATTTTGGCCTCATATATGTCGGGAGCCATAGAGCAAAAGCCTCTCCATTTTACCTGGGCCTGCTCATAAGCTGACTTATTACTCAGAAATCTGGTCCATCCAGCTTTCTGTTAGGTACTTCTGGAACTGGTCAGCAGACTACTTACAGAATCTTATCTTTTGTAAAAAGTCAGTTTATGGTCAAGATGTGAAACCTGGTGCAGTCAGGATGTTAAGCCAGTTGGGCAAGATTAGATGAACACCTAATTACATCCCCTCTAGGTTTCCTGACAAGTCCTTGCCCTGACCACGTCCCCTTCCCCCTACAACCCTATATAAACCTACATGTAAGAATAAACTCTTGAGGCCGTGACAAATGTCTAGCATGGTCTCCTTCTTGTGTCTGTTTGCCTACTTTCATTCAGGTTGATTTTCACCTCGCTTCTTTGTTCGATTCCCCGCTGGCCGGGGCACATATAGACCCTCCTTTTGGTGATGATGGTCTCCTGCTTTCCAATATTTTCCAAAACATATACATGAAAAATCTAAGTATACTTATTGTTCTTACTTCCAGTAATTTGGTTCAACTTTTTATTTCAGTAAGCACATTGATAAAAATTTACCTTTCTGCCAAGTAAATCTATTGATGACAGAGCTCTAATCTACTCTCTTTTTATTTATTTACTTATTTTTGAGAAAGAAAGGCAGCTACAGAGAGGGAGAATGGGCATACCAGGGCCCCCAGCCACTGCAAACGAGCATTTGCATGTATACACGTGTACTATCTTGTGTATTTGGCATGCATGGGTACTGGGAAATCAAATCTGGGTCCTTGCACAGGGATGTGTGCAAAGCGTACTAGCACCAAATGGAGACCTCAGCTTTGATACCTGCCATCAGGACTGAAGGGACAGTGACTAGGCAATACCTTCCTTGTTGTGAAGCTGTGTAGTACCACGTGAGTTTTCTTTCCCATAATGGTTTGGTGAGCCCATCAGGGTCCTTGCGTGGCATCCTTCTAGAATTCTCAGATTTCAATATAAATCTCATCTGAGTTGTGTGGTGTGCAGTCTGAGCAACCATAAGTGTTTCTCACTTTGGAAAATGCAGACAGATCCCAAGGGCACCAGTGAAAGAATGAGGCGTTCAGGAGCGTTATGAAGGGAAGGACAACCTTCTCTGGAGCAAGCAGATCTTGCAGGGTATGTATACATGCTTTCCGTTTTTATCATGTGGTATCTTCCAAGACCAAGATCCCAGGACCTTATTTCTATGTCTTGAATTATAATGTAGGAAGGGAAGGGTTTATTTTCACTCATGCTTTGAGGGTGCAGTTCATCACGACGAGGAAGGCATGGTGGCAGGAACGTGAGTGGCTGGTCCCATTGAGTCCAAAGACAGAAGCAGAGAGAGATGAGGGCTGGCGCTCCGCCTACTCTCTCCTTTCTTCCTTTCTATTCAACCTAGCACTCCGGCTGTGGGACAGTGCCACCAACTTTCAGGGTGAGTCTCCCTCTTCAGTTAACTGAGTTAACTGACCTTTCTGGAAAGACCTTTACAGACACCTCCTGAGGTGTGTCCTCCAGGTGATTCTAAATCCAGTCAAGTTGACAATGACTAAACCTAGTTATTTATTTCTGTACACATGCACATATGCATGCATGTGTGCACAATGTCGCACACGGGCACAAGGGGGAGCACGCGTCAGGAGTTCCTTTGTAGCGCTAAAGGCCTTGACGTGCCCATTCACTCCTTCTCTCTTTCTCTTTCTCTCTCTCAAATAAATAACATAAATAAATAAAAGGGCAGAGGAAATGTTTTCCTTCTTGACATGGCCTTACTAGAGGCAGCTAGGAAGTAGCTTCCCACCAGCTCTGTCTGTTCTCTGCCCCTCTCAGGCCTTGGCCCAGCACTGCCTCACCTAAAAGTTCACTAAAATGAGTCTTCTGCCTCAAGGTTTGTTAGCTGCATCATTCTGTCCTTTAAATAGCGTTCACAAGACAGATACTTTCTTTTGCATGTGTATAGGTGTGCATGGTATGCGTGCGTGTTGCATGCATGTATGCACACATCTGTGTGCTGGTGCCTGTGGAAGGCAGAAGTCGACGTTGGGTGCCTTCCTCAATAGCTGTCCACCTTATTTTTTGGGACAGGGTCCCTCAAAACCTGGAGCTCACTGATTTGGCTAGTCTAGGTGCTCAGCAAGTCCAGGGGCTCTCCTATCTGTGTCCCCGGCACACATCATCACTCCTGGCTTTTTCGTGTGGGCTGCAGATCCAAACTTAACTCATGTTTGTGCAGCGAGCACTTTGCCCACTGAGCAGCTCCCCAGGTGCCAGTCCTTTTAAACAGTAGAGTTTCCCTAACTGTAGAAATGGTGACAGTTGGCTTGCAACTGACTGGCTTCTTTTTCCTTTTCCTTTCTTCCTTTCCATCTTCCCTCCCTTCTTCCTTCCCTTCCTTTTCTTTCCTTCCCTCTCTCCGTCTTCCTTCCTGACAGGGTTCTGCTGTAACCCAGGCTAATCTTTAACTGTGAAATCCTGCCTCAGCCTCTTTAGTACTGGGTCATGGGTCCGTGCCACTCGGAGTTTAGAATTTTTTTTTCTTCCAATCAGGGTTTCACTCTAGCCCAGGCTGAACTCACTCTGTAAACCCAGGCTGGCCTCAAACTCATAGTAATTATTTTTTCCTTAACTTCCCAAGTGCTGGAATTAAAGGCATGTATCACCACTCCTGGCTGGGGTATAGAATTTTGAGTATTGATTACTAACTTTTCATGAATCAATTAGAAGAAGCAAATTGTCATGCATAAAAGCATTTTTTTAAAAGAAATCTATGAATTAAAATGGTTTGGTCCTTACAATCTCATCTCAGAGACCCTAAAAGCAAACAATGGGCGGATGAATCCATAATGAATGTGAGCTCATCTTGGCAGAAGAAAATATCTAGATGTGTTTGAATCCAGTCACTTGGCAGTGGACAGAGACCACACATGCTCAGAGTCTCCTGCAGCCTCTGCCTGCGGCGTCCACCCCAGAACATGAGCATTTCAAAGACCATCTGCCAGCTGTCCACTCTTGCATTTGGAGGAATTTCTTTTCTGAGGGCTCTGCCTCCTGTGACCATGACATATGTCTTTACTCTTGCATTTTTCCCTCTTTCCTTTCTTCCTTCCCCAGCAAGGTGGCTTTCTTTGTTAAAGCCAGCCCATGGGGAAAGCCCGGCCTGCTGAGTGCCCCTAAGGACATTCACAAAAGGGAATTACTGTGAGTGCTCTTGGCATGTGGTGCCCTCAGCCTGTTACAGGAAGCCATGTGTGAGGAACAAAGGGGACTGCTTCGTCTGTAAATTGGTGATTCCGACAACGGGATACTATGGTTTCTTTTTAAGTTTCCCAGAGCTTCCGGGCATAATCCCAGCAAGAATTGCCACGGCGCTGGCTTTGAGGAGCTGATGAGCACTGAGTAGATCAGTGGGCCGCACAATTCAGAGACTGTGCATATTGGGGGAGGATTTGGAAGCTTTACTGGACCCTCAAACACTACAGCACATTATGTCTAATATAGCAGTAATCATGTTATTGCAATCAGACTTTTTGAAAGCTTCACTTTTGGTGTCTATGATGGTGTTAAGTTTTTAAACTCATCTCATATGGACTCCTGTGAGTTGGGTCTTTTTAGCGTTCCCATCTTAGGGTTAGGGTTAAGGAAGCTGCCCGAATTTCATCTGCTGGAGAGAGGCAGTGACGGGGTGAGAATTTGTGCCTTGCCACCGTGTTGCCCCCTCCTGTAAACTCTTCCTGTTTAACACATCAGCAACATCACAGGTTGTTTGGAGACCTGTGTTGGGTTTGGAGGTCACTGAGAGATTTCTGTTCCATTCCTCACCTTGTGGGTGAACATGGAGGGAGAGAGGTATAAGGATCTTTGACCCAAGTTGCCCACTGTCAGCCCAGTAGAGCTCAGAGCAGAGGTTTTCCACCACTCAGAATCACAGTCTGATCGCCACCTAATTAATTTTACATTCAACCCTACAGCCTTTCATTTTAGCTGTGTGCTTTCAAATTTCCTATTTTTCTTTTTAAAAAATTTTTTTGCTCATTTTTATTTATTTATTTGAGAGTGACAGACAGAAAGAGACAGAGAGAGAGAGAGAGAGAATGGGCGCATCAGGGCCTCCAGCCACTGCAAACGAACTTCCGACGTGTGCGCCCCCTTGTGCATCTGGCTAACGTGGGTCCTGGGGAACTGAGACTCGAACAGGGGTCCTTAGGCTTCACAGGCAAGCGCTTAACCGCTAAGCCATCTCTCATATTTTTCTATCTGCAGGGGCAGGGGCCCACTCACCGAGCTTGTAAGTTTAAATGCACATCTGGAGGCCTGTGGTACTAATGGGAGATGAATCTCCGTATTGTTTGGGGGCAAATCTTCTGATGGGAATGTGGGCTCTGTGGCTGCAGGTCACTTGAATCATAGGGATAAAAGTGGGGAAGGGATCGGGTAAAGTTACCCCAAGGCCATGCAGTTTGGGCATCTCACAACATAAACGAAGAGTCCTACATCTTTGACCTTTGACCTCACCACTTCCCGTTCAGAGTAGAAAGCATGGCTGTCACTTACGCATGCCATGTACTGTGCTGATGGCTCTTAGCTCATGCTGCCTTCCTGGCCTGTATTAAGCCTCAATTGACCCTTCCAGTGAGGTTCTGCTGCCTACCCCTTCCGCACACGAGGAAATGGGTTTAAAAGAATGAAACCAACAGCTCAGGATAGCTCTGGACTTTACCTGAATCCAAGTGATCTAGGTGCCAGGGGTCCGTGGCTGAAGACATGGGGGACAGTGTCAGTGGGGAGGCCCCGCAATTGGACTCCACCAGTTCGCCCTGGATGTGCACGTGGGCCGAGACGTTTGTCTGCCTCAAAGCAGCCTTGAGTGGGGCGATGTGGTTGAACTGAACTCTGGAGAGGCAGCCTGTGAATCCAGGGGTGTTGTATTTGTGAATCTCTTGGTCGATTTTCCCTGTTTCTAGGAAGAAAAGAAAGAGAAAAATAAGAAACTGAAGCCAGTTGCAGGTTGCACACTGGAAAGGCAGACCAGTTTTGGAATGGTTGTGCTCAATGCTGTTAGGGGAGATGACATGTTCATGGTGTGCTATGCCTTAGGGCTGCAGAGCCTGCCCTTCACTTTGGCAGATTCTGTGTTACTAGAGAGCATGGGAGCAGGAGAATAAGGCTGAGTCTGAGAAAACAAAAGAATATTCCTAATCTAACTTTTCAGCTACTTGAGCATCTGCTGACAGCAACAGCGGCCCTTCTGCTTTTTTTTTTTTTTTTTAAACTTGTTTCTGGTCTTCTTTGACTCTTTTAGACTGTTACTCAAAGGCCTCTGTTCAGACCTCATATTGCCTTTATATTTCTTATTTTATCCTGATTGTTTTGTTGAAAAGAAGGGAGGAAGGAACAGACACACACACACACACACACACACACACACACTTTTTTTTTCAACTTTAAAATATTTTTATTGACAATATCCATATATGTTTTATACATAATGTATTATGTTCATAATCCTCTCACTTCACTTGTCTTCTTCTCCTTACCCTTTCACCGAACCCCTTCTTGTGTCCAAATAACCCATCTTCTATTTTTATGTGATTTTTTTTTCTGTTTGCCCTCTTTCATCATCCATGATGACACACACACACTTTTTTGTAGCTGATAATTTGTTCCTCCCTCCCTCCCTCCCTCCCTCCCTCCCTCCCTCCCTCCCTCCCTCCCTCCCTCCCTCTCTCTCTCTCTCTCTCTCTGTCTTTCTTTCTTTCAGCATCCAATACTCTTGGAACCCCAAGGTTTATAGACCCCGGCTAGTATTGGATGAGGCGTTTGGAAGTCAGGAATCTTCCCAGTTCAGTCACAACACTCACAGATGTTTATAATCACCACCTTGCCCTTGTCTGTGAGTCAGCATCGGGGCCCCCCCCCCCAGCTCTCAGCTCAAGGGGAGTCTGACAGAGGCCTTCCCGATGTGCTCATGTGCGTTACTGCACCGTCACAACAATTTAAAGCACTGAGTATCTTTGTGGCACTTTGCCTCTATGCTTAGAACCCAGCAGAAACTAATGCTGATGGAGTCCTTAAAGGCTTAAGGCTGTCTGATCCTAGAGCCTCTAAACCAGATTTTCTGAGCTGAAAAACAAACCCTGTGTTTGTGAGCAATGTCAAAGCCCACGCTACACTAGAGAATCTATGTGCCTGGGGTTCTGGAATGTGGTGCAGGAGAGGGAGCACCAGATCAAGCTCTGGGGGATGGAAGGTGAACTCCAGGCTGACGTTCAGGGAACTTGGAATCTGCTGGGGCCAGAGGTGGAAGCTAGTTTGGGAAATGCTGTGTCAAGGTGTTTGTCTTCCTCCCTCCCTTCCTCAATCTATCCTTCCCTCCCTCTCTCCCTCCCTCCCTCCCTCCCTCCCTCCCTCCCTCCCTCCCTCCCTCCCTTCCTTCTTTCCTTCCTTCCTTCCTTTCTCCTTTTCTTCCTTTTATGAGAGAGAGAGGGAGGGAGGGAGGGAGAGAGAGAGAGAGAGAGAGAGAGAGAGAGAGCATATGGGTGCACCGGGGCCTCTGGCCACTGAGTGATCCCAGCCTGCGGTTGTTTGTATTTCCATAGAAATGTGAAGGTACTGCAGAGAACCTTGGCGGGAACTGTAGTGGAGAGATCGAGTCACTGTGTAGCAACCGCTCTGAGCAAGTGCAGGCACCCAGTCTTCTTTATGCCATCCAGCTGAAGCAGGGTCACGACAGTGAGCTGGATAGGGTGTGCTCTGCTGCTCCCCTGGACTTGTCCATCTGGGCCAAAGCTGTGTTCTCTCTTTGGAGATTTATGTAGGGAACTTCTCTTTTCCTTTAATTTTTTTTTTTTTTTTTTTTTTTTTGGTTTTTCAAAGTAGGGTCTCACTCTAGCCTAGGCTGATGAGGAATTCACTGTGTAGTCTCAGGGTGGCCTCGAACTCATGGTGATCCTCCTACCTACCTCTGCCTCCCAAGTGCTGGGATTAAAGGTGTGAGCCAGCATGCCCGGCTTTTTTTCTTTATTTTTTAAAAAAATATTTAAAAAACATTTTATTTTTATTTATTTGACAGAGGAAGAGGAAGAGGGAGAGAGAGAGAGAGAGAGAGAGAGAGAGAGAGAGAGAGAGAGAGAGAGACAGAGAGGGGGAATGGTCGTACCAAGGCCTCCAGTCACTGCAAACGAACTCCAGACACATGCGCCCCCTTGTGCATCTGGCTAACATGTGTCCTGGGGAATAGAACCTGGGTCCTTTGGCTTTGCAGGCAAACACCTTAACCACTAAGCCATCCCTCCAGTCCATTTTTTAAAAAAAATTATTTATTTCACATGATCACTGACACAGCTTCCTAGACTTCCATACCCCAGAAAGTGAACAGTTTCAAAGCTGTATTTATCTGAGGGTCTTCATCTAACCTTCTTAAAAGAGCCTAGTCTCATGGCATATCTATTTTAGCACATCTAAGTTTATTATGATTAAATTATGTTAATCTGCAAGATAGGTTGGATGTCTCATACTAGAACCAAACATTAAACTACCATTTACTGCAATGCACTACTTTCTGCAGAGGGACATCTTGGCCAAAGCATCCCTGGGCGAAGTTGCTCTACAGAATGCAGAGGTCAGACATGCAGTGTAGTCAGTCGCTTCTGGAATTAAATCCTCAAGTGACAATTAGTCCTTTCACAGCTTATGTTCACAGTAATATGAGTTATGGAAAATAGCCTACTTATAATACCATCGTCATTTTGGTTCAAACCTTAAGTGCAGTCAGTGCTTGTGAGGGTCCTGTAGGAGAGGGAGCAAGTGCATTAATCGTGCATTAGTGTGCTTTCCCTGCTCTCTCCCTTTCAGTCCCCGCATACTGAGTGACAGGCAGGAGTGTCAGGGGATGTGAGAAGAGAAGAGGGGTCTGGCTAGGAATCATGGGAGGAAGCAAAGCTACACTGAGGACAGAAGGTTCTGGTACCTGGGGGACATGTAGAAACATTCCCCCCCCCCCCTTAGCAACATCCAGAGATTTCCACCAGAGATTTCTCACTTAAATATATTTTTATTTATTTATTTGAAAGAAGGAAAAAGGAAGGGAAAGAGAGAGAGGGAGAAAGAATGGGCATGCCAGGGCCTCTAGTCACTACAAATGAACTCCAGACACATGCACCACCTTGTGCATCTGGCTTATGTGGGTCCTGAGGAATTGAGTCTGGGTTCTTTGGCTTTGCAGGCAAGTGCTTTAACTGCTAAGCCCCCAGATTTCTCACTTAAATGCACTTACACCTTCTTGAGTAGCCCATGGGTTTTCTTCACTAAGTGATTTTATTAGTATTTAGACCTTTTAGTTTTCTACTAATATTCTTTTTGATTTTTTGAGTGGGAGTTGTATGATAGTATGAAATGAAAATGCAATTATTTATTTTTTTATGAAATAAAGTAAAAGATCTTTTAAGAAAGATTGTATTATGACAGTAAGACTTGACATTTAATAGCTATCTGCTTTGTGACCTTGTCTATGTAGTCTCCTTCTTAGGATCTGTGGGGCCCTGGACAACCATCTCTGGTGACAGCACAAGTGGATTCAAAATTGTTTCACAGACACCCCAAAATTCTATCTGTTCCCCTGTTCCTTTGTTCTTCTCTAGGGTGGACTGTATCCCACTGGTGACACCAGAAGTGATTTTAGGTAACTTATGTCTAGGACTAATCACTGGGTGAAGATGTTAGTTCCTTTTCAAGTTTCAGTCAGTTTTTCAAAAAGAGGGTTGCAGGTGAACTCAGCTGCCGTTTTTACTATGCTAATACTTGCTCTCCCCCCCACCCTTTTAATACTTATTTATTTACTTTAGAAAGCAAGAGAGAGAAAGAGGGAAAGAGAGAGAGAGAGAGAGAGAGAAAGAGAGAGAGAGAGGAGGGGAGAATAGGTGCACCAGGGCCTCCAGCCACTACAAACAAACTCCAGATGCATGTGCCACCTTGTGCATCTGGCTTACATGGATCCTGGGGAATGGAACTGAGGTCCTTTGCAAATGCCATGACCACTAAGCCATCTCACCAGCTCCTATTTTCCCTTTTTAACAAAGAGAGAACAGACTTCAGACTGGGATGTCTCAGCAGGCCATGGTACCAAATTTCATTGCATTTCCTTACTATACACTTTACCACACTCCACTGTGATAGCCAGCAATGTGGGTTACTCGTAGTACTTTTGCGGCAACATTTGATTTTGTTTTACTTATGCAGGATTGGGAACTAGGATAAGCCATTTATTCCTCTAGCCCACTCGGCTCCTGTCCATACATCTTTCATGGTAGTATTAAGCAATTTAATTAAATTTTTCTATAACAACCTTTTTCTTTTTATAAAAGTTAAGTAGGGGCTGGCGAGATGGCTTAGCAGTTAAGGTATATGCCTGCAAAGCCTAAGGACCCAGGTTCGATTCTCCAGGTCCCACGTAAGCCAGATGCACATGGTAGCGCATGTGTCTGGAGTACGTTTGCAGTGGCTAGAGGCTCTGGCATGCCCATTCTCACTCTCTCTCTCCTTCACCTCTCTCTCTGTCTCAAGTAAATAAATTTTAAAAAAGGTTAAGTAAAAATGGGGGGTCAAGTTAAAAGAAAATATAAGTAATTACTACTAAAGATAGTCACCAGAAATGGTGCTATAACTGCAAACATCAAAAATTAGTACACTCTGGCTGGGGAAGTGGTTGAGCGGTTAAGGCATTTGCCTGCGAAGCCTAAGGACCCTGGTTCAATTCCCCAGGACCTATATAAGCCAGATGCACAAGGGGACGCATGCATCTGGAGTTCGTCTGCAGTGGCTGGAGGCCCTGGCATGCCTATTCTCTCTTTCTCTCTATCTGCCTCTCCTCTCTCACTCTATCTTAAATAAATAAATAAATAAATGTTTTTTAAAAATTAGGACACTGGTCCTTGAATGAATATTGTTGGGGGAACAGTGTTGAGGACAAACTTGCTCAAGTTCTTCCACACTCTTCCGGTCTCACTTTATGAATGGCTGTTTCAGGTAGACTCCATCCTCCTCCCTCCACCCCGCTCGGAACCTGTCATCGTCCATCACTTTGGAACACACAGGCCCCAGGCCTTCAGAAAGTGAGCTCGAAGAGGCTTCCTCCCACATTCTGCTCCTGCTCTAGCCACCGAGACCAGGCACGTTTCTTCCCTCTTTGGGTGGGCCAAACACCTGCCTTTGTGCCTCTGCTAATGTAAAGCTTCCTTGAGCGCCAGAAGTAACTGTCACTTCTCTGTGCTTCCCAAAAGTCTACAAAATAACGTCTTTCACAAAGTAATCCCCTGGTGACGGCAGGAGTGAGTATAACTGAACCATGTATTAAGTAGTCTGTCATTGAGGGCATGGGTGTGTGGATGGATTCAAGCCCTGTGGAAGCTCAGGCACCCTCCAGCACACTGGGGTCAAGATCTGCTTGTCAGCTTCACAGGAGGCAGGGTGGGGAACATGGCCTTGAAAGTGGCCCCAGAAGCAGCATCTTTAGAGCCAACAGATAACTGTGATTATTTACGGAAGTACCAGTATCAGGAAATCTGCCTTTCTCACTGACAGTGGGCCTATCTTTCATAAAACTGCACTGTGCTAAAACTGACCCATGTGGATTATTGCCACGTGTCCACGGCTGTCTGCACCCTGCACAGGCCTGAAGTATGGGCCAGGGATTTGGTGGACTAAGGAGGACATGGGTTTGCAATCATTGCCTGGGTAAAGTTTTTAATAGTTCTTGTGGAATCAGGCTGAATGAGATTGTAGAGTGGTCGCTGATGAGCATGCACAATCATGGCAAGGGTGATGCCAAGCCAGACCCCCCCCCCCCCAGTGGTGGTACCCAGTGTCTGGGCCGAGCATCTGGGTCCATTGAAAGAGAGAAGAGCTACAGGTAGGTTCATTGGGTTAAATACGGTTCCCTCATTTTTATCCCTATTTGGCTACAGATGGGCAGGAGCCCCAGTGGGCTAGTGGAATAAATGGCTTACCCCAACTCCCAATCCTAAGCAAGCAAAACAAAATCAAATAAACCTCATTCTTCAGTTCTAATGCGACCAAACAATAGAGCGCAAGCAGGGAAACTGCCTCTAGGTTCCAGGTCAGGCACACGCTTCTTGACATTCTGTCTGAGAGATTGGCTGACTTTCAGGAGCTGCACGGCCAGAATTAAATTCATTCGTGTAATTGATGTGTAACATTATCTACTATGACACTAATAAAATTTCATCATCATTATTAGATGCTTTGCTCTCTCATAACAGGAGATGGGGCTAAAATATGCAGGTAGACTTTAGATAGCTCGTGACCGGTGACATGCGCTGAGTCAGTGACAAAGAGGCTCTTCTATACCCTGCCTGCCACATTTGAACCTGTGAATCCTTTTCTAAGGATTGACAAAACTAAATTGTTTTGTTTTTTCAGAGGTAATAATACTAAATGCTTTCATGTGATGTTAGCTTACTGTACTAGTTTCTAAAAATGTATGACATTTTTATGTGTGTCCTCTTATCATAGTTCCTGAGCTTCTGGAGACACTCAATAGGCTGAAATTGCCATTCTCATTCCTAAAAGGTAGCTGGAAACAGAAAGCTTATGATCACTGGGAATTTTGTGATACAGTTCTCACTACACAGCATCAAAAGTACACTGGTGCACAGGAGAAAATATGACTCTTTAGATGATTCCAGACACCTGACATTTGCAGTTATGTAGACACATATCTGAAAGATGGATTTTCCACCTTTTTTTTTTCCCCTGGATATTTCAAGTCTTCAGATGTAAGCTGGTGAGCTTGGAAGGAGCTGGTGCCCTGTCCCACAGCCTTAGGGACTCTGTTCTATTGATGGGATTTTCAGAGGTAAGAAAAAAACAAAAACAAAAAACAAAAACAGGCTCTGTTGGAAGTAACATGACCTTTCAGAAACAGGGATATATCTGTCAGTCACACAACAGACTGTGATTCCTTGAGAAATGCAGGGTCAATGTTGCCTCGAAGCACCTTAGTCAATGTAAGCTAAGGGTCCTTACTTTTTGCTACTGCAAAATAGAGTCCTGATGCACGGCGTGCTTCCTGTGAGCTGGAAATGAACATTCCTGCTTCTTGCTAAGGGGGATTTACTTCACTTTTGCTTTTGTATTACTTTTTAGTTTATTCTTTATTTATAACTGTGCTTACCTTTGGTTAGACCTCTCCCCCTTGCCTACCCCTTTACCCGGCTTTCACTCTCTCATCCCCAGCACGCCCCCTCCGACTTTCATGTCACTTACAGCTGCCACCTCCCTTACCCTCCTCTTTCGACACTTCTTTCCCTATGGGTTTCTTTCTGGTTCTCTGGTATCTACATACTCTCTCTTCTCCTACTGCAACACACATGCACAAAGCTTCTAAGCTAGGACCCCTGTAGGAAAGGGAACATGTGGTGTTTGTTTTTCTATACTTGGGTTACCCTGCTTAATATAATATTTTCCAGTTCTATTCATTTTCTGGAAAATCTCATAGTTCTATTTTTCTTAATGGCTAAATAGAATTCCATTGTATATATGTGCCACAATTTTGCTATCCAGTCCTCATGCTGTTGCCTTTTTAAATTATGAATACCAGAAATAGAGCACCATGAACAAAACTGTCAAGTTGCAATATAGAGCAAAACAAAATTCCTGTGTGTGTGTGTGTGTGTGTGTGTGTGTGTGTGTTTCTCTGTGGTTCTTTTAGGCTTTAGAAATCTCTCGGGGTGGAGAGATTGCTTAGTGGTTAAGTGCTTGCCTGTGAAGCCTAAGGACCCTAAGGTTCAAGGCTCGATTCCCCAGGACCCACATTAGCCAGATACACAAGGGGGCGCACGCATCTGGAGTTTGTTTGCAGTGGCTGGAGGCCCTGGTGCACTCATTCTCTCTCTCTCTCTCTCTGCCTCTTTCAAATAAATAAATAAAAAATAAACAAAAAAAATTTAAAAAAAGTTACATTCGACTGTAGTTGACACATATGAAATGGAGTTTGATTTTCTAGTATTTTCCCTTATTCCTCCAGGTCATTGAAGGTATTCCATTAGGTCAAGTAGGGTCCCTTAAGGTGAACTCCTCCAGAAACAGGGGAACATGGGACATTTGGAAAGGAAGGTGTTGGCTTCATGCATTTCATTAACAACATGAAGAAGTCTAGGCTGGGAAATGATAGTTGGATAACAAGCTTTTGTATTCACAGATGATGTTAAGTTGAACGATTCAGTGAAGTGAAAAGTGGTTTATTTCCTTTGTTCTCACTGTATTGTAATTCCTGTCTCAGGAGGCCTCAAAGCTATCTTATTCAAGAAAGATTAAAAACAACAACAAAAAAGAAAACCTTTGAGGACTAAGATTGCCTGAAAGTGCAAACATCAGAGTGTTGGAAATGGATGCTGAGGTCAGAACTGAAAGTAGTGGTTTTCCCAGGCACACATAGAAAGGTTGGGAGGGGCTGTTTCCATGAAGTATTCTAGGGGGTGTTCCCTTCACTTTCTCTCCACATTACATAATTATCACATGAAAGAATTCAGATAGCGGGATATTGTCATAGGAAATGAGGTTCAGAAGACAAAGTTAAATACTTGAGGGCTGGAGAGATTACTTAGTGGTTAAGGCACTTGCCTGCAAAGCCTGAGGACACAGGTTCGATTCTCCAGTACCCAAGTAAGCCAAATGCACAAGGTGGTGCATGCATGTGGAGTTTGTTTGCAGTGGCTAGAGGCCCTGGTGTGCCCATTCTCTCTCTCTACCTGCCTCTCTTTTACAAATAAATAAAAAAATAAAATATTAAAAGAAACAAAACTTAAGACCGAACTTGAAGTCCCAGTGGATGGATTATCCTTTTTATAACATGGATGTGGTCCTTTCAGAGGCCCTGCTGTCCTAGCTGAGCCAACCTTAAACTATAACTTAACCTTCTTCTTTAATTTTTCTAAATTAAAAAAAAATTTTGAGGCAAGCTCAACAGACTGGCCTTCCCCACTCCCCAAATATGAAAGAGCAAGAGAGAAAGAGAGAGAGAGAGAGAGAGAGAGAGAGAGAGAGAGAGAGAGAGAGAGAGAGAGAATTGGCATGCCAGGGCCTCCAGCCAGTACAATCAAACTCCAGCTGCATGCATTACCTTGTGCGCATGTGTGAACTTACACTTGCCTCACCTTTGTGCATCTGGCTTACGTGGGATCTGGAGAGACAAACATGGGACCTTAGGCTTCACAGGCAAGTGCTTTAACTGCTAAGCCATGTCTCCATCCCACTTTACCTTCTTTTAATCTATGTACCTTCCTGCCTCCCCTCAATTTCTACCCTTGTCCTAAGCAGGAGCAGGAGCAGGAGCAGGGTGTCAGGGTAGAACAGTCCCTCCCCCTGGAGACCAGAGGCCTTCTTTTCTTCCCACTCTCCATTGCTGCCCTGGCTTTAGCATGTAGGCTGAGTCAGTGGCATGGAACTTTCCCACTCCTGGCAAAAACTTATAAAAATAAGAAGGTTCCTTTGTTCTTTGGATTACCAGAGTCGCTCAGCCTCTCTCTGTCTCCCTCTCTGGCTTTAGACCCAATTATGTCCAGCCTTTGTCATGGGGCTATAACTTACCTAATAAAGCTTTAATTCTAAGGGGGCATTTCATCTCCGCTGTCTCTCATTGAACCAGTGTGCTCTTCCATTTCTCTCCTCTCATAATATTGCCAGTCACTTAAATCTGAGCATTACAGTTGCAACCACCCTTGCTGTCACCAAGAAAAAGAACCCAGAGATAAGCCATCAGAAATCTGGGACATAAAAGTGGGTTTCTGTTTGAATTAAGAACAGAATGGATTCTAGCCTATATCCTGGGAATCAATTTCTCAGGTTCTCCGCTAGATTGGTGTTGCAGTCAGCTTCCCATTGCTGAACAAACATTTGACCAAAAGCAGCTTATAGGATAGAAGGTTTTGTTTTAGGCTTACAAATTCCAGGGCAACAACATCAATAGCAGAACAAGCTGGCTCATTTCCAAAGATCCAAGCAGAGAGACACCATCAAACAACCAGAAAACACCAAAAGGTACAAACATGTACAGATCCAAAACTTTTCTCCATACCTTAGGGCTGGACTTAAGATCTGCCCCCAAACACACCTGAGGGCTGGACTCCAAGATACACCCCTAGTGAATGCCCCCTGTAGCAGGGATCAGATTGGCCTACTATGGGCTCAAGTTTCAAGCTCAATGTTAATGAAATACCTGAATCTATGGGGACTATGGTGGTTTGATTCAGGTGTCCCCATAAACTTAGGTATTCTGAATGCTAGGTTCCCAGCTGATGGAGATTTGGGAATTAATACCTCCTGGAGGCAGTGTATTGTTGGGAATGGGCTTATGGGTATTTTAGCCAGCTCGTCCTTGCTAGTGTTGGGCATACTCCCCTGTTGC
Organism: Jaculus jaculus; assembly: GCF_020740685.1. NCBI lineage: Eukaryota > Metazoa > Chordata > Mammalia > Rodentia > Dipodidae > Jaculus > Jaculus jaculus. Next base: position 107,919,767 of record NC_059111.1, on the reverse strand, counting down.
TATTGTCTATCTTATGTTGGCCAGGGGGTGATGTCCACCCTCTGCTCATGCCATTGTTTTCCCCTGCCATTATGGAGCTTCCTCTAGAGCCTGTAAGCCAAAATAAACCCTTTTTTCCACAAGCTGCTCTTGGTTGGGTGATTTCTGCTAGAAAGTGAACCTGACTGCAACGGGGACATGCATTCAAGCTACCACAATTGGCTAGTAAGTGCAAGGTAGTGTTTGGTTAATGTTGTAGACAGCTTCACAATGCTAGAATGAACATCCAAACCAGACACTGTTTATGGGAGGAAGGGATTTATTTCAAGCATATAGATCCAGGGGCAAGTTCCTTCACTGATAGAAGAGGCTGCTTCCATATGACTGAGCAGAGAGAAACCACCATGAGCCAGCAAGCACCAAAAAGCAGCAAGCAGCAGGGACCCCACCAGAGCACAAACCTCTCTGCAAACCTCTCTGCTCCTCCTCCTGATTAGGAAAAGGGAAGCAATTGAGGGGAGGCAGGAAGGGAATTGAGATCCACCCCCAAACATACCTCTGGGCTGGGTCCCAGGATCCACCCCCCAGTGACACCTGATCCAGTTAGGTGGCTAAAGACCTAAGCTATAAGCTTTAGTAAGACACCCGAGACTATTGGGGGACATGTAGTCAAACCACCACAGTTCAGGATGAGAGATCACTGGATATGACTGCAGTAGTGAGCTGCAGTGTGTGCAGTGACCTGCCCTTACACATAAACAGGTAAAGAAAATAGAAGGGACCAGGCATTCAGTGTGGAGAAGACACAGTGTTGTGTAGCTATTTCCTCTGGATTGACAGATTCACTCCTGGAAGAAAAGAAGGGAGGTTCACAACCCTCAGGAAGCTCAGGAAACTTGGAAAGCTCAGATAGCTCATGGGATTTATAAGTCCCACTCCATGGCAGAGAATTTATGCCTGGTACTGAAAACCTGGTGAAAAGCCTATGGCTAGGAAGGTCATAAATCCTGTGTGTTGGGGAGAGGGCGCTGGGGCTGCTATAGTTGTTTGGTTAAATGAATATATTATGCCCACCAAACTGCCTTCTAATTATTTATGTTCATTCCCACATATTACTGTTGCTCTCATCTTCTCTACCCTGCCCTTCTGTGGGGAGGGGTTTTGGGGAGGAGGATTTAGGCTTCAGCCACAGAGACAAATCTCCTTTTGTGGGGCCCAACCACTTGGAGATACTCCCAAACACTGGGGGAGCCAGAGACTTATTGAGGCTCCATACATGGGTATCTTAGGTCGTTCCGTTCTGCCTGGAGTGGGGACTTCTGAGAGTGCCACTTAGAATGGGGAAGTACAGTGAGCTGGGGTGGAACTGGACCACTCATTTTCATTATGTCTTCCCCTTTAGAGTCACGTGGTTCTACAGACTTAGCACTTTTCATCAATTTTTACTTAAATTGCAGGTTCCCAAATGAGAATTTAAAAACAGCCTAGCAAGGGGCTGGGGAAATGGCTCAGTAAGTAAAGTGCTTTCAGTGCAAGTATGAAGACCTGGGTTTGGCTCATCAGGACCCATCTGGTGCATGCCTGTAATTCCAGTGCTGGGAGGCAGAGACAGGAAACCCTGGCTTGCTGGCTAGCATGTCTGGCTGGTTATATGAGCAACAGAAAATAAGGCAAAGAATGATTGAGGAAGACACTCAGCATTGATCTCTGGGTTCAACACCTGCTTGCATTCATGTGCATGTGCGTGTGTGTGTGTGTGCACACACACACACACACCCACCCCAAACAAAACAACAAATTCCCCCCAAACCAGTATAGCAAGCCTTCTTGTTTCTTGGAACTTAAAGCAAAGCTTATTCATTCACAGAATTTGAAGCTCTTTGAATAGGACACTATAAAGTTGACAGACACTGCAATAATATTCATTTAAAAGCAGATTCTATATGGGAATCCTAGTTTAGAACCTTTATATATGTGTGTTAGTGTGGTACAGAGAGTGTGTGGATGCCAGGAAACTACAGAGCAGCCAATGAAAGGGGAAAATAATGAGGCTTCGGGTGAGAAGGTAGGGAAGGCAGCAGATCTTAGGTAATATGAAAGTTGAAGGGGGATGCCAGGGGTGGAGGATGAAAGCAAGGTAGGGGGCAAGAAGATGAGGGAGAGAAGTGGTAAGGGGAAGGTTAACCAAAAGTGATGTGGGAGAGAGCCCTGTGGGATTAGAACTCTTACACAAACAGCTCACAAGTCTCAGGTTCTTATCCACATTAGCAAAAAATCGAGAATGAAGACTCAGAGAATGGTGAATGATGAGATTTAGTTTAGGGAGAGTTAAGAGAAAACAAAGCAGGCAGGTGCCCAGGAAAAAAGAAGTTCTCCCCCTTCCCTATGGGCTGGCAAGGGGAAGAAAACCATGAAAATCTCTCTCACAAAGGGAAAGGTCTCTCTCAGAAAAGAGGCCTCTGGGAAAGGGTCTCCCAGGCTCAGGACCACTTACATAAATGAAGATCTCAACTAATATGTGCCTCATTATCAGGTCAGGTGTATAGGAAGGAGCACAATTGGTCAGCAGGCCCAGGAGGCTGACTCTGAAAGGGCAAAATGGAGACAGAAATAAAAAGTTGATGCTCAGGGGCTGTTGCCTTTAAGCCGTCTTGGATGAGACTGGATCAGATGCAGAGTTCTGGTCCTGCCAGGGCAGGCAAGGTGGCATCCGTGTTTCTGTGGACCAGTCTCTAGTTAACGATGTGACAGGAAATGGATGTGTGTTAATAAAGGGCTTTAAAATAAACACCCCCCCCCCACCCAGAATATTGTTATCTTGCACTTCTGAAGGTCAGCTCTCTGGCACAGTTTTCACAGATCTAAAATCAGGCGTGGAAAATAAAAAAAAAAAAAATGAAAAGATAAATAATTAAAAGCAGATTGTCAGATGGTCTGGTGACTTAACCAAAACTTGCTTCAATTAGCTAAAGCCTGCACAAAGAGTTTTCAGAAGCTGGAAGACCCGTCTCCGCGTAAAGGGCCGGGGTCTGAATGGCCACCCTGAGCCGCCTGCTTTGTCCCTGCGGCCTGACTCCTTTCTATTATTCCCGAACCACGAATGGCACCTCATAGTGAAGTAATGAAATAATAGTACCGGCAAAAAGCACTGGCAACATTTCTCACAAACCCGTGATCTGTACTTGATAACATAATAGCTAACGATTCATTGCTTTATTACGGTGTGTATTAGAGGCATGCTTGGCATTTCATTTTATTTGATTTTAAATGTCTTTTTAAAAAATACTAGCTGACTCTATTGCTGCTGTTCACTTATTTATTATTTATTTGTAAGCAGAGAGAGATAGATAGATGAGAGACAGACAGAATGGGCCATGCCAGGAATTCCAGCCCACAAATGGACTCCAGATGCATGCAACACTTTGTGCATTTGGCTTTATGTGGGTACAGGGGAATCAAATTTGGGTCTTTAGGCCCTGCAGGTAAGTGCCTTAACCACTGAGCCATCTCCCCAACCCTGTTATTTATTTTTTAGGACAGGGTCTCACTTTAGTCCAGGCTGACCTTGAACTCATGATAATCCCTAAGATTGTCATGACCTAAGACCTAAGATACCCAATCCCTTTATCTTAGCCTCTCAAGGTTTAAGATACCACACTCAGCATGCTTAGCATTTTAAACACAGTGTCTTATTAATATGCACATTGGCTTTTTATAGCAGGTAAAATTTTGGACCCATTTTAACTGACATTTTGTATATGTACATATGTGTGTGTGTATATATATATATATATATATATGTATATATATATGTATGTATGTATGTATGTATGTATGTATGTATGTATATATATTACTATTTATGTATGTGGAATGAGTGTTTTTAGTATGTGTGTACCATGGTGGGGTGTTGGCACTCTTCCTTTACCTTGTTTGAGATGGGGCAGGGCCTGTGTGTGCTGAGAATCCAAATTCTAGTCGGCAGGCTTGTGGAACAAGTGCCGTTAGCCACCGAGCCATCTCCTCAACCCCTTGACTGATGCTTTTTGATGTTGGGGAACTTCTGCAGAATCACATTATCTAGGAAGAGCCAGTGTACGAACCTAGAAATGTGCTTCTAATGCTGCCGTCTTATCCAGCATTCTGCCAGTGGACACACTGATCCAGCTGCTTAGAGACCACAGTAGGTCTGGGAAGAACCAACTGGTTCTCTTAAAGTTCGGAGCTTCCACGAACTTCCAGGAACCCTCTGTGGATTTATTTGCTTTTCATCACTAATACCAAACTCAGCTGTAATTGCTGCTTCCACCCCAACTTTCAGAAAATCCACCCTTAACTGAAGGTCTGTCCTCATGCCAGTTGTTAATGACTCCTTAGGGAGCTAGTCAGAATGATTCAAAGTCCAAGGACAGGGAGGAAAGAAAAGTCTGATGTGAGCCAGACATGGAGCCTGCAGCTCTCTCAATTTACCTAAATTGAGTCCCTTTGAGAGAGTGGTTTAGCAGTCTGTTGATTTTCATTTTACTTTTAGCATAAGCCAGGGGCTCTTTCAGAACCCCCTCCTCAGAGGCATTCATTTTCAGCTCCCATGGTGCTGGCTGCCCACTTATTTCCCCAGCTGGGCTCCCGGTTCTGCTCCTGTCATTATCTCCACACTTCTAGCTGTCTGCGCATGTTGACAGTTCTTCTACCTCCATTTCCAAAGGTGCAAATTACAGTGGCTGCAACACCTTGGAGGAAATGCATTTTTTCCAGCACTGGGTGCTTTGTTTCCTAGCAGGTTAGAGCATGAAGTGCTTCCTGGGGCAATTGCATTACTCTCTCCTCTGGAAGGTGTTCTTGTGACGTCTGGGCATCTTGCAGAAATGAATCCACCTGACAAAGCCTTTCTATTTTTTGTATAGTGGAGGATTTGCTTCTTTTGCTGCATTTTGATATTCTGGTGGAAAAGTGGATCCTTTATAAGCAAATGAGACCCAATATTGGAGTTGAGAGTACTTTCACAGGCCAGATGCATTTTTCTCTTCAAGGATGTCTTACTCCTTAAAAATATTTTTAAAATCTCTCTGTCTCTCATAAAAAAATTAAATAAAATAAAAATTTACTTTAGGGCTGCAGAGGTGGATTAGAGGTTAAGGTGCTTGCCTGTGAAGCTGAAGGACCCAGGTTCGACTTCCCAGAACCCACGTAAGCCAGATGCACAAGATGACATTTGCGCACAGGGGCACAAATGCGCCCAAGGTGGCACATGCGTCTGGAATTCTATTGCAGTGGCTATGGGCTCTGGTGTGCCTCTCAGTCTCTCTCACTCTCTTTTATTAAACAATAAAATAAAAATATCTTTAAAGTGATATGTGAAGGTGGTGTCAGTGTAAAGATAAATATAATGTCATATGTTGAAACATGCTTCCTTCAGTCTTCATTGACTTCTGAAAAAAATTTTTTTTTTCATTTACTTGTGATTTTTAAAGAAGTTAAGACATCTATTTTAGAAGACCCTAAAAGTACTATGGGCTCTGGACGTTGTATTTCTTTAATGGGCTTCTTGGCCCCCAACAACTATATTTGATAGCTTGTCTTGATGGCCAGGGGCTTGCGTTAGAGCAGGAGCCTGGACCTCATAAATCAGGTCATGCCCCCTGCAACCTTCCCGTCTGCAGAGAGTTGATGAGATCTCTATTGTGATGAGTAGAGCACACAGGCCCAAGGCCAGGTGGGCAAGGCCAGCCCTCTGCCGCCTGAGCAGAGGCAACCTTGAATTTTAACTTGACTCTCACTTAGTGTCTTACCGCCTCAGTCCCCACCCCCGCTGTAAACTGGACAGATGGCCCCTCCCACTTAGCGACACTGAAGGACCAGAGACCTTCTTTTTCTCCCACTCTCTCCTCCCCTGCCTCTGTGAGTTCTCTTAGGTACCCTGTGTCCAGACCATTGCTTTGTTCTTTGCATTTCCTGAGCCCCTCTTTCTCCATGGCTTCAGGACCTCCCTGTGCTTCCTGTGGCATGGTATTACTACTCCCGTAATAAAGCTTTAATTCTAAAAGGGTGTTTCATGTCAGTGCCTCTCATTGAACAAGCCTGTTCTTCCTTTCTCTTCTACCTACCAGACTGGCAATATTGTTTTCTTATGGAGGCAACTAGAAAGTAAGCCTGGATCTTGTATTTTTTAATGGTCCAGAATTTATTTTTGTTGTTGGTGGTGAAAGGACTCACTCACTCCTGTCTTATGTGATAACGACTTCTACAACATGGCTACCTTCTGCAAGGGGAAACAGCAGCCAGAAACCTCTCGGCATACTTTCACTCCTAAAAATGCCATCTCTGCTGCTTCTGTCAGCTCTCTTTAATTCTGTGCAATTTTAAAGAGTAAAATAATCATCATCTTTTTTAAAAAAAATTATTTATTTATTTATTTATTTGAGAGCAACAGACACAGAGAGAAAGACAGATAGAGGGAGAGAGAGAGAGTGGGCGCGCCAGGGCTTCCAGCCTCTGCAAACGAACTCCAGACGCGTGTGCCCCCCTTGTGCATCTGGCTAACGCGGGACCTGGGGAATTGAGCCTCGAACCGGGGTCCTTAGGCTTCACAGGCAAGTGCTTAACCACTAAGCCATCTCTCCAGCCCATCATCTTTTTGAAAAGCCTAAGCCTTCTTTAGCTAGCCAGGATGCCACCTACAATTTGTGTAAGCTCTACCCAACATTCAGCCTTAGGTAAGATCCAGTGAAAAAATAGCACTTTGTAGCGAGACCAAAATAAAGTTCTAATACAAATCAACTTTCTGGTGGAATTCACTCATTCATCCATTCATACGGGGCTTTACTGAGTAGGCTATTACATGCAGGTGGGCATTTAATGTGGCAAAAGAAACCTTTTGGACTACATAACTAAAATTAGTGGAATACACGTGTGCTCTGACAGTCAGCTGCGCAGTAACATTGTTGAATGAATGGAGTAAATCAGAGGGCTGGCTCATTAGAGTCTGACAGCGAGGGAACTTCTGCTCTTTCCTGAAGGGAAACCCTAGTGCTCTCAAATGGCATTTCACTAGGGTAATTAAAGCCCCAAAAGGCCAGACTGGGGGAGATACTATTCTGAAGAGCAGGGGAGAGGACTCTCTGGAGATGACACTGATTCTAGTGGAGGAAAGCATGCGCTTAGGCAGCGGGAGAGCGTTCCAGGCCAGAAGGAAGAGTAACTGCGAAAGTCTGGAGGCAACGTGCAGCCGGGTGTGGTGGCGAGGTAGGAGGATTGCCATAAGTTCCAAGGCAGCCTGAGAATACAGAGTGAATTCCAGGTCAGCCCGGGCTAGAGTGAAATGTTACCTTGTAAAACAAAACAAAACAAAACAACCAAACAAAAAACAAAAAGAAAACACCACCACCACCAATAACAACAAAAAGAACCATATTAGCGTGTTTAAGATTCTCCCCAGAAGTTGAAATGTGGGGTCGCGGTGAGGTTGGGTCCTGCTTGCCCAGATACAGACTGACTTTTCAGCTTCCTCGATTTTCCCGTAAGACAGCCACCCCTGCCTGTGAATGGGGCAGAGCTAGCGCTGCCGTCCCCGCAGGGTGTGCTCAGCTCAGGCAGAGGAAGGATGCTGACTGAAACCACACTCTTTAATAAAATATGACAACATGTCCCCAAAAGCCATAGCACTTCAGCAGACACAAGCTAAGCCACCAGCCCAGGCACTAGAGAAAAGCTCTTTAAGGGTCCTCTAGTGGGTTGAATTGTGCCCTGCAAAAATTCCTAGTCTCTGTGAATATGATCTTTTGTGGTAATAGGATCTTTGCAGGTAAAGAAGTTAAATCAAGAACGTATTTGGTTAGGGAATGTCATAAGCAGTGACTAGAGTCCTAAGAAAAGGGGAGAGATGCTGACACACACAGGGAGGACACTTAGGGAAGACAAAGGTAGACATTGGGGTGAGGCTGTCATTATTCAAGAATGCCAAGAACTGCCAGCAACTACCAGAAGCACTAAGAGGCCACTTTCTTCCCCTCAAGAAGGACCCAAGTGTGTGGGAGGAGCCAAGGAGCCTCCTTCCTCACCAATAGGCTAACACAGGCAAACAATGGTAAGGATAATTGGCATCTTAAACCCATGTTTTATTCAGGGCTGAAGCTGAGGGAAACCTGACCACATCCTTTGGTTTTGATTTTAGCTGACTTGAAAAAACTTCTAATTTTGGAGCTTTTAGCTAAGCAACATATCATACGCTTCTCACTAGCCTTGCTGTAGACAATATCTAAACTTGTGGCTTATGTGCCTGAGTTATTTTTCATGGACTTTAAGGTTGATTTTGTTGAAATCACTGACTCTTCACTCAGGCCCATGTGGTAGTTGATGAATGGCCTTTTGATGATGGAGTCCAAACCTCTATTTCCAGATAATGCTAATGCCACCATTTCTTGAGCATAAATTCCATGGATAACTATGAAGAGGGATCACACATGCACAGACCAGTCTTACCTCAGCCTCAGACCACCCTGCTTCTTTATCCCAGACTTATTATGGAACCCTATCTCCAGGAGGTGAGATTTAGGTCTTCTACTTTCATGTTTGTCTGCTTTGCACATAAACTTTTTATCTATTGCAAAACTCTTTTCATACTGAGTAAGCAAGAAGTTAGATATGAGGTAAGTGAGGAAAACTGCCACTGTATCTTGGTAGCTGTGCCTCCTGATGGTAAAAATGTCTCACTGTGGTTCAACATCCTTGAAGCTGTATTTAGATTTTTTTTTTCCCCAGAATATGAGAAATTAAGGTTCAAGGTACTTTCCTAATTGCATTGCCACATATGTATAGTAATGAAGACTTTATATCCTTAGAAGACCCTGAGTTTATTAAAAGTCATTTACATTGTAGTTTTGACCCTGTTTCCACAAATATGAACTATTTGTAGATCATTAGAAGAAATATCCTAAAAGGGTATCTGGTCAACCATGATTTGGGAGTAGGGAAAAGGGTTACCTTATCTCATGAATGTGCTATAGACCTCATCAATATTCATAAAACATTTAAAAAAAAATCCACAACACAGAACCCTCTGGGCTGCTACCGCTCTTTTGGGGCAGCCCCGTCCAATCTCTTTTTGGAATGTTTGCTTTGCTTTGCTAAATAAACTTCTGCTTAAACTATGTCCCTTGACCGAATTCTTTCCTTTAAGGAGACAAGGTCTCCCTTCTCCCATAATAATTTCAGTGATTAGAACACTGTGACAGTGGGAAAAATAGACTTTATTCAGAACCAGAGTCCTGCGCTAAGCAATGACAAGAACTTCTTGTAGCTCCTCTGTGAAGTAGATGCTACTCTTATCTTCTTTATTTTAGTATGACAACAGGCCCGGAGAGGTTAAATATCCTCACCCTTCTATTACTCTGCTCCCAACTCCTCTAAGGCATTTCTGGACATGTGTCTAAAGTGGAATGCTCATGAGCTGAATAACAGGGTTAGTACAAGGAGGCCAGTTCTGTTTGCAGAAAGTGGTTTCAACAAGTGCACTCCCTCCAGCCTGGACAACCTAGGGAGCAGTTGTGACTTGATGGGAGAAGGTACATGATGACTATCCCCTCTCCCAAGAGCCATGCTTCTCACATATTCATCCTGCAAACTTTCACGTATACCTCTCTCTCATGGTTTCACTTGAGCAGGCACCACATCCCACCTGAATTGTCACAACAGCCACATCTCTACTGCCATCTTGTGTTCCTTCCCACCATTTCATCTCCACTTTGACCTCTTCTAGGAGTGTTTCTGAAACTCACTCCTCTGCTGTGGCACCTCTACTAGAAAGTACATGCACCCTAAATTGACCAGGAGGTCTCCATGCTCTGACCACACCTCTTCTGGTATGTTGGTCTGTGTGTCCCTGCACACTCTCCACTCACCCAGGCTCCACCCATCTCAACGACCCTCAGACAAGGGCTTCCTTTCCAGTTCTCCAAAGCAGTCAGGAGTACAGGGCTCTGAAAACAAGTGTAATCACAGGTTTCCTCCACTAGCCTGGAGCTTCTCAAAGAAGGCATCATGGCTTCTTTTTTTAAACATTTTATTTTGAGAGGGAGAGAGAGAGAGAGAGAGAGAGAGAGAGAGAGAGAGAGAGAGAGAGAGAGAGAATGGGCATACCAGGGCCTTCAGCTGCTGCAAATGAACTCCAGATGCATGTGCCAACTTATGTATCTGGCTTATATGGGTCCTGAAGAATTGAACCTGGGTCCTTTGGAGTCACAGGCAAGTGCCTTAACTGTTAAACCATCTCTCCAACCCAGCTTTTAAAAAATTTTATTTATGAGTGAGAGAGAGAGAGAGAGAGAGAGATAGAGAGGCAGACAGAGAATGAGTATGGATGTGCCAAGGCCTCCTGCCAATGCAAATAAACTACAGAAGCATGAGCCATTTTGTATATCTGGCTTTATTTGGGTAGTGGAGAATCAAACTGGGACCATCAGGCTTTGCAAGTAAGCCCCTTTAACTGCTGAGCCATCTCTCCAGCCCCACTGTGGCTCCTTGTACCTGCCACACAGTGGACATAATACCTAGAACCTGGGCCTCACAGGATGGAGCAGGATGTGTTTTTCTGCTTATCTGTGGATTTTCTACATGCAAACACAAACACATTGACTAAAAATGACTGTTTTGATTCCACATGTACAGTCAGTCATACTATGGGTACAAACACCACATTGAAAGGAAACTTTACTAATACTTTCCAGATAAAAGTCCTGTTCTTGGCCCTGTGGAACATAAATAGGTAAGCAACATTCCTTGGCAGGGATCTCATTGTCAAGAGAAATGTTAACCTAGGTATAATACGATAAAAGCACCAATGAGAGAGAGAAAGAGAGAGAGACTGGCTGTGGGAACTGTAAATTGCCAAGGATGGTTCTGTAGAAAGCTAGGAGGCATCCTAAGGTGGGGGCTGAAGTTCATGTTTCAAGTAAGTTTATACTGGACTTGGTAATCACTGGGGCATCTCTTAAAAATGAAACCGGTCGAAAGAAAAAGCTAATCAGAGTTGTGTGTTAGTGAGAGTCACTTGGCACTAGCGAGTGAGAAAGATTGGACACCGAAAGTGGAGGGTCAAGCGAGGGGACTACTACAGCTGGCTCCTGTGAGGAAGTGAGGGTCTGAGTGAGTATGATGCTGGAGCTCAGTGCAGATTTTATGAAGGAATGTCCTTCTAGAACCTGCCTTTTCATTTGTCTGTGGCTTGGAAAATAGGAGGAGATGTTGATAAATGACAGGAGGACTCACGATCAGGAGAATTTATATAATAAAAGACAATGAAGCCAGGTGTGGTGGTACATGCTTTCAATCTAGCACTTGGGAGGCAGAGGTAGGAGGATTGCTGTAAATTTGTGGCCACCCTGAGACTACATATTAAATTCCAGGTCAACCTGATCTTGAGCAAGACCCCACCTCAAGAAACAAACAAATAAACAAAAACGATAATAAACACTGGAGCCTTCTTGAGGAGTCTCCATTGCTTCCACACTCGCCTTGTGGATCTTGGCGAAGGTAGAACGCAGTCAGGGCGCAGCAGCTCTCAGGGGCCAGTCACCTGCCTGGCAGGGTGACCTGCCCCAAACCATTGACTTCCACGTCTGTTACTTGTTTCGATAGTGAAATTTTCAGTGCCTGTTGCTGTCAGTGAGTTTATGGCTGAAGAAAAGCTGGTAATTTGAAGGCTGCATGACATGTTTTACATGCCATACTTAACTTCCAACCCTTCAAGGCTAATTTTATGAGAGTGACTGGAAAGGTCATGGGCTGGATGAAATAGAAAAAATAAAACAACAAAAATCAAACTATAAGAAGTCACCATAGTGTTTTAAATAGGAAAAGAAAAATTAAAGGACAAAGAGCTGTGACTACTAATAAAGAGCAAGCCGTTAGAATCTCTACGTGCACATAATTATCCTTTCCAAAGAAAAGGGTAAGAGTGTTAGACATTAGCATTTACAACATACAGGGAAGATTCAAAGCTTAGTTCTCTGTGGAAAACTGTCATAGGGTTTAGAGACCGCAGAGCCAAAGCCACCAATGCCCATTGCTGGTTCTGAGAGACATAGGTGTCCATGGCAACAACAACAAAGAAAATAAAAAATGAAAATGGCTGTCCAACCCAATGGCTGTAATTACATGCTTAGTGACTGCTTGAATTCTCCTTAATAGTGGTGATAGATATGTCTTACCTGCACACACCTTGAGCAATATGATACGACTCCAGATTCTAGGCTCAAGGGAATGGCAGAGGAATTCGTAGAGTCTGAGCCAGTGTTCTCATTAGTGGACCCATCTGTGGGCACTCTGTTCTGGCTTATTTCACATGATATCTCTGAGGTTTTGAGAGTCTTTGGATAGCTGGGAGCAGATGGGTAAATGATTGACAGCACACTTTCTTCCTAGTAAAGAAAGGCCCTGGAGTTGTATTGGATCACAGGTGTCAAGCGAACACAGAAAACCATTAACACTGACAATGGGAGACAAAGAAAGTAAATGTAATATCTTGTCCTGAAGTCTCTTAGTACCCTTAACACGGACAGACTGAGGGACCAAGCAAAGAGTTCCCATAATAGGCAGTTTGAAGACAGTGGTTTGACTTTATTTTTTATTTTTTAAAAATATTTTATTTATTTATTATTATTTTGAGAGAGAGAGAGAGAAAGAGAGGAAGAGGCAGATAGAGAGAAAGAGAATGGGCATGCTAGGGCCTCCAGCCATTGCAAACGAACTCCAGACGTGTGCACTACCTTGTGCATCTGGCTTATGTGGGTCCTGGGGGAATGGAAACTGTGTCCTTTGGCTTCACAGGCAAATGCCTTTACTGCTAAGCCATTTCCTCAGCCCTAGTTTCACTTTTTTTCTGGAGTCTCTAAGTCAGGGACCATGGATAACACTCAGGCTAATAATGATAATGACATCTGTTACCCTTCCGTCTCCCTTTAGTGAGTGCGTGACTGCCAGATGCTTTCTGTGAGCAAGGCTTCCTTTTGCATAACAAGGTTGAGGTTCTTGTTCCTTCCTGTCAGTGATGGGTGCCCCTGACTTCACATCAGTGTGGGACAGACATCTCCAGAGAGCCTGGAGCCAGGGTCACTGTGGTGAATCCAGAGCAGGGGTTTGCTCGTGCTGGTGCCAAGGCACGTGTGAATGCTTTTACTGGCTGGGTGATCTGACGATTCTGGGAGCCTGTGGTAACACTGGAAAGAAAGGGGCAGAGACAAAGTTGGTGTAGTTTCAGAACTTGTGTGTGTGACTCTGGGGGATCTGTGAAAAGGAGCTGCTTAGGGAAGAGGACACTGCTCCTTCCCAGGTTTCCGCTCACCCTCCAGAGGGCCTGCAGAAATTTCTAGATCCTTTTTTTTTGGACTAGTGAGCATAGGTACCAGGGAGACTGGAGGAAGGATGCTGTCTCCAAGGCTGAACGGATCCCAGTGTTGATGTCAAACTCTGGATCTAACCAGCAGCCAAAAGGCTGCCCCATGTGGTTAACTGGGACATTTCTTTTTTAAACACTTTTAATATTTTATTTGTATTTATTTATGTATGTATTTATTCTTTATATATTATAATATATATTTGTATATTATACATTTATGTATACATTATATATATTTTTATTTTTTATTTATTTGAGAGACAGAGAGAGAGAGAGTGAGGAAGAGGCAGATAGAGAGAAAGAAAGAATGGGCATGCCAGGGCCTCTAGCCACTGAAAATTAACTCCAGATGCATGCATGGGTCCTGCGGAATCAAACTGGAGTCCTTAGGCTTTGCAGGCAAGCACCTTAACTGCTAATCCATTTCCCCAGCCATAACTGGGACATTTCTTGATCCATTGATCTTAACTGCACTAGCTAATGTGGCCATGTCTACAACATTTTTTCTAAAAAGGCACGAAGAAGATTGCCTTCAGTATCAAGAGGTGACAGAAAAGAAATGTGACAGAAAAGAAATACTAGGACCTAAGAATTGCTTCAAAATATTGTATGCTAGGGCTGGAGAGATTGCTTAGTGGTTAAGGTGCTTGCCTGCAAAACCTAAGGATCCAGGTTCAATTCTCTAGAACACACATAAGCCAGATGCATATGTACAATGTGGCACATGCATCAGGGCTGGAGGCCCTGGCAGGCCCATTCTCTCTCTTGTTCATACAAAAAATAAAATGAGGACTGGAGAAGATGGCTTAGCAGTTAAGGCTTTTGCCTGCAAAGCTAAAGGACCCTGGTTCGATTCCCTAGGATCCACGTAAGCCAGAGGTACAAGGAGGCGCATAAATCTGGAGTTTGTTTACAGTGGCCCGAGGCTCTGGCATGCCCATTCGCTCTTTCTCTCTCTCTCTCTCTCTCTCTCTCTCTCCCTCTTTCTCTCTCTCAAATAAATAAATAAAATATATTAAAAAATAAAATGAAGTAAATATTGTACTCTAGTATTTGCATGGCAGGCTTACTGCCAGACATTTTTTTTTTCTAAGTTACACACACATACACACATGTTTGCTTGAATAGCTTTCAGCACGTGGTAGGGCTTAGCACCAGATGATGATTTCTTGGGTGAACTTGAGTCTTTAAGTTGCACAAGGCTGTGCTGGCCAAACTTGTTCCCTGGTGTGCATTGCGTGTCTCAAAATAATGTGGACTTGAGGTTAAAAGTTAACTTCCTGGCCAAATTTTTGTCCCAGCATATGAAACTTTTGATGTGAATAGCTCTGCTCCATTCTGGTTGTACTCAGGTGAAAATCCCTGGGAATGACAATAGCAGACTCTGGAAACAAAAACTATAAAATAGAAAATTTTGGCTTACTTTCAACATTTTTTATATTAGCTTCCCTGAGGAATAGTTTGTATGCAAGAACTAGACCTGTTTTAGTTATTCATTTTGATGAGTTCTGACAACCACCCCAATCAAACTATGGAACATTCAAATTTGAGGTCTGTACAGTGGTTTTTTTTTTTTTTTTGGTTTCCTGATGTTTGTGTGTGTGAAAATGCAGACGCTTAAGCCTTCACCATAGGACAAGGCTCTTGATGATTAGCAGATTGTTCTTTGCATGTGCATATGTGTGTGCAAGCTTGTTCACATGTGGGCAGTATGTGCGTGTGTGTGTGTGGGGGGGGCGCATATGAGTGTGGGAGCTAGGCATTGAAGTCTGTGTCTTCCTCCATCGCTCTCTGTCTTGTTTGTTGAGACAGGGTCTCTCACTTGGATGCAGAACTGCCAGGTGGGCTAGTCTAGCCAGCCAGCTTGCTTCTGAAATCCCTTCTCTCCTCTCCTGACCATTGAGGCTACCAGCAGGCTGCCATCCCCACCTGGCATTTAGGTGGATGCTGGCATCTAAACCCTGGTGCTCACTCCTGGGCTGGCAAGCAACTTATCCCTAGCCCCTGTGAGTGCTTTATCCACCGAGCCATGTCCTCTGACCCCAATTATGAAGTTTTCAATAGTATCACTAAGTGGATAAGGACATCTGTAGATTAATCTAGTGGATTTAAAATCTAATCAAATTATGCTTGCTTGTAGAAGACACTGCCACAGAAGGGCTTCTTTTTGTTTCTTAATGATCTCTTCAGAATCAAAAGGAAATAATTTATGGGCACAGGGGCAGCATGCATACTCAACTCTCAGGCTCCAGATTGGGGTGGGATTTGAAGCCATACCTTTTACACAATCAGATATGAAGTTATGACTGTGTAAAAATGCATTTGTAGTATCTAACAGAATCCTCAGTGGTTCTGTCTTTCATTTCATTTTCTGCCATTCCCTGCCCATAGCATCCTTTGAGCAGAGACCAAATACGCTGAGAACCCATCAGTTACCTCCTATGAGAAAAGGGCCCCACACACTTGCTGAGGATCTGGCCCTCAGATCCTGTGCTCTGAGAGCGGGAGCCCTGGGGAGCTCTAGCACTGGGTATTTTCTGATGGTCTTGGCTAACACTTATTTCTACAATTCATACCATCTTTCCACTAACCTCATCAAAGGGCAACAGGTGTTAGCAACGGAGGTATAATCCCACAGAATTACGTCATCTACCTTCAGAATGAGGGCAGTGCTCAGATCGGGTAACACAGCTGATGGCCTGAGATACACAGTGGGTGACTCTGGAGGAAGGGAAAGAAGGGAACCTGTACTAAGGGAGATGCTGACAAGGAGCCCGGAGCTCGGGCTGGCCGTGTGTGATGGAGCAGGAAGCACGGGGTGGAGGGTGCTCTTCTGGGACGTGAGTCTCCTCAGAAAGGGTGATTGACTACAGTTAACCTTGGTCTGGGTGCCTAATGCTCTCTCACCATTCTTAGGACCAATGTCTCCTGCTCCTCCAACACCCCCCCCATCTCTTCAACGTAGTAGATTTGAATTAGGTTAAGTTCAGAGTTGTCTAGTACCAGCACCCTGGGACACGGTCTCCACCTCAAGATCTGTTTTGCCAGGTACTTCTGTGTGTGGGTTCTGACCATGGATTAATCTTCTGATGGAGTTGTAATGTGATCATGATTATTACTGGGAGGTGGTGAAAGTCAGGAAGTGAGATCTAGTTGGAGGAAGTAAGTCATGGGTGGGGGAGGGTTATGTCTTGGAGGCTGTATCTTTTCCTAGCCTCTTCCTATATTCCCTTTTTCGCTGCTTCCTGTCATGATGTGAACCGCTATGCCATACCTTCCCCGACACAATGGACTCTAAGCCCTTTCTCCTTTGTTTCTGTTAGGTGTCTGGGCACACTGCTGAATAAAGTAAGTAGCACATGAGGTGCAGGTATATATATATATTTTTTTTCTGAATTACCAAGTTGGCTGGAGAATGGATCTGAATTCATAGCATTGCTATTCAGAGTTCACAGAACAGCCTGTGTACAGACACCAACTAAATAAACCTAGGAACATGTTACTATAAAGACAGCCCTTGCTAGTGACACACTTGATCTGTTGTCTGTTACCCTTCTAATAATTTATGATATAACCAGGAAATATTGTTTCTGAAAATAAGACAACCTTTGAAAGGAGCTGGGCTGAATTGTGCTTTGTGGCTACAAACCCCTAAGTGGTAGAGACAGTGCATTGACCCTACTGGATACAAGGACTGTTGCAAGTAACTGCACATTGGCTGGCCAGCTGAATGGATGTTACACTCTGTCTGTGATGTGAAACCTCAAGAATTCATGAGGTCTATATCAGAAGGTTTAAAAGTCACTTATCCCTTCTTTAGGCAAACCTCCTATAGGCAAGAATGAGACGTGTTGCTCTGGAATTGCAGATCTGGACTTCAGTTCTAGCCCTGCCATGGACAACTTTGCAGCTATAGACAAAAGCTCCTTAATCTCTCTTTTTCAGATGATGATGGAGTTTGAGACAGAGTCTCATGAAGCCCAGGCTGGCCTTAAGCTTACATTGTAGTCAGGATAACCTCGAACTCTTGACCCTCTAGGCTCTATCTCCTAAGAGCTAGTGTTACAGGTGTGTACCACCCCATCTGGCTCCGAATTCTTTCATATCTTTGAGCCTCACTTTCAATACATAGATAGGGACTTTGTGCCTCTCTATCCTAGATACACTTTCCATACCCAGCCCATCAGCATGTATTACTAGCTGTGTCTCCAAAATGCATCTGTAGTCTACACATTTTTGTCCTTTGTCATCAAGCCACTGTCCCTCTCCAGTGAACTCTCACAGCAGCCACCTCTTGGACCTCCTGTCTCATGCTCTCCTTACTACCTGGTATTTTAACGGCTCCTACCCCCACTCACTGACTTCCCATTCAATCATGATAAAACTCAAAGAACTCGCCACAGAATGGCCCACGAAATCCGTTAGAAACTGCCTGTCTGACCTCCACGTCTGCCTTTCTCCTCCTCACTCACCACATGTAGCGGCACATACTTGTTTGCTCGTGTTGAGGAAACCTCTTTGGCTTTCTCAGTCTTTGGATAGTTCCTGCCATCCCTACAGACTGGAATGTTCTGTCTTTACAGTGGGCTTCCGCAAGTCCTCTCTAGAGATCTCATCTTCTGCCTCGAATGTTCTCTATCATCCCACTAGTTTCCTTTGCTTCATAGTATTTATCTGCAGTTTAAATTATCGATTCATTCTTGTTCCCTTTTTTCTTTCACCAGAGCATCAGCTCCATGAGACTAGGAATTTGGGATTTTTTCCAAGTTCCAAGGGTCTTAGAGCTTTCTCTGTCTGATCCTTCTGCAAGGGGAGACTCTGTTACATGCCAAGCTCTTGCAAGTGTGGGACAGAGAGGCAGTGGGAATTCTAGCTAACAAAAAATATCCAGGTATAATCCCTCAGTTCTGCAAGGAAACAAAGATATTTTCTGAAGTCTATCTTGACTAGACACGCTGGGGAAGAGGGAAAAAAATGAAGCATGAACTGATGTAGACTTCAGATTGTTTGCAGCGAGCAGCTCAGGGCTGGCCTTTAATCCCCGCACTTGGGAGGTAGAGGTGAGAGGGTTACCATGAGTTCGAGGCCACCCTGAGACTACATAGTGAATTCCAGGTCAGCCTGAGCTAGAGGGAGACCCTACCTTGAAAAAACGAAACACAATGAAACAAAACAAAACAAAACAAGAAAGGTTGAAGGCATGTCCAGCATGTGTAGAAAAGAGAATGAAGGGATGCTTTATAAAAACACATCCAAGTTGCAGTTTTTAGTTGTTCTTTCAAATTTTGAGGTTAAATGTCACAAGATACTTAGAATTGAGGGGCTACTCAAGTCCCTTGGGGAGGGTTTGAGTTCATGATCCTTACTATACAAAGGCCAAAGAGTTGCCATAAATTCACAACAAAGAAGGATGACCGAGTTCAGGGCCTTTCAGAGCTTCATATCCTGAATTACCCAAAGGACAGGTTGGCCGGGAAAGGGGAACACTGCAGAGGGAGGAGGAGGGGAAAACCACTCAATGAACAATAACAGCAGAGCCCCAAAGGCCCAACCGAGTCTATAGAAGGATTACTGTGTGCGAAGGATTATTTCAATCAGATTAGATGGGAGTAGGAAGAGAATCTGAATGGAAATGAAACATTGATCTTCAAACAGACCAATAATGCTCAGAGACCAGCCGGCTCAGCATCCACCCTAAGGTTTTCCCCTCACAGTTTATGTCATGGTCACGCAGCTTGTCTTAAAACACCTGCAGCGACTCACAGCTCAGGCCTGCCAGGTCCCAGCTCTGAGCACCAATCATTGTCCTTATCCAGGATGAAAATTCTGTCCCTATTCTAAGACCCAAGAGTGCTAACGGACCCCCACAAACACATGTATGTACAGCCCTCCTCTCTGTATGTACCTGCTGGGGGCCAAATCCAGTCTCACCACCCTCCCTAGGCCCCTTGCCTTCACACTGTACTCCAGTTCCTGTTCTCCAGGGTTTCCCTCTCACAACGTGGCACCTCGAACTGATGCCATCCTCAGGTCATCCACCCAGGATTATTTTCACCCTGCTTGCCCCAGGGTCACCTGCTTCTGGCTAAATCCTTGTGTGGGTAGAGTTTCAGCCTGCTTTGTCTTGGACTTGTACTATTGATTCTTTTTTTTTTTTTTAAGTCTAAATGTATGGGCTTACATTTAACCTTAATGATTTCATTTTATTGGTTTTTTTTTGGCTCAGATTTATAGCAATTTAAAATAATGATGATAGCTTACATTTCATTCTAATTTGCCAATTATTGAAGTGCTTTTACACATGCTGCTGTTTTATGTTTGAACCCCCTTATTCACCATGTTCCCATAACTCACTGTCCCCTGGAAATTTGATTAGCAGGAAAGACATCAATTGTCACTTACAAATCTATTGAATAGCAAGGAGCAAGAGGCCCCACGAAATGAATTGGCTTGTCTTGTTCACACCCCATTCCAAGGAAGAAACAGAAAATAGGTCACACCATGAAAACTCTGAGAATAAGATCACTGTAGACCAAGGGGTACAATAAACAGAAATTAAGCAACATGAGGGAGAAGAAAGCCCAGGGGCAAGGGGCTTTCGGGGAGTGGTCAGGGAAAGACCAGGGTGAGCAGAACAGCAGTATACGCTAGAGACCTGGCACCCAGAAACCAATCAATCGACTTCCCGCCGTTCCAAAGAGAATCTCAAGCAATCAATTTTTGACTTTCATTGTCCATGTTATCAACTAACTCTGGTTAGACTCGTAACACAACTGACATACACCGTGCATTTAAAGCAATGGTTGAAAGCGAGGAAAAAGTAGAGCATGGCAGGTTGTTTCAGATCCATGGCTGAAGTCAAGAAATGCTGTTGAGCCCATTTGACAAGGGCTTATGACGTTTGCCCTGTGACTCCAGTGTCACCCCAGGCATGCCTGGGAGCTTAATTAGATTCTGATCAATTGGCTGTAGCTCAGCGTGTGTAGCTTCTGGAATATAAGCCACAAGTCGGGCTGATTAGAATGCAGCACGGAGCCACACGTTTCAGCCTCCAGTGCTGCTTTGCTCACTAAATTGTGGAACCTACATATGAGAAGAGAAACATGGTTCACTTGCCATGCCTTGATTCTGGGGAACTCACCTTGGGCTGTACAAATCATGTGATTCTTCTCTAAAGCTAAGCAGAGGATGTTTAGTAATGCCGTCCAGAATTTGACCATTCAGTTATCATTCTACCATTCTGTTTCTCTTTTGCATGTGTGCATGTATATTTTCATGTGTGGAGACATGTGTGTGTGTGTGCACGTGTGTGTGCATGTGCGTGTTGATGCTGCTGTTTTCTCTGATTGCTGCTCTCCACTTAATTTATTGCAGCAGGCTCTCTCATCTGAACTCAAAGCTCACCAGTTCTCATAGTCTAGCTCACCAGATGATTGTACTGGGGATCCCGTCTCCACCTTCAGAGTCACAGGGCACAGGTGGCTCACTATGCTCACCTGTTGCTTGTGTGGGTGCTGAGGGTCTAGATTCTGGTTGTCACACTTGTTGGTAAGTGCTTTATTCACTGAGCCATTACTCCAGCTCTGAAACAACAATTTTTTTTTTTTTGAGAGTTGGCATTTCCTCACTCCAGTTTCAACACCTCTGCAGATTTACAAAGCTTCCTGACAATTACCTACATATAATATCTAAAAGTGCTTTTTAACATTCTCAGGTATGATTTGTCTAAATCCAGGGAAAGAAATTCTTGTTAAAAATGACTTACAGAGCAACTCCAGTGAAGCAGGAAATACTGAGGTAGAAGAAAGGGAGGTGGACCAGAGAAAGGATAGAAAGATGAACATAACTCAATTCCTGAACTACAGATGGGAATTTTGACATTAAAACATATGTGCAAGGCCCTGACAGATACTGAAATAAACCAGAGTTGGAGAAGTGTCCTAATACCAGCATGGAGTGCTCAGCGAATGAGTTGATGGAGGCCATTTTTGCCAGGTACAAGGCCACTGGGTACTGACGGACAGTGACCATGATGTGTGGTGGGACATGGGAAACTCCATGTGGCTCTCAGATAAAGTAATTTGGTAGAGAGATGAGGAGGAAATATTTGGGAAATTGCCTAGAGTGGAGACCTTAGAGACAGCGTGGGCCAGTACCACCAGCAGTCAGTCCTGGAAGGTTCTTAGGTAGGGAGTGAATGGGCCTGCTCTGCATTTCAGCACATATGAAATCACTTGGTGGAGTTTATCAGAAAACAGGCATGTGTTGATGGAGCCTGGTTTCCATTGTAAAGAAACTTTCCTCCAAATAGATTTACCTTGGAGAGGTTTAAGAATAGTGTTTTGATTGAAATAGCTTTTACTTCTAACAGTGTTCTCTTGAAGTACGCAAATCCTCCCCTTTCTTCCATTACTTTGTATAGTGTTCTCATCTTCCTGTGGCTGCAATGAGCTTTCATTTAGTCACAGTCCAAAAGGTCACCATTTCTAAATGCATAAGCTATAAAAACAGAACTAAGTATAAAAATGCAATGATTGAGCTACTTATCCATAGCAGTGTAGATATAAGAAGATTTTTAGACTGGGAAATGGATAATAGAGGCTGTATCTCAAATCCTGAGAACTTACCTAACAAGACTTAGTCAGAAAGAATACTTACAGGATACATTAGTTTGTGAAAATATTGAATATTAGGAATTTTTTTGTGAGACAGGTGTTCTCTTGTCCAGTCTGGTCTTGAACTAGTGACCAGATGTGATTCTCTTGCCTTAGCCTCTCACATAGCCCCTGTGTGCCTGGCTAAATATTAAGGAGTTTTAAAAAGGTTAACATGTGTTGGCTGGTCTCTGGTTAGCTAATAACACCCCAGTGAATCTCTTGTATTGTCTGGAGAAAAATCGGAGGCCAGTTTTCAGGAACACAGATTTTAGAATGTTCAAGTAGATGACGGGCTGCTGATTCTGGCTTTTCAATTGAAGATGAAATTTTTGCACTTGCATAGTCTTGTTGGAAGGTTGGTGGAGGGTCAGACTAGATGCTAAGACAAATCTGCAGTAGAATAAGGGCACTTGGAGAGGCCTCTCCATGGGGGACAACTTCTATTTACACACATAGCCCAGGGCTCTGTGGATTCCAACAGGGAGAAGAAATTAAAAGTATAAAACACTGCTCCCTTTCAGATGCATTGGCCAAACTGCTCCCCAGCCCACCGATCCTGAAACCTCTAGAACAGAGAAGATTTCTTTCTGGGGTCATTAGGTGTTCTCCTTTTGCCTCTTCCCGCATGTGGCAATCCCCCAGTTGCTCATTCTATGAATCAGAGATTTAGCCAAATGTGGATTGAGGTTTTGGGGGAGTCAGCCTTACTGACATTATAAAGAGGTTGCCAATATTCCTATGCATTTTGCTGTATACTCCTTCACTATTGAGATAACATCAGGGCCACATGCTTCATGTCAAACTTATCCTGAACCCTGAATGTGAAGGTCAGACTACTCAGCTGTACGGAAAGACCACGTGCTCGGGAGTCAGAAGGACCTGGCTTCCTGTGCCTCAGTTTCCTGTCAGATATAGATAACATTAGATAACGCTTAAGGTGTAGCGAGAATTCACAAGGACAGTAAGGATAGAGCCCAGAAGTTAATGGTAAACAGAAGGCAGATATGGTTGCTATTATTAGTTCTTTCACTGAATTTTCAGCTGATTTGGGATTTGCATAGTAGCCAGCCGTTACATATGAAGGTCTTTCAAATACACTACTATAGGCTGAAGCTTGGTTACAGAGCTCAGAGACTGACTTAAAAGAACTTGCTTCTCTGTTTGCTAAAGGGGCGAACTTCCAACCTGAACACTTTGTATGAAGAGGGGTAGAGGGTAACAGGGTACCATCAGGAGAATCGGGATGAGCACAGGGGTAAGCTTTTCTCGGGTTAGGTTTGTGCTCCTTCCCAGCCCCAGAGGCCACTCGGGTATCTCGTTTGGATGGTAGCGAGGGGTTTGTGATCTATGCATTGAACAACTTGGTCAGCAGCAACTGAGGATCAGAACTCAGAGCCGAGCCAGCAGTCCCACCCTGAGGAAATGCTCACCTACCCAGGGACTGCTGTTTTGTGGTAAGAACTTGATCGCACTAGAGGAGGCCCAGGCTCCCCCATGCTCCCTACAAAGGATCCTATTCTTCTCTGGTTCCGGGAAGTGCAAAGATGGGAACAGTCATTACACTTCCTGCTCTTCCTCACCCTGCCCTCCCCATCCGCTGACACACAGCAGGGAGCAGGCAGCGAATCCTCACACAGGAACACCAGGGCTCCTGGGTTTCCTCATCCCTTGCTGTCTTGATCAAGGAAGAGTTTCCTCCCAGTTATGAGGGACACGAGCACAGAGGAGAAAAGACGTGGATTCAGAGAGCCGGGAACTTCTGAGGTGCCAGCAGAGATGACTAGGTCATATGCAAAGAAAATGCGGG
This sequence comes from Jaculus jaculus, assembly GCF_020740685.1. NCBI lineage: Eukaryota > Metazoa > Chordata > Mammalia > Rodentia > Dipodidae > Jaculus > Jaculus jaculus. Next base: position 107,895,934 of record NC_059111.1, on the reverse strand, counting down.
GAAATCCATTCAGTTTTCTCCCCAGTGCCAGTTGGGATTCAGCCACCACTGGGTCTTCAAATATGAGGGTGAGCCACCCTGAGATGACAGAGTTAATTCCAGGTCAGCCTGAACCAGAGTGAGACCCTACCTTGAAAAACCAAAAAAAAAAAAAAAAAAAAACCAAACATCAAATATGAGGGTGAAAGGTTAAAGCCATCTTCAGGAAGAAACCAAACACTAGGCAAAGTTTTTAAAGAGGGGAAAGAATCCAAACAGGTAATTTGATGCTTATGCTCCACAATGAAAGCAAAGCTGCAGTTACTTCCCATTTCACTTGACGCTCCTAAGGAAGCCGTCTGCTTTCTCTTTCTTCAAGTTGTTAATCATGCCGTTTTGTTTAGGAGGTCGTGCAGTCTTCAGGAGGAACATGAAATCGTGTTCCTTTCAGAGCTACTTTTCATCTTGGTGCACATGTGTGTTTCTAAGCTTATGGAAAGCACCTATTATCATTTTTTAGTGCCCTTATAGCAACCAAGTGATATATTCTACATTACAGAGAAAGTCCTTCCCTTTGAACAAGTCTAAAAAATACTGCTAAGACATTTCACAGTTCACACCATGTAACTTTCAGCTTTGATTTTACACGCGCATACAGTCACACACACACTCACCCACAGCACTGAATGAAGGAATATTCTATCACATTTTCCTTAAGGGCTAGCACTATTGGTGTGGCTAATGCAAACCCAAACACCCCAAGTGATACTGTCCCACTGCATTCCTGCTCCCCAAAGAACATCAACCTTGCAAAGATCAGATGAACAATCAGAAATCTCTTAACCAAGAGCATTGCTTTGTAGAGGGGTTAAAATCCAGTCACGCTATCTAAGTCTACCACACTGATAATCATTCTCTCTCTCTCTCTCTCCAGCAGAGTACCCTCCACAGAAAAAGCATCTCAAAGTCTTAAAGTAGGAGCCTGCCAGCTGGCTGTACTTGCCTCTTCTTGTTAGCGCTGGCTCAGGTGTGCCCTTCGCCTCTCTGATGCAGGTGGATTTCCCACTGGCTGAGTCACACTCAGAGGTCCCTTTGTCACCAGCAGCTGGAATGCTAGCAGCTCCCACCACTGGCAGAATCAAACTCTGAGCTTCTGAAAGGCAGGTGAAGGGACAGTGGAAAACCAGGAGTGGAGTCCTGGGCTGGGGTAGCAGATCAGACTGTATGGAGGCAGCCACACAAAAGTATTCAAGGAGAACCCTAATACATGGACTGGAGTTTCTCTCTTTCTTCTTCTTCTTTTTGTTTATTTTTATTTATTTATTTGAGAGTGACAGACAGACAAACAGAGAAAGAGGCAGATAGAGAGAGAGAGAGAGAATGGGCGCACCAGGACCTCCAGCCACTGCCAATGAACTCCAGATGCATGTGCCACCTTGTGCACCTGGTTTACATGGGTCCTGGGGAATCGAGCCTCGAACTGGGGTCCTTAGGCTTCACAGGCAAGTGCTTAACCACTAAGCTATTTCTCCAGCTCTCTCTCACTTTAATATAACTTTGTCTGCTGCCTCCACACACAGACGATGTACACAGCACACAAGCAAATGTATCTCTTCTGGCATCTGACAGATTGGATGAAGGTTAGACATCTTCAAAAGTGCTGGCCTTCAAGGCTGTGAGGACCTGGCCTTTGGATAGGACACTTTGTTCACAGTTCAGTTTCCACTTCTATGAAGATGAGATCTAGTTTTGCCATGGATGGCACAAAGAGTGAGATTAGTGGGGAAAGGGTGCTGGGCTCATACTACAGGCAGGGAATGGGGTACAGAGTGTGGTCTAATAGAAATTTTTACTCTGAAATATGGGAAGAGTACAGTATTTGCTGATCTCCCTTGAAATAGAGTGATTCTTGATCCCCTCATTCTTAGGGCACAAGTTGCCTCCTGCCTAATACTCAATTTGTGTGTGTGTGTGTGTATGATGTGTTTGTATGCACATGGGAGAAAGTGTGTGGGGTGAATGTGCATGGGTGTGCAGGTGCATGCGGAAGCCAGAGATTGACCCTGGGTGTCCTCAGTGTTGGAGACGGTGTCCCTCATGGCACCTAGGGCTCATTGGCTCAGCTATAAAAGCACTGGAGGCCCTGGGGAGCATCCTGTCTTTGCCTCCCTCACTCTGGGGTTTTATGTGAGTGCTTGGTGGGGATCTGAACTCGCTTCCTCACGCCTGCCCAGAAAGCGTTTTACTGACTGAGCTGTCTCCCCAGCCTTCGAATACTCAATTTCTGATTATGTGACATCCTCTTATGTTGTTTTACAGTATTTTCTTTGTCTTCTCTGGCTGTTTATGGAAGAGGCCCATCATTCCACACATTTCAGGAACATCTGCAGTCTGTAAAGTTGGTTCTTTTTCAGTCATGTGTCTACTGCTTCCCAAAGAAAGGAAAGGTGAGGAAGAAGAGAGAAGAGGCTTCCGTAGGGAACGGGTTCTGTCTCCTTCCTGGCCCAGCACTAGTAGCTTCTTCCGTATCACCCCAACCCCACATTATTGGGGAACTACCAGAGATAGGAGTTTGTAAAAGGTAGTGGGTAAGATGGGAGGATGGATGGCACAGGGACATTTTCAGCCATGGAAAGAAAATTAACAGGATATTCATTGACCTTACCCAAGGGTTCTGCAATTCTCTCTTCTTCAAATAAAGATATAGTCTCGTGCCTGTTTCATAGGGATTTTGTAAAAGGTTTCATGTATTGCTAAAAAGATCAGGGCCCACAAAATGATACAGTTTGAATCAGATTACAAGTGTCAGAACTGCCCAGAGTCAGAAGCAATTGTCATCTTTCTACTTGAATATTTGTTTAAATACCTTATCTTTGTAAATGAATGCTCAGGCCAGTGTATTATATGCCTCCATTATATAAGCATATAACACTCTAGAAAAGGAAAGACTTTAGGGACAGTGGCTCCCAGGGGCATTGATGGAATTAAGGGGGGGGGGTTGACTACAAAGGATAATTTGAGGGTGATGGAATCTGATGTATTGACTATGGTGGTGGCTTCCTGAATATATATTTTTTTCCAAAATGTATATTACTGCATTAAAACAGTGAATTTTGGGCTAGAGAGATGGCTTAGTGGTTAATCACTTGCCTGTGAAGCCTAAGGATCCCGGTTCCAGGCTCGGTTTCCCAGGACCCACGTTAGCCAGATGCACAAGGGGGCGCACGTGTCTGGAGTTTGTTTGCAGTGGCTGGAAGCCCTGGCGCGCCCATTTCTCTTTCTCTCACTCCCTATCTCTCTCTCTGCCTCTTTCTTTCTCTCTGCCACTCTCAAATAAATAAATAAGAATGAACATTAAAAAAAAAAAACAGTGAGGGCTGGAGAGATGGCTTAGCGGTTAAGCGCTTGCCTGTGAAGTCTAAGGACCCCGGTTCGAGGCTCGGTTCCCCAGGTCCCACGTTAGCCAGATGCACAAGGGGGAGTACGCGTCTGGAGTTCGTTTGCAGAGGCTGGAAGCCCTGGCGCGCCCATTCTCTCTCTCCCTCTATCTGTCTTTCTCTCTCTGTCTCTGTCGCTCTCAAATAAATAAATAAAAAAATATATATTAAAAAAAAAGTAAAAAAAAAAAAACAGTGAATTTTAATCTGTAAAAACCATGATGAAGCCATAATGAGTATTAAGTTAATCAAGTTTAGGGATTTCTTTTACGTCCCTGTGACCAGTTGTACCTCTCTTTCCCTTATCTCAGAAGGCTCTGCAAAAAGTGTGATTAAGGGCTGGAGAGTTTGCTTAGTGGTTAGGGCAGTTGCCTGCAAAGCCAAAGGACCTAGGTTCAATTCCCCAGGACCCATGGAAGCCAGATGCACAAGGTAGCACATCCATCTGGAGTTCATTTGCAGAGGCTGAAGGCCCTGGCATGCCCATTTTCTCTCTCTCTCTCTCTATCCGCCCCTTTCTTTCTCTATCTCTTTCAAGTAAATAAATAGAAAATAAGAACAATTTTTTAGAAGTGTGATTGAGAGCTTGTTCACTGTGCAGAGACCAGCCAAGAGCTCGAACGTCACAGGGAAGGACCTATGAAGCCCTGCGTACAACACAGGCTGGCCCATGCTGCCTCGTGATACATTAAACCCTTCCTTGTTGAGTCTCTGCAGTGCTGAGTAGGGATTTCTACGGCAGAGATGAGAAAGGCCTGCTGCAGAGTTGTAGAGAGACAGTGTTGTAGTCAGCTCCACATTGCTAGGATGAACACCCAGTCTAGACACAGATGAAACTGAATTTAATTGTGTCACATTTTCACTAATGTCACCATTTTATTAAATAAAACCCCAAATTTTAGTTATTATCCCTCATAAAATTATATTAGTATGTAGAATTCATTCAATCCTAACCCCACACTGATGAAGCAAGGTATAATCAATTACAATTATGACACCAAATTCAAATTGATATTAATATTCTGTAAATTCCTGAAGACTGCATAAATGAATCTAGTCTCCTAATAAAAGGGAGATTGTTAATCCAGACACTGATGATACCTAGGTATGCTGCTACCAGGATAGGAAGGCAGACGTTATTCCTAGAGGGGGAAGAGGGGGCTGGAAGCTAGGACTGGCCTCCTGAGCCCCTTAGTTTCTACAGCTGCATGAAAGATATGGCAATCTCAAATTAGGAGAAACTGAGCATTAATTTGTTAAAGTCATGAAAATAAAAATGCAAAGCCAGAAAAATTTAAAGCATATGGCAGTTGAATGTATCAAAAAGGCCATAAAGTTGAGCCAAGAAAAATCTATACAGCTTAGCAAACTGGAAAAAAAAAACAACAAAAAAACCAAAAAAAAAACCACCCAAGAATGTGAATCACCAGAGGGAAAGAAAGGCCAATTAAACCCATTAGCAGGCAGTTTTCTCTGCTTGCCTTTTAGAAAGGAGATTAGCTGCCATGCAGGCTAATGCCAGGTCCCTGACCTCTCAATTCAGCTCTTGGGGGTTTCCCATTGCGGGCTGATCTTTTGTCTCTTGACACGTAATTATAAGCTAGGTGTATGAGTTAGCAGGAGTTAGTCCTGCTTCATCCTGGAGGCCTCCAGACCCCGCTAGAAGGTGTGTTAGAGGAGCTGCATCCATTGATGTGCTGGCTGGAGAAAGGTGCGAGACGCCATGGTCAGGCTTGGCAGCAGCAGACTGAAACTCTCATTGAGATCTGCTAGATTCCTCTACTCAATCCTAGAGCGATAGGTTCTTTAACGCCCGGTGGTGGGTGAGGTTTCATGGTTCCCCGTTCTGTTGATAGTGGATATTAGTGAGGGGCGGGGCGCTGGGATTAGAGCGGGGCGGTCTTGCCCCACACACCACTGGGAGCCCTTTCCTTCTGGGATTTTCCCATGGGCTTTGTAGAGCCAAGCTGCCGTGTTCATTATACTTTTCCCTTGGTTGGCAGAATACAAATCAGCTTAGTCATGCTTCTGAGTCCTCCAGACATAATGCAGCTGAGAGGAAATTTGGCCAGATGTAGACACAAAGAGGAGGCGCCTGGCTCCTGACGCCCCATCTCTCTCAGCTTGGAATGGATCCCCTCACGCCAGGAAGAAGCATCCACAGACACTGGCCTTAGGTTATAGAAGGATGTTGTGTCACGTTTTCCATGCCTGTGTCTTTTCAGCTGCTCCTTCCATCCTCTCAAAGGTCCCTCCTCACCAGCGACAGCTGGGGGTCCCTGGACAGGGCCTGGCATGGGCACCACTCTCTTCTGGCACAAGCACTTGCTGATGTCTTTCTTCTCGAGGATCCAGGCAGTGACAGTATTTCCAGAGCTTGGTGAAGATGTTCGGTGCTGGTGTTGAGTGTCTGAGCCTGAATGCACTCTGCTTCCAGCCAAGCAGTTGGCACAGCTGGTAGCCCTGACAAGCCCCGTGAGCTCACAGCCGCTCAACTGTAGGCCCAGCAGCATGTGCTGGTTCCCGGTGACACGAAACAGTCCTGTACCTGGACTTGCCTGGTGTTTCTCATCAAGACCCACAGTGCTTCCTGCATACCTGGCCTTCCTGAGTACTGGGCAGCATCCCCATCTGGGCTGGCAGCCCACTTCGCCAGGACTTGATCCCTGTGTGTGAGGCCATGTGAGTAATATTCACTGTGCTGCACGTAAAGGCCATATTTCTCATCTGGCCTCTGACCACCCTGAGTAGTTCTTCCAAAGTGACCCTACGATCCCTCATGATCACAGATCCTCAAATCCAGGACCTCTTTCCCCAGTCACACCTGATCTTAGGTTAGGTACAACACTTTCTGATTAATAAAAACACAGATCTTTGCCACAGCATCACCATTTCTTAGACTGGGATTGTGCAATGTCTTTGGATAGTCACTTGGACTGCTGCTGTGGGACCCATTATTATTACAAGTTCACAAAATTCAGCAAACACTTATGCTGAGAAGAAACCTGAGCAACCCTGGTGGAGAAGATGGACATAGCATGGAATCTTCTGGAGCAGAAATCAGAAAGGCATTAAACATCAACCAGTCACAAGGATTGAGCCAGTAAGATTCTTGGGACCCAGTTTCCCCACTTGCAGAGGGTTTAGATGGAATGGTGTTGCTGGTCTCTGCCTGTTTCCTATGGAGCGAAGACCATGGCTTCAGCAGGGAAAGTTGTGGTTCTGCCTGCATTTACCACCCATGTTGCTCGCTGAATGTCGCAAGTAAAATACCAGGTAAGCAGGCATTTGTGCACAGAGCTTGAGGCTCACTTTGTGGCATCTCTTCTGATTGCAGGGACATCCTTTCCTGTTGGGGTCAATGTATTCCCAACTGTCTCAGTATGAATCACCTTCCCCCAATCTGCTGGACTCCCCTCACAGCGAAGAACTGCACTGTTCCTGGAATGAAGTTTGAATTTCCCCTTGGGAGGAGATGCTGTGTGTGAAGGAGGTGTGTGTTGGGTATTTTGGCATTCCTGACATTCTTTTCACAGTGATGGTGTGAGCTTATCTCAGGCCCTTCTAATGAAAGTCCAGTGGGAGAAGACAACTAAATGCTTCATAAAGTCCTGTCAGTTGTTTAGCCTCACCTGAGAAAGGAGGGGCTTGGTGGCAAGGCTCTTGACCGTCTGTAGTCTGAGTCAAATACAAGCTGACTAGCATCAGTACTTAAAGCACAACATACATGCTAGATATGCCCCATATCTGGGCACACACACACACACACACACACACACACACACACACGCACACACACAACAACAACAACAACAATAACAACAACTGAATACTGGTCTAGAGAAAAGACATTAAGGCACTCTGCATAGGAGTTAGGTCCTGAATTCTTTTCAAATACCTAGCATAACTATTGCTTTGGCTCTCTAAGCCACTCCCTCCCCAGACTCACGTGAAGAACTTGAAACCCAGGTTTGTTCCATTCCTAACTTTCTGACTTTCTTTGATGTTAGAGACATGGATATAACCTTTGTGTTCATAGGATTTAAAGACTTTCTGTCTAGATTTCGGGGAACCGCCCTCCTACCACTCTGTCTAGCCCTACACCTCCAAAGCTATGACGTATGGGAGAGGTGACAGTCATGGTCACAATTATAAAACAATACCTACCACCCAGAAACACATGGAGACAAAAGGGTAACGAAATTATGTCCACTTTCGCAGTTACTTTCTCACTGTTAGGCCAAAATATTCACCCAGAAGTAACTCATGGAAGCACAGGGGGCATTTTGTCTTACAACTCTCAGGGGAAGTCTCATCACGTCAGGACCAGATAGCTGGCCGTCACATCTTTTTTTTTTTTTTTTTTTTTTTTTGAGGTAGAGTCTTGCTCTAGTCCAGGCTGACCTGGAATTCACTATGTAGTCTCACGGTGGCCTTGAACTCTCGATGATCCTCCTACCTTTGCCTCACAAGTGCTGGGATTAAAGGCGTGTGCCACCACGCCCGGCTGGCCATCACATCCTATCATCACCAGGAAGGAAGCAGCAAGAAAAGTTAAATATAACAGGCAGGGTTGGGCTATATAACACCCCAAGGCCCGCTCCTGGTGACATATGTTCTCCAGCAAGGCTCCACCTCTCAAGGCTCTTACCAGCTGGGGATTAAGAATGAGCCTTAATCACAGGCACGTGAAACTATGGGGGGACATGTTATGCTTAAACCAACACATCCACCTGATGGGATGCTGTAGGTCATGAAAATATTAAAGACTATAAAAGAACAGCATCAGGTTGACTTCCATTCATTAATCTGTGTGCCTGAGAAACATTTCTTGGGCACCTGTCATATGTTATGGACAAGGATGAACAGAACAGACCTTGATTGGTCTCCACTTTGCTCATTGAGGCAGGGTCTCTCATGCAAACCTTGACTCGCCAGTTCATCTACGTTCCGAGTCTCCTGACTCCACCTTCTGAGCTTTGGGATCACAAGCAGGATTCTGTACCCACTCAGCAGTTACATGCGTGATGGGGATCCAAACTTCCATCCTCAAGCTTGCAAAGCATACATTTAATCCACAAAGCCATCTTCCTAGCCCCTCATGGAAAGAATATGTTAAGCTTAAATAAGTACAGATGCAATTTTACAAAGGTACCCTTAGGAGGTTCTGTGACCTTATTTCATACTTGATTTAGGCCCCATTTTTTCTCCTGAAATTTTGTAGTAACACTATTCCAACAAACTCCCCTTGGTTCTGGTACCAAGCTCTAGTGGCATCATTTGATAAGGACCAACAGCCCAAGAGGCAGATCAAGTGATGGCCTGGTTTGCTTCTAAGTAATATGAATAATGTCACTTCTCTTTCTTCCCCCAGAGGACCCACTTCAATGTCTGACAATAATGTGTGAAAATTTTCTTTTTTATTTATTTATTTATTTATTTATTTGAGAGCAACAGACACAGAGAGAAAGACAGATAGAGGGAGAGAGAGAGATGGGCACGCCAGGGCTTCCAGCCTCTGCAAACGAACTCCAGACGCGTGCACCCCCTTGTGCATCTGGCTAACGTGGGACCTGGGGAACCGAGCCTTGAACCGGGGTCCTTAGGCTTCACAGGCAAGCGCTTAACCGCTAAGCCATCTCTCCAGCCCTCTTTTTTATTTTTGAGGTAGGGTCTCATCAAGTCCACACTGACCTGGAATTCACTATGGAGTCTCAGGGTGGCCTCGAACTCATGGCGATCTTCCTACCTCTGTCTCCTGAGGGCTGGGATTAAAGGCGTGCACCACCATGCCCAGCTTAATTTTCTTATTTAGTAAGGAGAGCTAGTTCTGTGTTCTGGATACTAAAACGAGCTAATTCTCCTTACTAAATGAGATCTTGGACTAGAATCTCAAACTGAGAACCAAAATAAACCCTTTTTGATAAGTTACTTATCTTAGCTATTTTATTATATGATGGAAAGCTGACTAACACAGAGAATGGAAGCCCATGGACTTTGAGAAGAAATAAATACAAAATGTTTCATCCATGTTAGGTGCAATTTGGCAAACAAAACAAATACAGTGGGGATCTATTTTAATTCCAGTTTCTGGAGACATAAAAGACACAGATTTGAGGCCAAGCAATACAGCTCTTGTCTGTGTGGGGGTGTGATTTGACTGGCTGTGGAATAGTGAGACAATGTGTAACAGGGTCTTACTAAACAAGGCGTGTGAAATATTACTTTATAGTTTTGTTCACTAATTACATGGTGATAACAGTAAACAACTAAGGATGCTTCTAATGGAACACACAAAGCGGAGGCTTCAGACAAACAGCAAACTCAAAGAGAAATCGCCAAGCATTTAAGTAAAATTTTGAAATTCTAAAATGAGCCTCTTTGGAAGTCCATAGGCTATATGATGTTGGATGTCCTCCCCTTATAAAAGGTGAAGCGGGGCTGAAGGGATGACTTAGTGGTTACGGTGTTTGCCTGCAAAGCCAAAGGATCCAGGTTTGACTCCCCAGGACCTGCGTTAGCCAGATGCACAAGAAGGTGCACTCATCTGGAATTTGTTTGCAGTGGCTAGAGGCCCTGACACACCCATTCTCTCTCTCTCCCCCCTTCTTTCTCTGTCAAATAAATAAATAAATAAATAATATTTAAAAAAATAAAAGGTGAAGCGTTCATCTTTGAGGTTCAGCACACACAGGCGAGCCCAGCTGCCCACAGGCCCGTGGCAGCAGCCCCTTTGCAGGAGAGCAGCTTCATGGTCTCGTTCTTTTCTATGTTACTGTTGCTTTCATGTGTTGCAAAAGGAAGATGTTTTGAATGCAGCAAAATTCATGAGAGGGCTAGAGAGATGGCTTAGCGGTTAAGCACTTGCCTGTGAAGCCTAAGGACCCTGGTTCGAGGCTCGGTTCCCCAGGTCCCACGTTAGCCAGATGCACAAGGGGGCGCACGCGTCTGGAGTTCGTTTGCAGAGGCTGGAAGCCCTGGCGCGCCCATTCTCTCTCTCTCCCTCTATCTGTCTTTCTCTCTGTGTCTGTCACTCTCAAATAAATAAATAAAAAATGAACAAAAAATAAAAATAAAAAAAATTCATGAGAGACAGTCTGTCCCCCTCCCCCACCCTGGATAAGGCAAGGCTAGAAGCTGTATGGACACATGGCAAAGCTGGCTCGTGGGAGCACGAGAGGAAGTGGTGGAAGGTTGCTGTCCCGTTTCTGCGGTGTGAAGGCTGGCATTGTGGTTCACCTACCACTGACCAAGACAGCTCTCCCAGGTTTCTGACTCCATGACTTCCTTTCTTGAAATGTCACTGCCCCTGTTTTAAATTCTTCCAAGAGAAATTAGGTAGGAGTGCTAGGTAGTTAGGTCCAGAATCTTGGAAGTAGGGTGGTGAGATGGTGGTGCAGGGGCCTGAAGGATAAAGAGAATTCTACGTGGAGGAAACAGTCTGTTCCGTTAGAGACTATGAAGAGCACCCATGGTCAAAGCAGCTGGCCTCCATGTTGTGAGGCCAGAGCCCAGATCCGGCTTCACTTCACGTGGTGGCAAAGGTCCCTGCAGAATGCTCCCAAACTCCAAGCTCACTCTTCCAAAGCATTTCAAAGACAGACTCACACTCACGGAATTAGTGTGATATTTCTCATTGCTGGCTTATATCTATGATTACTTTAAAATAAGCCTGTATACGTAAGCCCCCTTGAAAGGGGTTCTGTCAGGGGGCACCTGAGCCTCTGCAGGACAGTTGAAGTTCTCTAGGTGGTTATAATGTGCAGTAAAGAGAGAAGAGTCTTTGAGCTGAGGAAAAATGATAGAGAATCCTAAAGGCAAAGGAGAATAAGTGAGGTCCTTTCTGCTTGGGAGGTTCTCAGTTACTAGAGATGAATGGCTTGTTGGTAGGATCCGTCTTTAAACATCTCTCTGCCTCTCTCTCTCTTTCTGTCTCTCTCTTTCTACACACACACACACACACACACACACGGCAATTCCTCAGAGTTGAATGTACCTGTACTGATTCACATATATATAGAGAGTAGGATCTCAAGATATGGGACCAAATGACAGAAATTCACTTTAACTTCAATTTCTCTAGTATAAATAACATACTTTCATTAAAAAAAAAATTAGCTAGACATGATGGCACACACCTTTAATCCCTGCACTAGGGAAGCAGAGGTAGGAGGATTGCCCAGAGTTCGAGGTCACCCTGAGACTACATAGTGAATTCCAGGTTAGCCTGAGCTAGAGTGAGACCTTTCCTCGAAAAACCAAATTAAAAAAATATATATATTTATTTATTTATGAGAGAGAGAGAGAGACAGAGAGAGACAGAGAGAGAGAGAGGCAGATAGAGAATGGGTGCACCAGGGCCTCCAGTCACTGCAAATGAACTCCAGACACATGTGCCACCTTGTGCATCTGGCTTACGTGGGTATTGGGGAATTGAACCTGGGTCCTTTGGCTTTGCAGGCAAGTGCCTTAACCACTAAGCTATCTCTCTAGCTCGAACAACGTACTTTCTATGGATTCAGCAAAATTAAAAAAAAAAAAAAGGCATTATTGCCACCTCCTGGAACCTGATGGATGTGGTGAACAATAATGAGAACCAGTCCATCACTGGGAAGCCACATGACACCGAAGGTCATGGATTTTCCAGCTCATAGGTGTTGGTTTGAACCATGACTACCTACCACTTGTGAGCCACCCCACCTGGACACGTTAGCTTTTATCAGCCTCAGTTTCTTTTCTTATAAAACGAGGGTGATAGGACAGGACTGTTTGGCTGAAAGGTGACACATTTAAAGCACCTAGCAACAGCATCCTTGTAACGGTGGTAACAGCAATGTCATTGCTAGCTCTCAGGCGGATGCCACTAACAACTTGATTGTACGATTCAGAGGCAGGACAGATAAGAATGTGGTGCAGTTTAGGGTGGGGATTTCCGGGAGGCAAGAGGCTTTAAAAGATGGGTAGACTTAAAAAAGAGAGAGAGAGAGAAAGATGAGAATGGGATCATGGTCCCTGAAAAAAAATGGAAGTAAAAAAAATAATATGTAGTTAGGCAACAGCTAGAACAGCTAGGATGAAAGTCTTTCGAAAGGGAAAGAATGTGGCTGGATGGATTGATCTATAATTATGTTGTAGGAGCCTCAAAATGTCAGCACATGTAGACATGCTATAGCAACGAATTTTCTCCTAACCCCAGACAACTCTCAGAGACATGCCCCAGTGAAATTTTGAGAGAAGCCTGTTTCTTCCACATCCGGTTTTAGAATGAGAATGAAACTATCTTGAAAACAGTCATGTGAGAGCAGGCACACATAGGCATGTACATGCTTACATCCTGAAGCATGTCTCAGTAATTTATACTCCAAACTTGGTAGGTTTTTGGTAGTAGTATTTCCTTTTATTTTTAAGTTTTGAGACAGGGGGTTGCTCTGCTGCCCTGGCTGGTCTGCTACGCCCCACGGCACCCAGGCTGGCCTCAAACTTGTGATCCTTTTGCCTCAGCTTTGAGTTCTGGAATCTTAGGTATGCCCCATGCCCAGCAGGCAGAATATTTATTTTTTTCCTTTAAAAAAAATTATTTTCAAGCAGAAAGAGAGAAGGAGAGAGAGAGAGAGAGAGAGAGAGAGAGACATGAATGTGCATGCATGGCAGGGTCTCTTGCCACTGCAAACAAACTCCAGATGCATGTGCTACTTTGGGCATCTGACTGGGGACTTGAACCCTGGCCTGGCAGGCTTTCCAAGTAAGTACCTCAGCCCTTAGCCTACTTTTTTTTTTTTTTTTTTTACTGTGTATGTTTCTTGACATTCTTTCAATGCACCTGAATGCAATAGGCCTGCCATGGCCATGGGAGTCAAGATACTGAGTTGGCATATGGTCACGAGGCTTAGGGGATTTTCAGTGATGGCTATACCAAACATCAAGAATTTGCAGTATCCTGTCAAACCTTAGCTAGGATTCCATTATGGCTCATACATATTCACACACGAGTTTTCCTTCTTGCAGAACACTGTGCTGACAGGGAGACATGAGGGAAGCGCCTCCTCAGAGTGTCAAGATAGCATTAATTGCCTTCAGACTGCACGAGCATGTCCCAGAAATGCACAAACCTCTCCACCAAGACACCCCAAAATGTTACTTCTTGGCTGTGAGAACGGACCTAACTTTTATGCACCACCCTGCTTCGCTCTGCAGAGCTATTTCAGATGTACTATATATATCACTTCTGTAAATGACAGATAACTGAAGGCCGGTGACAGGTAAATACTGTCTGATCAATTGGGCCCTGGTGATAGGTTATGCTGAAAAATTTCTTTTGCTTTGGAAAAGCAAAGCTTCCAGGAATTTCCACTCTGCTCGCTTACTACCTCCCTCTGCCAACCAGCCTCTGCTCATCACAACCCCAGCTCCTTCAGGGCTGCACTGAAGTCCCACTAACACTATGGTCACCAAGGGCTGGGTTGCAGATAAACCTTCTTGTCACTTCAACAGCCTCTAGGTTCTCAGCTGGTGGTGCTATTTGGGGGAGAGTGTTCTGGAAAGTATAGAAGTGGAGCCTCGCCGGTGAAGGTAGTTACGGTGGGGAGTGGAGAGCCATCTGGAGTGGTGTCTTGTCCCTGGCCCCTTCCTGTTTCCTAGCTACCAGGAGGTGAAGTGGCTCTTCTCCCACCTGCTCCCATTGACATGGCATTTTACTGTAGCCCATGGGGCCAAGCAAACACATACAGAATGCTCTGAAAAATGAGCCAGAATACATCCTCCTACCCCTAAGTTGTTTTTTCAGGTCTTTTGCCACACAACAAGAAAGGTCATTACTATATCATGCTTCAGACCTCATCCCGCTGCTCTTTCTCATGGGCACCGTCATCAGCCACAATCGCTATTCAGTCCATTCAGGGCTACTCACGACCTGTGGGGAGAGGAGACTGTCTTCTCTGGAGCTGTCAGCAAGTTGTGCAGGGAGACCCAGGAATGCAGCTTTTGTGAGTGGTCACATGTACTTGGGTGGATTTCCAGCAGTGTAAACTGTCTTGGAGTCATTGTGGTGGGTTGAATGCATGTCCCTCCATAGACTCAGGTGTTTATTAGAGCTTATAACCTCTGCCTGGCTGGAGGAGGTGTCATGAGGGGGATGGGGGATGGATCCTGGCATTCAGCCTGCAGGATTTAAAAAAAAAATTTTTGTTTATTTTTTTTTATATATTTGACAGCAATAGAGAGAGAGAGAATAAAAAAGGGAGAGAGAGAGAGAGAGAGAGAGAGAGGGAGAGAGAGAGAGAGAGGGAGAGAGAATGGGTGGACCAGGGACTCCAGCCACTGCAAATGAACTCCAGACGTGTGCGCCCCCTTGTGCATCTGGCTAACGTGGGCTCTGGGGAATCGAGCCTTGAACCAGGGTCCTTAGGCTTCACAGGCAAGCTCTTAACCACTAAGCCATCTCTCCAGCCCCCACAGGTTTGTCTGGGGGCTGATCTGGGTTCTAGCACAAAGGTATACAGAGAGGTTTGAGCTCTGGAGGGGTCCCTGCTGCTTGCTGCTGGTTTGTGTTTGCTGCTCTTTGGTGTTGCTGGCTGGTGGTTTCTCTCTCCTTGGATTCATGAATGGGAACCAGCTCCTTCTGCCATTAATGGAACTTCCCTTGGATCTGTAAGCTGAAATAAATCCTGATCCTCCCACACACTGTGCCTGGTCTGGATGTTCAGCCAAGCAACATGAAGCCGTCTACAGCACGGTCAGCCCCTCATCCATGCTCCTGGAAGTAGCCTCAGAAAGCTCATTGTTTCATCAAGCTATCCTTGGGTGGAATGCTTCCCTGGTCTGTCACCAGCGCCCTATCTGGGGTGAACGACTTGCTGGTGTCTCCACAGAAGACAGTCTCCTCTCCCCAGGAACTGTTTCCTGCTTTTGTAACCATGAGGAAAGGGCGTTGAGAATCTTGCAGGCTCCTTAGCTTTCCTGAGTCTTTGGAGCCCAGGTCTTCCCTGGAAGGGGTGCACGAAGCGCTTCCTGCAGCAGTGTGCTGGGCGAGAAGAGAATCCCCTCCACTCTGAAGCACGTCTCCTGCAAAACCCGCTGATTCGCCCAGGCGCCCACTCGAGACTTCGGCGACAGCCTGCAGCACGGTCAAAGGCCGCGGACGCACACCCTCCTCCCAGCTACGGAATGACCTCTTGCATAAGTCCCTCGAGTTTCCACTGTGAGCACGGCCGTCACTACCTTCGGCTGCCCACGAGCCAGGGACAAAGTAGAGAAGGAAACAGGCAAACTAGAATCCAGAGAGAATGAGCTCTATTCGTCTTGTAAGGTCCGAGCCCCCTAAGCCCTGGCCGTCGGTGATTCAGCCCAGGTGGAAATTGCACATTTGCCCCCCCGGGAAAACCACACAGCCATCAGCAGCTCTGGATAAGAAAGCTTCGAGGTTGTGGTTGGGCCATTAGGGACCAAACGGCTGTACTTTCCAGATCTAAATAAAATAATGTGCACACTTAAATGTAGTTTTACCTAGCATGTTGGTCCAACTCCTGAGGTTTATTTATTTATTTATTTATTAAAAAATATATTGAATTTGTCTACTTGAGAGAAGCAGAGAGTGAGAGAGAGAATGGGCGTACCAGGGCCTCCAGCTGCTGCAAAGGAACTCCAGACTTGTGCACTCCCTTGTGCATCTGGCTAACGTGGGTCCATGGGGAATCGACCTGGGATCCTTTGGCTTTGCAGGCGAACGCCTTATCCGCTAAGCCATCTCTCTCGTCCCTGTTTGTGTTTTTTTGAGGTAGGGTCTCACTCTAGTCCAGGCTGAATTGGAATTCACTATGTAGCCTCAGGTTGGCCTCAATCTCACAGTGATTCTCCTATCTTTGCCTCCCTTCAAGGCGTTTATTTTTTATTTATTTTGTGGTGCTAAGGAAAAAAAAAATCCAGTCTCACACCTGCTAGTAGTAAGTGTTCTACTACCTATCCTTATTTATGATTCTGAAAAGATAAAGGGGTTTGATGCCATGATTATTTATTTATTTGAGAGTGACAGACAAAGAGAGAAAGAGGCAGAGAGAGAAAGAGAGAGAGGGAGGGAGGGAGGGAGAGAGAGAGAGAGAGAGAGAATGGGCATGCCAAGGCTTCCAGCCACTGCAAACTCCAGACGCGTGTGCCCCCTTGTGCATCTGGCTAACGTGGGTCCTGGGGAATGGAGCCTTGAACTGGGTCCGTAGGCTTCATTGACAAGCACTTAACTGATAAGCCATCTTTCTAGCCCCATGATTATTTTTATATTGACAAAGTTATGAAATTTCCCTTTGTTCCCTTTTATGATAAAGGGTTGAGTGTGGCCATGATCTCTTTTGCTACAAGGAAATATGCATGTCTTAATGAAATATGAAAGAAAACATAAGTAATTGTTACAGAGTGTATTTCCTGCGTATTATTTCTGTCTAGGGAATTACTAAATACAAAGTCAATTTCATCAATATACTTTCTTCTTCTTTTTTTAAAGTTTTACTTTCTGAGATAGAGTCTTGCTCTAGCCTGGAATTCACTATGTAGTCTTAGGGTGGCCTCAAATTCAGGATGATCCTTCTACCTCTGCCTTCTGAGTGCTCTGGGATTAAAAGTGTATGCCACCACCCCTGGCTTATCAATATACTTAAATATATAAATAAATATAAATAAACTTAAATATATTTAAAATCTATGTTAATAGCTGGTTCATTAGTCTCTCTGCTCATTGGCAAATGCCCTACATTGACAAGTAGTACCTGAGATCATAATTTCTCTGAGAACAGCTTACAATGCCATCAAAAGCAGAGCTTTCTTAGGAACGTGCTAGAACAGAGCCTTCTAGAGAAGAGGTGGTGTCAAGCTCTATACAATGTCTTAGTGAGTTGATAAAAAATGTAAGTAAGCATTGGTAAGCTGAGTCAATGGGGGATTTTTTTCCCCTTGTCATTCTGTAGCAGAGAAAGATCCACATGCTTCTTTCTTTCTGTTTCATTGTCTATCCCTCCTGTCATATGGAGATTCAAACTCAAGAGCGGGATGTGGGGATGTAAAATCTTGATGACTTCCTAACTCCTAATGGGAAGAAAATAGGTAATTACCGATTCAGACCATGAAACTAATCTACAATGGTTAATGATATCCCTACAATTTATAAGCCATACCATCTGCTTTGTCGCAAACATGCCTAATTTGAATGCTTTTGAGCAGGAAGGGCTATGCAGTATCCCAAGTGCCCAAATGCGTATGAACATTTTTGACCAAAGTTCTGGCTCTTTCAGAGTCATTGAACTCATGGCCTTTTTATTTCTTTTTTTTTTTTTTTTTCTGTTTTCTCAGATGCCTCTTGAAGGTAACTCTCTCCTTATTTCCTACTGATCACTAGCTTTAGTAGGAAAAAAAAAAAAAATCATAGGAGCTATCCAGATGGTTCATGTTAATTAACACCTATCTTCCTCACACTGAAGGGTGTGAACACGCACATTGCTAATGAAAGGAGAATGGGGAAGGACTGGGTAAGCAAGCAGCAGCTTTTTCCATCACAGGGGCCACCTCTTTGTGACAGTTGATGGCTGTGGAATGCCAACTAACTAGCTCAGGCATCCTTGGTGGTAGTCTCTAAGAAACTCAGGTCCTACACGAGGCTGACTCTCAGAGGAGCCCTGTTTCCGATGACCTCCCAAGAAAAGTATTCTAAAAGCTGAAGACCTCAGTGGGACTCTGTCTAAAGGACAACTACACCTGGGCAAAGAAACATTTCCAATGTGACTGAAAACTAAGATGGATTGAGAAAAAGAGTTCAGGGAAACCAACACTTTATTTACTGTTATGGCAAAATCATGTTGTCAGTACTGGGGGCTTTGAGTCCCAAATGGATCTTACCATTGCTGTAACACACAGATCAGTAACACTGGCATACATTACCACCAAAAGACCAATTTTTGTTTCCTACAGAGCTATGATTAGGAGACCAACACCATGATTTTAAAGCTATTGCTACTCTGCTCTCATGTGGGGAGAAGGTATTTGTCATTATATGATTTCATTAGGGACCGATGGAGTCTTTTTTTTTAATTTATTTTTATTTATTTGAGAGCAACAGATAGAGAAAGAGAGAGAGGTCCTTAGGCTTCACAAGCAAACACTTAACCACTAAGCCATCTCTCCAGCCCTCAATGGAACCTTTTAATGACCCTATTGTGGCTTTAAAAAATAGGAGCTGGAGGGATGGCTTAGCAGTTAAGGTGTTTACCTGCAAAACCAAAGGACGCAGGTTCGATTCTCCAGGACCCACCTTAGCCAGATGCACAAGGGGGCGTACACGTCTGGTTTTTGTCTGCAGTGGCTAGAGGCCCTGGTGTGCCCATTCTTTCTCTCTCCCCGCTTTCTCTGTCAAATAAATAAGTAGATAGGAAAAAATTAAAAAAAAAAAAAAGGGTTTCCAGGCTAGAGAGATAGCTTAGCTGTTAAAGGCATTTTCCTGTGAAGCCTAAGGACCGAGGTTGGATTCCCCGGTACCCACATGAGGCAGACGCACGAGGTGGTGCATGCTACTGGAGTCTATTTGCAGTGTCTGGCATGCCCGTTCTCACTCTCTCTGCCTCTGTCTCTCTCAAAATAAATAAATAAAATATTTTAAAAACAGGGCTGCCAAATGGGGCAGAACTATTCCAGATAAATGGATTTCTTCATTATAAAGCAGATATAACCCATAGGCACTCTAACCTTGAATAGTCATTTGGGTAGGACTCGATACCCCAAAGTTTTATTTGCTGCCCTAAAGTAAATTGTCTTTTGGGGGGACTCTTTAGGAACATATACACTGGAGCCTCCAAAGCTACTTAGGCTCTTTGATTCTTGGAAAAATGAGATCAATATTGTGCACATCACGGCTTACCTGCTCTCTTGCTGACTGACATGCCACTGCCTGTTTTTGTAGTTGTCAATACTCCTGCCGCACACGTTCCTCCAGGTAAAGCTTCTTCACTTCTGTCTGATCTTGTAAGGTCCAGGAAAGCAGGCAAGGGTTTCATTTGAGCTCTGCATAAAATACTGTAAATGGGCCTTGTGTGGGTATTATCTGTTGCCTACCTAGTTTTCCACTTCTGGCATTCTTGCATACCCATCAAACACTGCATAGGTGACCATTCCATCAAGGAGTCTTGTGCCAGCTGTGAGCTTTGGCAGAAGACATTTTCTTTACTTCTGGTCATGCATGCTTGGACTCTGACCCAGTTTTCTTGCAGTTTAGGGGTCCTGTCTCTAATCCCCAGCTGTTATACATAGATTAAGCTCTTTTTAAAAAATATTTATTTATGAGAGAGAAGGGAAGAGAGAGAGAGAGACAGAAAGAGAGAGAGAGAGAGAGAGAATGAGAATGGGTGCTCCAGGGCCTGCAGCCACTGCAAACAACCTCCAGATGCGTGCGCCCCCTTGTGCATCTGGCACATGTGGGTCCTGGAGAGTCGAACCGGGATCCTTTGGCTTTGCAGGCAAATGCTAATCCATCTCTCCAGCCCCAGACTAAGCTCTTTTTGATGCTTATAATCATCCTTCTTGGCCAGGTGCCTGCGTTTTTACTGTCTATTTTTCTCCACGTTCTCTCCCTGCACCCAGCAGTGAGTGCTTGCTTTAAGACGGAGGCTCACGGAGGCACAGTGTGTCAGTATGTAGGAGGTGGGTGCTCAGTGACACGTGGAAGCAGAGGTAACAAACATGACTATATGTGGCTGCTGCTGCTTGCAGAAGTCATGCGTCTTTGAAAGGATACTTGTTCTCTTGTCCACAGGATTCTGCAAGCAAAAATCTACGTTGAATTTGCTTTGGTGATGGCAAAGTAGGGTTTACAAAACCTGGGCACACGTAGGAAAACCGGTTTCTCAGGCTGATGTTTTCTCAAGGCATTCTCATTTGTCTAGAGAAAGGACTGACCAGTTTAAAATATGAAAAAAATAAAAGCCCACGGATTTTCTGATTTTTTTTATTACTGTAACTATCCCATGTACGACTAGAGGGATTAACGTTTGTGTCTCAACTGAAGGTTGCTGTCAAAATAGTTTCCCAAATTTATAGCCTAGAGGTAAGAGATACTGTGTGGGTATGGGTCACTGCAAAATGAACTGTGCCTGATGGCTGTGTGGGGGTGGAATTCAAATTACATACAGTAGACCTGATGTGTATGTGTATTATATGTATTTTTATTATATGTACTATAGAATATATTTCTCTAAAATATTTAAGAGAGGGATCTATTTTCAAATGCTAACTTAAAAATAATGCATTAGTTCTTAACCATATATGTACAAATGGAGAATACATCAAGCTGTCAACTTTCTGCCACTGAGAAGTATCCTACTCATACTTTTAAACTTTCTGCAATGAAGACACATTAAATTTATAGTTATGTTTAGTTATCATGATATATAATTCTATGACATATATAGCTATTTATGATTTTATGTTCTATCCTGAGTTTCCTTCTTAAAGCCTGAAGAAAATTCACTATTGGAGGAGAAAAACATATTGGTTTTGGAGCATGAGAGTTGTTTTAATAATAAGTTACTTTACCATTTGAAAATATTTGTTAGCCAATAATCAAAATTTCTTAATTAACCAATTAATAATTTTTAATTAATTAATTTAATTTAATTGAGAGAGAAAGAGAGTATGGGCATGCCAGGCTTCCTGTCACTGCAACTGAACTCTAGATGCATCTGGCTTTAGGTGGGTGTTGGGGAATCAAATCCTGGCCATAAGGCTTTGCAAGCAAGTGCCTTTAACCTTTGAGCCATCTCTCCAACTAATTAATCTTTATTTTATTTTTTCGTGATAGGGTCCTGCTCTAGCT
Organism: Jaculus jaculus; assembly: GCF_020740685.1. NCBI lineage: Eukaryota > Metazoa > Chordata > Mammalia > Rodentia > Dipodidae > Jaculus > Jaculus jaculus. The sequence goes on along the minus strand of NC_059111.1, from coordinate 107,874,679 downwards.
AAGGCTGACCTGGAATTCTCTAGTTGCAGGGTGGCCTTGAACTCATTAAGATCTTCCTAACTCTGCCCTCTGAGTGTTGGGATTAAAGGCACGTGCCACCATGCCTGACTAATTAGTCATTTTTAAAAGTAAGTTTGAGGGCTGGAGAGATGGCTTAATGGTTAAGGTGCTTGCCTGTGAAGGCTAAGGACCCATGCACAAGGAGTTGCAAGAGTGCAAGGTCATATATGTGCACAAGGTGGTATACATATCTGGAGTTTGATTGCAGTGGCTGGAGGCCCTGGCATGCTAATTTTCTCTCTCTCTCTCTTGCTCTCTCTTAAAAAAAAGTTACAAAAAAATCAAGTTTGAGCCGGGCATGATGGCATGCACCTTTTATCCCAGCACTCAGGAGGCAGAAGTAGGAGGATTGCTATGAGTTCAAGGCCATCCTGAGACTACATAGTGAATTCCAGGTCAGCCTGGGCTAAAGCGTGGCCTACCTTGAGAAACAAACAAACACAACAAAATACAACAACCAACTAACCAACCAAACAAACAAAGGCAAGTTTGACTACACATTTAGTTTGATTACATAAGAATGATTAGTCTTTTCAATGTATACTTCAAATTTACCCTTAAATAGAAATGTTTGAGGCTTCCAGTTAAAGACTAGAATTGGATACATTCACCCAGCTTCTTCAAATTCCATGTGAAGGAGAGCACAGTGTTAATATATGTGAAAACTTAGGAGTGAAGGGTGAGGAAAGAAACACAACAGCTTTCTGGAAGCTGAAAGGCAGACCATCTTAAGAGGCAGCTCTCCAGGATACAGAGACTGGGAGACTGGAGCCTTGGGAAGGGGCTGCTGCAACTCTTCAAACTGAAGCACTCAGTGCGAGGGGTCCCTCTGAATGGGGGTGGGAATGTGGAGACCAGAGGAACTCACTGGAAGTTTGTTAAGAAAGTTACACGCCCATGTGTCCACCCCAGGCAGCTGCCTTTCGCTCATGCAGGGCAACAGGTGAAAGATAAGTTATCTGGGAAGGATCTAACAGACTCACAGTCTCTCATCCTGGAGGGCCCTAGGCCCTGGGAAGGCAGATATTCTGCACTGAAAGCTGAAGTAGTAAGTCAAAGTTTACATGTGGAATGTTGAAACCCCACAGCCTTCTTGGCTTATGAGAAAAATGGCAACCAGGTGTTTCCCTCCAGGAAAGAGAGCAGAACAGGCGTCTCCGAGCCTCTGATAAACCGACAAGGAAAACTCAGTGATGCTGATGTTGGACCTTCTCAGTGGAGCACTTTGGCCAGCAATGCTAGGGTGTGAGGGGCTCCATCTGTGTGAGAGAACGTTCATATTCCTTTTTTAATTGTAATTCATCCTTAAAGGTGGATGCCAGATGAAGGGTCACTAGACACTAGAAGATATATCTGAAACCCAGGAGAAGGCCAAGAGAAGCAAACATGTACACCTAAACAAACGAACGCAAACAGGGCTGCTGAAGTACAAAGAGGCTGAGCAGGTGGAAGACAGAAAAGCCCCTCACGAAGGCTGAGGCAGCTCCGTGACAGAGTGCTTGCCATGTGTGTGCAAGGTACTGGTACGATCCCCAACACCACAAAGTTAACTTGAAAAAAATCATCATTAAAATATCTTCTTAGAAACAGCATTTTACAGGGCGGAAGAGATGGTTCAACAGTAAAGGTGCTTGCTTGCAAAGCCTGTCAGTCTTGGTTCAATTCCCCAGTGTTCACGTAAAGCCAGTTTCACAAGGTGGCACATGCATCTGAAGTTTGTCTGCCATGGCAAGAGGCCCAGGTACATGCATTCTCTCCCCCTATCTCTGTGCAAATAATTAATAAAAATAAAGATAAAATAATGTGTTAATTATAGTAACTAGTAAGGAATATTCAAAGAAGAAAAATTGAGCTTTTGGAAATTCTGGCCATAGCAAAAAGCAAGCAGGCAAGCAAGCAAGCAAGAAGAAAAACCCAATGAAATATTTCAAACGGAAATGTGAGGGAGAATATGGCTCAAAAGTTTTAGGGAGGCCAAAAATAAGGAAACTGATCAAATGAGAGAAAAGGTAATACAATTACAGTCAGTTCATGAGGTCTGATATCAGAATCATATTGTTTCTAGAAAAAGAGAACAAAATTAAAATATAGAGGAATTTGTCCCCAGAATAATGCCATGGAGCTTAAGAGAATGCTTTTCCAGAGCAGAAGGTCCCATAAGTCCGCCTGTACAAAGTGTCATAACAGACCCACATCAAATAATATTCTTTATACTTCAGAAAATGCAGGTGTATAAGAAATTAAATTCCTCGAGGGAGCAATCCATGGTGTTTAAACGAAGGATCAAAAATCAGAATGGCAGGCCAGACCTGTGGTGCACATCTTTAATCCCAGCACTTGGGAGGCAGAGGTAAGAGGATCGCTTTGAGTTTGAGGCCCTGAGATTGCATAGTGAATTTCAGGTCAGCCTGGGCTAGAGAGAGACCCTACCTCAAAGAGCAAGAGAGAGAAAGAGAGAGAAGCAGAGAGAAAGAAGAAAGAGAAAACCAGAGTGGCATTAAACTTGGATAGACAATACTTCTAACAATGGAAAAATTCCTTCAAGATTATGAAGAGAAATGATTTGTATCCAAGTATTCTACATTTGGTCTGACTGCAATTAAGTGTGAAGGAACAGAAAGACATTTTCAGATTTTGTTTATGTTGCCCCTATTTCTCATTTATTAAGGAAATGGAACAGGATCTGTAATATCCTACTGAATAAAAATGCAGTCAATTACGGAATTAATGACCATATTTGTACATAGCGTAACAAACATGTATTACTATATACAAACAAGGTTGGTTGCCTTTGAAATAAATTTACTGCTTCAAAAAAGTTAAAATCTGTACAAATCCGGACAATCTGCTAGGGCAGGTCAACTTCTCTATGATGTCACATTATGGGTTGGTTCTTTTCTGAGGGTCCTTGGAATCCTTTCTTGGAGTACTCACAGCCATGAGAATAGTCTTTTGAATGAGTGGAGATAATGAGCCATTTAAAGCCTGAGGCATCTGTTGTGCTATGCTCACACTGATACAGTTTGTGAATCTTCATATGCTTTTTAAGCTAATTCTCTCCTCGAAATTCCTTCCTGCATCTCTTACACCCAAATGGAAGATCCTTTAGGTGAAAGGGGAATTTATGGGGACAGCACAAATGTGTCTCCAATTTTAAAAGCACAGCGTGTACGTCGGTGCACTGTTTTACCCTTGCGGGTTGCCACATGTTTCTTGAGGACTGAAGTCCTGTGGAAGCCGTTATTGCGCACGTTACACTTACGGGGCGGTCCTTTGTGTGACCTGAAATCACATGTCACTTCAGACCGCGTGCGTCTGAACTCTTGTGGTGGCAATGCTAACACGGGTGTGTTTTGCCTTCTTGGTGGACAAGAGCATGTCGCTGTACTTCTTTGGTGTCTGAGAAAGTCAGAAGACAAATATCACATTTCAGTGGCATCTCTTTATTGTGCTTAGCTTTCAGGTTAGAAGAACTGGCAGGCTTACATTCACACCGCTGGCCATCATATGGCTTCTCTCCAGTATGGATTCACCGAGCTCTGGTTGGTGATGGAAACTCTACCACACTACACAAACATGAAGAAAGTTCTTGTTGTGGACTGACAAAAGGAGGTGACCTAATGATCCTTGTTCAGCTGTCTCGTAGTCACAGAATTGACACGTGTAGATTTTGTTGGCTCTGTTTTTACTAGGCAGCAATTTGTGAGTAAGCAAAGTGCCAGGATGAGAGAGGTGCTTCTCACGCTCATCACACTTAATGGCCTTCTCGGCCTCGCCAGTCAGCTTGCGGCTCTCTAGGCGCCTGTGCAAATCTATCTTCCCATTGGCAGTGTCATCACAGTCAGTACAGAGGTTCTTTCTCTTTGCAAGGTATTCAGGGTGGCGTTTCATGTGTCTTTTCAAGAAATATCTTGACAAACTTTTCCCCGCAAAATATGCAAGGGTAGACTGTAAAGGGATGTCTACCAGGCCCAATCATTATTGCCGTTTGGTACTGCCTGGAACCAGATCTCCCTTTTTAAATTTTAGCCAATCTGCCAAGACCTGCAGACTCATCTATGTGCAATACAGTGCTTGTGAAAACCAATGTCTTCCCAGTTTTCAATTCCATCAGGATGACTGTCATAAGCTGCTGCCCGTGCAGTCGGTATGAAAGTTTTCACCTCATTGGCAGCCGTTTGCTGTTCCTGTACAGTAGGAGCTTCTGTCGCTGTAACAGCCGTGTCCTTCTCTCCTTCAGTCACGTCTGTATGAACCTCATCTACGATTTTTGCAACATTTAAATCCTCATCTTCCTCTCGTGAGTCACCGACGGTTATATAAGCCATCTTTTCCCCTCGCAACCCAAATGCTGCTGTTCTGATCAAGTGCCACAACACTGCGATGATTCGCAGGCTCAGTTTCCACAAGGTCTACAAGTCCACCTACGTCACATGTTCTCCAGGATCAGCTTTTATAAAAATGCACACCTTGACGACTTCAGGACAGATGCCATCCACTTTGCAAGGCTCAATTTCTAACCCTGTGCCCATGGCCACTCTAGTGGAAACTCCATGCTCTGTTTTGCTGACACCATCCAAAGAAATCCTAAGGCCTGCCTCACAGTTCCCTTTGGGGTCATCTTGCTGGTCCATAGGAATCACACTGGCATCTGTGCTTCAGAGGCACAATCTGCTACCAATGCTTCTGAAAGATCGGTTGTCAAAGGATCTATGATGACTTCTGCTTTTCCTATGCTGTCACAAGCCACATTTTCAAAGTCCAGTGTTGGGTGCATGCATAGTTTTGCTTGGCATGGCACGTTCAAGAATAGTCGGTGACATCAGGAAAAAAAAAAAAAAAGACTAGTCAGTGAGCCAGCTGTGGTGGCTCACACCTTTAATCCTAGCACTTGGGAGGCAGAGGTAGAAGGATCGCCTAGTCTAGAGTGAAACCCTACCTCGAAAAACAAAACAAAACAAACAAGCAAACAAAAAAGTCAGTGATGCTGAAGCAATATCCAAAACCAAATCACTTCTGGAACCATGTAATGTGTTAAAGAAACATCTTCAGTTACATCTGAAGTAAGCACTTGCCCAGGAATGATGATGTTTTCAGATCCATCTGCTTTCTCTAAGATATCTGAACACCAAACACCTCCAGTGATGTTCTCAATAACATCGTGAATTATAACCAAATCTGGATCATCAGGAACAAAGTCATGCAAGTTACTTTTGAATTAGAAACAAAAACGGTTTTCTGTCGCTCCACAACAATCTGATCACCATCCATGCGTGCGGCGTCGGCCCCCGTCGTGCGCACATCGCAGGACGGTGGTGATGACCACATGAGAATGCATGGAAGTGTCATGAAAACGACTCCATCAAAAAAGGAGTTTGGTTCCCATGGCTGCCATTGAAATTCATCTTCATCCATGGCCTTTAATACTCACTACGTCAGCTCCTGTCTCTTCAATATTGCTGGAGTCTCTCTTAATCTTGCACAGCTACAGTTGCTGTTCTGGAACATCTGCTGATGATGTGCTGTATGATATACAACTCTTTATTTTCTTTACTTTTATAATATTTTATTTTGTATTTGTCTGAGAGAGAGAGAGAGCGGGGGTGGGGGGGAATGGGTGCACCAGGGCCACCAGCCACTGCAAACAAACTCCAGATGCATGTGCCACCTTGTGCATCTGGCTTACATGAGTCCTAGGGAATCAAATCTGGGTCCTTTGGTTTTGCAGGCAAACGCCTTAACCACTAAGCCATCTCTCCAGCCCCTCTTCATTTTCCTTATAAAGTTTTCCCACTGTCAAGATATTAAGTAGCTATGCAGCCTTCGCCACTCGTCAGGCCCCTCTCCTACATGGTCCCCCAGGGAGGACTCCTCAGATGCTTTCTGGACTTCCAGAACACTGCTCCAACCCCAGCATTTTTAATGCTTCAGAAATCAAAACAAGGCACCTTTTCTCAGGAACCTAAAACAAGATGACTATTTTAATTTAACAGGACTAGACCTAGCAGAGGAGGTCATGGAGCCAGAAAGACAGCTCTTACGTAGTCCAGCGGCCAAGAAATCCATGAGATGATAGATACAAAGACCACAGTGGATCATCCGGTCAGACTGCTCTGAGATGAGGCTTTAAGAGAGGAAAGGGAGAGACTTCTTCATATGCTTGAAAACATGTGGAGTGAAGAGTTTAAAAGTCAGGAAAGAGCTGCTGAGGTGGCTCAGCAGTTAAGGTACTTGCCTGTAAATCCTAATGAACCAAGTTCAGTTCCCCAGTGCCCACCTAAAGCCAGATGCACAAAGAGACACATGCATCCAGAGTTGATGTGCAGTGGCTGGAGGCTGTGGCACGCCCATTCTCTCTGTCTCTCTTCCATCTCTCTCTACTTGCAAATAAATGGATTTTTTTTTTAACAGGGAGAGAAATTGAGTTGAATGTGTTTATTTTTAGAAAATTAAACCCGAGGAAAAGGAAGATAATGCTTGCCTCTAAGGAAAATTAAAAAGAAAGTGCTCAAGTAAAGGAAATACCATCCTAGGATATGGTGGCAGGCTAAAGTCATGGCAGCATGAAGACCACACACGAATCTAAAGTTAACCAGGCATGCGGCTGGAAAGGTGGCAGCACAGGAAGAATGTGGAAGAGGAGGCTCTGTGGAGGGAGTTGTTGGACAAAGAGCCCCGTCTCCATCTTCCCCGGTGAGCTGATAGTTGGTAGGTTTTAGAGAGAGATGGGGTTGGATCAGCCATTGGGCAAAGGGTTTATTAGATCCAGCAAAGTGATCGGTTCTGAAGGAAACTTTCAACCTTCCCGGGGAGAGCAGAGACCGTTCTTTGGAGCACTCATATGCAAGAGTTGGGAAGGGAAGGAAATGTGTCAGATGACATTCCCCAGCTAGACTTAGAAACACAATGTTTTCCTACATCGCTGGCTGAGGCAGGTGTTTGAAAAGTCACAAGGACATTCCCAGAAAAGGGGTGTCTGGAAGAACAATGAGCCTCGTTTGTATACTGGTTATCTATCCTACCTATGGCCCTCCTTGGTTTAAAGCTTTGGTATGTGTAAGGGTCTTTTCCAGGAGAAAGGGACTTTAATCTTGTGAGAGTTGTGAGGGGAGAAAGGCTACAGCTGAATATGCCTGTCAGCAACTTTGCAGAGAGAGAGAGAGAGAGAGAGAGAGAGGGAGAGAGAGAGTCAGAGTCAGTATCTGGAGGTTTGGGTTCTAATAGCAGTGACTGATTAACAATGAAAACTCAAGCTCATGGGTCAGTAAACTGGTCCACTGACCAGTTACTTCTGTTTGTAAATAAAGTTTTATTGGAACACAACCATGTTTACATATAGCTAACCTCTTAGTACAGCAGCAGAGTTGAATGACTGCCACAGAGACCATATGGCTTTGGAGCTAATATGTTTATTCTTTACAGGAAATATTTGCTGTTGCCTTGAGTAGCAAGTGTGCACCACTAAAGTGTTGGGGAACAATACCAAAGGGAGAGAGAAGAATCTGAAAATTGGCTATTTCTTCCTAAAAAGCTAAATAAAACCATTTGACACTGTAACAAGTATTTGTATTACTTTGATGAAACAGGAGCAAAATAAAAAAAAGAAGTGTAAATTTGAATTTTCTGAGGTGCTAGACACTGTTTTCCAGGCTAGTGAAAAAACTGTTTTTTTTTTAAAAAAATACCTGTGCTTTGATGTTCCCTGTCTTTTTTTTTTTTTTTTGACATCTTATTTGTTTACCTCAACTTCCTTCTTTGAGCTAAATTTCTTCGCTTTTGCTTTTTTATTTTTAATTTTGGTAAGAAATCAAGCCTTACAGTCATGTATTATAGTTTATAATGGTTTCTGCTCTGCACTTGGTATGTGCCTGGCGTATCGGGTGAGCAGCTTCCCAGGAAATCTACAACTCCAAGTTACCTCAGTAGACTTTGTTATACTCAACCAAAAGTGATTTCCATTTTTTTCCCCAAAACCTCAACTTACTTATTGCAAAAGGAGGCAGCTGATACTCACATCCCATCGTTAACCACTGTCCATGACATACTTCCTTCCTAATGTAATCTTGGAATGGCAGAACATCTATAATTAATGGGAGAGTAAGCTGTCTTAGCCATTAAACAGGTTTGCAGCTCTTGGGCACTGTCCCAGCCATCTCAGCGGTCATTTTCTATCTATTGCTTTAAAAAAAAAACAATAAGGATGCTTTCCAGAAAATGTGCTTTTTCTGTATGCATAGTGCTTGATAATATATTGATATTATATTGTAAATGTGATGGCAAATATTTCTGTTATTGGGTTGGGGCTGTGAAAAAACAGTCTCCACTTTCACTATCGTATTCTCAGGTTAATGTTTATGACCACATTCAGCAGAAATGTAAGTTGCAACACTGCTGATTACGGAAGCTGATAGGCCCAGCGGGGCTCTTGTGCCTGGACAGAGAGGCAAGTTAGCTGGCCAGCTCTCCCAGCTCCTGCAGAAGAACTATCTTGCAATCTCACCTCGCGATGGCCGATCACCTCCCACCCTCTGCCTGCCTATATCCCTTGAGTGTATGGAGCAGGTCTTACTGGGTACTGACCACATGCTCAACTCTGAATGAGCCTCTGTGGCCAGTGCTCCAAGATGGTTCAGATGAAAACATGCTCGAAAGACCTGACGGGTAGACAGAAAGCTGCCAGATGACAGTGTGGGAACATGGTGGATTGTGTGGGACACGCGTGGTAGAGAGATGTGTGCTCTAGGAGTTAGCAGTGATTAGAAAAGGTGATGCCCTCCAAGGTGGGAACTGAAGTCTAGACCGGCTCAATTTGGATGGACAAAAGAAGGAGAGAAGCTTTCCATTGTAGCATTGAGGCCCAGGGCAGTGGTGGCCGTGGGTCATGCCTAAAGGTGTATAAATCATGACAGGAAGGAGGCCTTGTCCTCTAACCACAGTGACTGACATGACGTGGCAGCCTGAGGGCTTGTGCCCTCCCTGAGGTCCCACGCTGAACACCTAATTCCCAATGGGATGGTTTGAGAACATGGGACCTTTCGGAGGTGATGAGGTTTTGGAGGTGGAACCCTTCGTACACTACAAGAGAGGCGTCAGAGACCCCTTCACTCCTCCTACCACGTGAGCACACAGCAGGAAAGGGCCGTCTCTGAGACGCACTCACTGGACACTGAGTCACTAGGGCCTGATCCTGGACTTTCATCTCCAGAAGTGTGAGAAACCAATTGATTTAGTTCCTTAGTTCCCCAGTGTCTAGAGTGTTGTCATAGCAACACCCAAAAGGACTAAAACAGCAGAGGTTAGTTTTTTTTTTAAACCAGATCCCATGGCTAGTGATCGAGTTTGAGCTCTAGTCAAGGTTTTCTGATGGTTCGTTCTCTCTGTAATACCCACAGCTGTCCATGTGGAAGACCGACCAATGTACGGACCATGGACTACCTCTCACAGTCCCCTCTCTGGCCTCAGAATTTTGTGCTTCATATTTGGATCTATTCCACTTAAGTACTTGGTATCAAATAGTTCATTCACTTACTGGCGACTCTGGCTTTGTTTATACCTACGAGTAAGTCAGCCACCCAAACTGAGGAGAATTTGTAAACATTGCCAGGAACCTGAAAAATGCTCCTTCCAACAGCAGGAGGCCCATGAGGTGGAGTTGTTATTGCCGGCTCTTGGGTTGTGACAAGGGTTGACAAAGGTTGGGGCTGCCTAGAGGTCTGGCCGGCGTCATACGCCCAATCAGGAAGAGGTCAGTTCTAGAGCCCTGAGCAAACAGGGAGAAGCTGGCAAAACCCCGAAGGACCAACATGACTATTGGTCACGGGGCCGTCCCACATCAGCTAAGACATGCTGTCACCCTCACTTGAATGAGCCAGTTAGGCCATGGAAACTTTGAGAGGCTAACAGACTTGCCCAGGGTGCCAGAGCTTATGAAGCCTTCAGCTGGATTGAGGATTCCATGCTTTCTGGAAAGATCTGCCCATTTCTGTTGCCCATGGAAGCCTTTCAGGGTGGCAGGCAAGAGGAGAGGCCCCAGGAGGAAAGGACTGAGCGGCTGTCAGTGGACAGGGAGCGAAAGGAGGGGCTGCGGCCATCGGTGGCTGTGGTTTCCTGGGGGTCGTGTGGAGTGAGGGGGGGACATGGCCACGTGGGCTGAGGAGGGATCTGAGCAGAGACTGGGAACTCTGTTTCAGAACCCCTCTGCTCTCGAAAGTAGGACTGCTCCCGGGGAGGCCCTGGGTAATGACACGTTATGGCTTTTCAGGTTCAAGGCTGTTAAAACTCCAAGGTCAAGGATTTCCTCAGAGAAAACACCACTTAACACTCTCCTGGCTGCATTAGAGAGAGAGCACAGTTCAACTTCCTTACACCCTTTCTCTAGAGATGTCTGCTTAAAACAATTCCTTTGTTCCTGTGTAAGCCTCTCAAGGTGAATTCAAAGACACAGCTCTTTCAGTACACATTTACCTCCAACAGAGGCCTATATTCAGCATCAAATTAATTCTTTTGGTGGTTATTCCCCGTGTTAGTGTTTTCAGGTGAGGTTAATCCTTTTCTTCATGACATAGTGACCCGTTTCCTACCCACACCTCACAGTGACTTTTGTGTTTATCAGGAATATGGGAAGCTCAAATAATACTAGGTAAAGACCAAGGACCTAGGGCGGTAAATTGGAAGGATAGCAGTCAAGACGGCAAAGGAAATTTCTGAACTTAGGGATTGAGAGAAATAAATGAATTTAAAAATCCCAGGGACATGTGACAGAACATAATATAATAAATCCAAATACCACACTTTGCATTACTAAGTTGTAACTTCAGAATTTTTGTGATACATAGCAGGTCAAAAAATAATTTAAAGGTGTGACAGTGTGAAAGAAAAATGTACCCATCATGGAGGTGAGGCAAAGCTCTGGTCACTTCATTGCCATCTTTCTGCACAGACACAGGACAGCTGGACAGTGTCCCCACATGACCAGCACACGCCTCCCCTCATACTGCACACGCAAGCGCTCCGTCATCAGTGCCGCTCCGCCTGCCTTCACTGCACAACACCCCTGCTTCCCGACAGTATCCAGCCCTGGTGAACCCCCAAGTCTTCCACAGAGTTCTTTCTAGTGCTCTCTTACAGAGACCCCTCTGCGGTTCTCCCTGGGGAGCAATCTCCTTTCTGCAATGAGAATAACCTTGACTTTATCCATCACAGGTGAATCCTGGTGGCCAGTGGCTTAAGAAAAAAGTGTTAATTGCTTTTATTTATTTGAGACAGACAGAAAGAGGGAGGGAGGGAGGGAGGGAGAGAGAGAGAGAGAGAGAGAGAGAGAGAGAGAGAGAGAGAGAGAGAGGGAGAGAATGGGCGCACTTGGGCTTCCAGCCACTGTAAACAATCTCCAAATGCATGCGCCCCCCTTGTGCATCTGGCTTACATAAGTACTGGGGTGGGTACTGGGGAATCGAGCCTTGAACCAGGGTCCTTATGCTTCACAGGCAAGTGTAACCACTAAGCCATCTCTCTAACCCGTTTCTGGCTTGCTCGCTCTCTTTTTTTTTGAGAGGAGGGGGGAGAGAGAGAGAGAGAGAGAGAGAGAGAGAGAGGGAGAGAGAGAGAGAGAGAGGGAGAGAATGGGCATGCCAGGGCCTCCAGCCACTGCACATGAACTCCAGAAGCATGCACCTCCTTGTGCATCTGGCTTATGTGGGTCCTGGAGAATCAAACTGGGATCCTTTAACTTTGTAGGCAAACACCTTAACCGCTAAGCCATCTCTCCAGTCCCTGTTTCTGGCTTTTTGAAGCACCACATTGCCTACCACGTTCATGCTGAACTGTGATCCACTTTAAATGTTTTCTCCTCTCCCTTTCCTGCACCCCACACTTATTCTTCCATAAGGCTAGCAGTGACTTTTTGGTTATCTGAATCGATTATTATTGTTCTTTGGTGAAATTTTTCTAGCCTGGAATAATATCTGTTCTCCTGCTCTAGCATCTTGACTGTTCCTCATATCTTACAGGATTGGCCTAAGCCAGGTATGATCACCCTTAGGCCAGTTCAGGGGTTGAGATGTTCAGACCCTTTAGATGCATTTTGTCCTGGGCCACTTTCCAAACCCTGAAGGGACTTTTCTTCATTCTTACATCTTAGAGGACTGACTGGCTTGGGCTGGTCTTAGAATCAGAAGGTATTGTATGGAATTGGCTGAGGTCTGAAGACAGCAGGCTGTGCTACCATTGTCCTTTGGAAGTCTTATAGGCAGTGATGGGGTCCCAGTGCTCTGAAAGTAAGCTTTTTTATAGGAAAAACACTTGCTTTCTGAAGTCACCTTTACTTACATGTTTCTCTCACTTGGACAAATTCATGCAGTGGCTGTTTTGGGAAAATTACTTTTTTAGTAATTGTGTTGGGGTACTTAGACATGAAGATGTTCACTTGAGAATAAAAAGGAAAGAAACTCTTGTGTAGAGACTGTATATCTAGCACATCTGTATTTATTTATTTGAGAGAGAAAGAGAGAATGAATGGTCATGCCAGAGCCTCTAGCTACTGCAAATGAACTCTAGATGCATGCTCCACCTTGTGCATCTGGCTTATGTGGGTCCTGGGGAATTGAACCTGGCTCTTTAGGCTTCACAGGCAAGCACCTTAGCTACATTTGAAAATATTTTCACTTACTAATTTGCAAGCAGAGAGAGCATGAGAGAGAGTGGGCAGGCAAAGTGAGAGAGAGAGAGAGAGAGAGAGAGAGAGAGAGAGAGAGAGAATGCCAAGGCCTCTTGCCACTGCAAATAAACTCCAGACGCATGTATACATATATATATTTTTTTCACATAGTGCACATAACTACATTCCACTAAATGAAAAGGTAATTATGGATTATTATAAGATTGTATTTTGTGAAATTTTAGAGTGTTGCATGTCAGAAGAATTTACTATGTCAGAAAAACCTATAATGTCTTCATTTTAAACTAATGTTAAGACCTTAGACAAATGGTTAATGAATTAATTAATAATTTTTGGTACCTAGATAATTTGTAAGAATTAGACAGATGCAAAAATAAATGCTAATTGTTATGCATAATTTTAACTTGCATGCATTTCCTGGAATTGCAATAGATTAGCAAAATATGCAAATATCCTTGGATGATGTAATGTACAGATGTTTACTTTTGCCATTTCAAATTTGTTGAAGTGATATGAAATTAGTGTGCAGAAGGAGAAGAAATTGCTAGTTTTCTGTTTTCCCACCTCTGTTATTCTCTTATGCCTGGGTCACAGAAGTTAGTTACTTTGATTACATATGATAACACAGGAAGGTAACTATAATAGACTGTATATGCACACACACATGAAATAATGGGCTTGATTTTTTGGTATTTTTATTTTGGAATTTAATATAGTTAATCAAGATTGTAAAGTTAGTATGATATATACAAGTTTACTTAATGTACAAACTTTATGTATTCATATTTATATATGTACACATAAAGTATGTCATCTATTTACTTTTGCATTATCTACTCACATATTTATGCATCTATCTACTTATACACATATAAAGGCATCTATAAATTCAAATACTGAAACTTGTTGTACAAGGAATGTCCAAACAAGGTAAAATTAAAATTTGGGTATTTAGGGCTGGAAAGATGGCTCAGCAGTTAGAAGATGCTTGCTTTCAAAGTCTGTCAGCTCAGGTTCAATTCCCCAGCATTCACATAAAGCCAGATTCAAAGTGGCATGTGCATCTGTAATCCCAACATGTCTACATAACAGGGGGCCGAGCCAGGAGAATCTGAAGCTCATGGGCCAGCTGGGCTGCCTCTGCAGTCTGGCAGTTCATTTGCCCGAGACCCTGTTTCAAAGGTAGTGGAGCACAGACAGCTTGAAGTTGTCCTCTGACATCCACATGTGTGCCATGGCAATGCACACACACACACACACACACACACACACACACACCCCACATGCACACACATGCATAATAAATAAATGAATAAATAAAATAATTTGGGTTTTTAATCTGTAAAATGGATACATTTTCTAGTGTCACCAAAGACAGATGTTCTTTTGCTGCCAGGGTAGTCCATTAAAATTCTTTTTGCCTTTTTGTCATGTTTTCAGACCATTTTTTAAAAGTTTATTTGAGACAGAGAGATATATAGAAATAGCCAGGAAGAGAGAGAGAGAGAGAGAGAGAGAGAGAGAGAGAGAATAGGCACACCAGGGCCTCCAACCTCTGCAAATGAACTACAGATGCCTGTGTCCCCTTATGCATCTGGCTTATGTGGGTGCTGGGGAATTGAACCTGGGTCCTTTGGCTTTGCAGGCAAGCACCTTAACTGCTAAGCCATACCTCCAGCCCCGTTTTAGACCATTTTAATTAATTAATTAATTGATTTGAGAGAGAGAGACTATAGGCATGCCAGGGCCTCTTGCCATTGCAAACAAACTCCAGCTGTATGTGTCACTTTGTGCATCTGGCTTCATGTGGATACTGGGGAATTGATCCCAGGCCAACAGACTTTGCAAGCAAGCAAGCATCTTTAACCACTGACATTATTTTCTAAGCTCCTTAAGTCATTTTTGGAGGTCAGTAATTTTTTTCAAAAATTTAAAATTAAAAGAATTTAAATGGTTCCTAATAACTACTGATTTGTATGGAACATTTTCTGGTGTGTGTGTGTGTGTGTGTGTGTGTTCGTGTGTGTGAGCGCTGGCAAGTTTGTACCATGGTACATGTGTGTAGATTAGAAGACAAATTTCGCATGTTGGTCCTTGCCTTCCTGTTCTGTTGAGGTGCGTTTCTCCTTGTTCACCACTCTGTGTGTCAGGCTAGCTGGCCTCGACTTCCTGCAAGTCGTCCGTTTCCACCGCCCCCTCCCTCCAGCGCTGGGATTGCAGATGCCCACACTATACTGCCCAGCTTCATGCAGGTGCTCACGATCCAAACTTGGGCACTATGCTTGTGTGGCAAGCACTTTACCCACTGAGTCATCTCTCTGGGCCCCCTTTGTCCCCCAATTTTCCAGTAAATAGTTTTTGTCCTTAGATACTTGTGACTTATATTTTCTCTCTTCTAATAGCTATTTTCTTATTCTACCTTCTCCAGAGTCAGACCTAAATGGTCCATTAGTAACACAAAGGATTTCTCCTTCACCTTCAGAAGAAAGAAAATAGATCTGCAAGGAAATATATGTATATATATATATATACACACATACATACATACAGTATTGACTTAACTCGAAATTACTATAAGAGCTCTTTTGTTTTCCAAAATTGATAATCAAAACTGAGTTCATCTACTAGACTAATTGTACATAAAAGTCATAATTATTAATATTATTTTGAGTTAATTACATGTTTAGTAGGGTTTAGTTATGTGGCTGTTTAGAATTTCATGTTCTTTGAATGAACAAATACTAACATCGACTTGATGTCAAAATGAGTCTCATGTATTTCTGTAGCGATGAGCACCCGTGTAACTTCTATAAATGGAGAGATTAGGATACTGGGGACTCAAACTTAAGATAGCTCATTCCCTCCAAGTTGGGACCACAGAGGCTTAGGTAGACCCTAACCTTACAGCTGAAGGCATGGGAATGTCAGTGAGCACACAGCTTCCCCTCTTTTTGTACTGATACCCTAGCTTCCCGCAGGTCTTTTTCATATGTCAGGAGCAAGAGCATGAAGACTGCTCTGGGCATCCTCCTCCTTGCCTGTAATACTTGTTATTTTGGATCAACTACTACACTTTATGGTTAGTAAAGCAGTTCTGAGATGCCAGTTTCCTTGCTTTGTCTCAGTGTGTTGAGTTGGGTAGCTTTGACTCTCACCATGCCCAGTTCTTTATGTCTCTCTCCATTAATATGGCAACAAACCCTCAAACTCAAGACACATACTCTCTCATACCAGAACTCATTGTGACTAATTAGGCAGTTGATTTTCAAGTCAAACCAAATGCTGTCTAACCTTAATACCAAGCTTCCTCCCACACCACCATCATGCTACCTTCATTGTCGCAAAGAAAAAAACACATACATACACACACACAAACTACCTCGTTAAAGGTACGTATGTGTCTGTGTGATAGTACAGGTGCATATATGCCTGTACGTACATACTGAAATTGTGGTGAAGAAACAAAACTAAAGAGAAAAATGAACTTAAGTTCCGTTAGCAGATCGTGGCCCTTTTCTCTTAAATATTTTGATCAGTCATCATGGACATATGACTGTGTTTCCTTCCATCCTCTAACACTGGGAAAGCTTTCTCTCATGTACAAATTAAAAAAAAAAAAAAAAAAGAAAAGGAAAGCTTGCCAATGTAAGAGGCTCAGGCAATTATAGCCATCTGCTACTAGTTAGCCGAACATGCCCCATCTGTTCCATGGCTCAGAACAACCAAGACTCAGAACCAGGGTGGTATATACTACATTTCTGAGACCAGATGTTGGGATGGATGTGGAGAGATGGGAAGCAGCTACCTTTCCTCCATGCACATTGCTGTGGTTTGGGTGTGAAATGTTCCCCTGTAGGCTCCTGTGTTTGAAATACTTGGTCTTCAGCCGGTGGCGCTGGTAGACCCTTTAGGAGGTGGAGCCTTGCTGGAGGAAGTAGATCACTCTAGGTAGGCCTCGAGGTTCCATAGCCGCACTTCCTGTCTCTCTCTGCTGCCTGACTGTGCCTGCAAAGTGCCGGCTGGCCTGCTGCTCCTGCTGCCATACTTTCCCAGCCGCGATGGACCGTATACCTGAGCCCGAACAAACCCCTTTCTTTTTTCAATTGGTTTATTTGAGAGAGAGAAGTAGGGAGGGTGAGAGGCAGGGAGAGAAACTGAGGGATACAGAGAAGAGAGATGACAGAGTATGGGCATACCAGGGCCCCTTTGCAAGTATACTACACACACACACACACACACACACACCACTTGGTGCATCTTTATGTGGGTACTGGGGAATTGCAAGCAAGGCCCTTTAATCCTGGGGCATCTCTCCTGCCCCCTTCCTTCTTTAAGCTGCTTCTTGCCAGATATTTGTTGCAGCAATGAGAAAGTAACGAATACACCTGTCTTGAGGCTTAGTCTGCAGGAATGCCTGCAGCCTCCTGTTTGACTAGCTGGTTCTGCCTCAGATGAAACAAGGGCTCCCCGTGACCCCAGGCGCCATCAAGTAATGCCAGGGACTGACTTGAACCTGGTACTGGGTGTCTTCCCCTCCAGGCTCACTGCACTAGATGTCTCGTTTTTGTTGTTGAAGGCAGTGTTTTGGTCACTTGTGTTGTGAGAGTGGCTCCAGTATGCTGTATACTGTGACCCCTGTATCCAAATGTGTCACTGCAAATGGTTTCATTTAGTTACTCACACACGTTTCATCAGTTGAAACTCTCCAGTGTTAATCTATCTTGGGCTTTAAATGAAATGTGGAACTTGTAGAAATTTGCAATTTTCTATATTGCACCCATAATCATTCTGAATTGCTTTGACTGAAAAACAAAATCTCTAGTGGTTTTATCCTGGCTTCCAGTGTCTGCCAAACTTCATTTTTTTCCCCCCAAATATTCTAGCTGGGTATTTTTTCCTACTTCTCTTACAGTACAGAATTTGGAAAGCTTCCTTTTATGAACACTTTACAAAAAACAGGAGAAATAAGGCCTTCTGTTATTAGAGAGTGTTAATTGAGCTGTTTTCCCTTTGTATTTTGGGAGTGAAATATGGAGTGTGGATGTGACTACCCAGGCTCCACCTGTAAAAACAGTAGAATGGAAAGGAGTAAAATACCACTGCTTCTGAGGTTGCAGATCTTTATTTTTTAAAAAAATATTTATTTATTTGTTTGAGAAAAAGACGGGGGGGGGGGCGAGAGAGAGAGAGAGAGAGAGAGAGAGAGAGAGAGATACACAATGGGTATGCCAGGACTCCTAGCTACTGCAAATGAACTCCAGATACACCCATGGGCCACTTTGTGCATCTGGCTTTACATGTGTACTGGGTAATCAAACCCAGGTTATTAAGCTTTGTGGACAAGTACTTTAACTGCTGAGCCATCTCTCCAGTCCCAGGATTTTCTTCTTCTTCTTCTTTTTTTAAATAGTTTTATTTATTTGTTTGAGAGAGAAAGAGGCAGGCACACACACAGAGAATGGGTACATGAGGGCCTCCAGCCACTGCAAATGAACTCCAGACACATGAGCCACCTTGTGCATCTGGCTTATGTGGGTCCTGGGGAATTGAACCTGGGTTCTTAGGCTTTGTGGCCATGTACCTTAACTGCTAAGCCATCTCTCCAGCCCCCAGAATGTTCATCTTTAACTTAAGGTTATAATACATACTTCTTCAATGTACATTTTTAACATTACTAAGTAAAAAATGCATGAATTCTATACAAAGTGGTGTTCTGACATATGCCCACATTGTGGGATAGCTACAGTGAGCTATTTCACACAGTCAGTGCCTCACATACTTATCAGCTGTCTCATTCTTTTGTGACTATTAACCTTATGCTAACAGCATTGGACTGGGTTAAGTGTGGCCTTTTACTATCCAGCTGCACTTCTTGAATTTTGTGGAGATTCCTAAATGCTGGATCAAATACTCTTTTCTTTTTTGTTTTTTTGGTCTTTATAGGTAGGGTCTCACTATAGCCCAGGCTGACCTGGAATTCACTATGTCATCTCAGGGTGGTCTTGAACTCATGGTGATCCTCCTACCTCTGCCTCCCAAGTGCTGGGGTTAAAGGTGAACATCACCATACCTGGCTCAAATACTCATTTCTGTGGAACTCAACTCAGAATACTTATGGTTTGGCATAGACATTCATATACATATAAAATATGACATGTGCTCATCAGTTTTATAAAAAGAATCTAAAGGAAGCACCAAGGACACACAAAAACCTGAAAACCACTCAAAACAATAATTCTCCTTTGTGAAGCCGCAAAAACAATATACCTATGGGTATAAATCTGAGAAGGATGCTGGGAAAGGATCTGTATACTTCAGTGATTAATGGATCCTCAGAGATGGGAAAACCATCCCAAACTGACAGGTTTATCACTGCATGGAGAACTATGACAGAGAAGCCAGCCTGAAAGTGGGGTGAACCATGAGTCTGACAAACAAGGCAGAAGGGAGACCTAATTACAGTGGGAAGGGAATGAACGCTTTAATAACTCTGCAGCAGTAATGTGATGCCAGAGGCACCATCCAGGAAGTGATGGGACTGTCCCTCACACCTGTGTGATACACTGTGTAGAATCTGATTGCTACCCCCTCTTAAGTGACAGCACAGAGAACCTGAGGACCAGACCTCGACTTGGGAAGCTGGATTTAGTTTCCATACCTTTGACCTTGGCAATGGGAATCAAAACAAAGAGAGCTTCTCAAACAATAAAGCATGTCTTTCAGATTTATTTCCTTTCTTGAAGGCATTATAGAGAAACATTTTAGGTTAGAATCTGTACAGCACTGAACTAGTAATAGGCTTGGTCTTTTGCGTGTCTGGATATCTTCCCTATTATGGGATGGGATGGGGGCTGGTCTCTGGTTCTAAAGGAAGAGGTGGGAAACTTTGTGGACAATATTTCTTTTTTTTTTTTTTTGAAAAAAGAAGTACTTGGTCTCAGTTAAGAGCTCTCTCTCTGTCTCTCTCTCTTTGCTTCCCCCCCCCCTTTTATTTTAAGCCTAAACTGTATGTTCTATTCCCTGTGGTACTAAATCCAGAAATAGCAAGTTGCTTTTGTGGCTAAGATGGTTCATCTTCATTGTCAGGTTGGCTGGATTTAGAATCACCTAGGAAACACATCTCTTGATGTGTCTGCGAGGATGTTTCTAGAGGTTTCTAAAGAATCTTAGCTGAGGAGGGAAGACCCACCCTGAATGGAGTCAGCACTGTCCCATGGGCTGGTGTCCTTGACAATAAAGAGAAAACAGAGCTCAGTACCAGCTTCTGTTTCCCTGTGTCCTGACTGCAGGCTCAGTCTGACCAGGCACCTTAAATTCCTGCCACCATGTCTTCTCCGCCATGATGGACTCTATCCTATCACACTGTGAATCAAAAGAATCCCTTCCTTCCTTAAGTTTCTTTTGTCACAGCCATGAAACCAGTAACCAATACAGTTGCCATTTAAATGTAAGATGCTGTGAATACACATGCCTTTTCTATTGATGGAGAAAGAATTCTTTGCACCCTTGTTCCAGTTAGCAGTTTGAAAATAGGTCCCGATTCTAACCTGTGCTACAGTTCATTTGACTACTACCCGGAATCCCATTATTACCGAAGAACCTATCTTAAAAGACATGTTTTGTCATCAAAGGAAGGGATGTATAAAAATAACATGCTTTAAATACCTGTGTGACAGTGGGCACATCGTCCTCAGAAGTTTCTGTAGATGGCACCCTAGAGCAATTCTGTCCTCTTGAGTTTTCCATGGTATGTGAGCTTGTTAGTTTAATCTGTTATTTTGCTTCTTGGGCATAGGAGTAGTCCAGGTCCATGTATGCTAAATCCAATATACCAGTTGGCCATCTCTCTGGCTCTCTCTTCTCTCTTTCTGCCTCCCTCCTTCCTTCCTCCCTTCCTTTTCTCCTCCTCCTCCTCAGTCTTATTTTTGCCAAAGAAGATATTTTCATCTGTTCTTATTTTAAAAAGAACAGGAAATTTAACAACAGATCGTCAAGCCAACCTCACGCATGTATCGATGTACAAGAAATCCTTGCTAAATTTAATCAGATTATGGCTGTGAGTCACTTCTGCAAACCTTAAAAGCCTTGTTGGGAAGCTTTGCAGCCACCTCAGATGAACCAGAAATATTCAAAAGGAAGCAGGGAGTGTAATGGTGATTTTCTGGAAAGGTATGGACTCTCAGGTAACATCCTCTGGATACACACAGGATATGCAAAACCAAATGGCCTACTAGTGTTGTTTCTCCTTCATAATTTAATTCTAAAGCATTACATTATTTTAAAGAGCATATATGCATATTTGTTTAAGAAAAACAGTGGCTAAGGTGATTATAAGTGTGAGTGAGGAAAGATGGCCCACTGTGCATGTAGCACAATTCAACTGTCAGCTGATGTGGACCAGCTGCCTTTGATGTGAACCAAAGAGATGAGGCACAGAGATCTAAGCCAAGCTGAACAATTGCTTTTCTTTATTGATTTTCACCTCTTTTCTAGAATGACTCTTCCAACTAAGCTTCTACATGTTTTTTTTTAAATCTCTTCTGAAAAGAAAAAGGCTGCAATATTACGTAGCAATAGAAAGAAACGAGCTATCAAGCCATGAAAAGACATGTGGGAAACTCAGATACGTGCTGCCAGGTGGAAGGAGTCAGTCTGAAAAGGCTGTATACGATATGAGTTCCTACATGACATTCTGGAAAAGGCAACATTATGGAGGTGGGAAAATGATCAGTGGTGACCAAGGAACTAGGGACAAGGTGGGCCAAGCTGGGAACAAATAGGTGAGAGGGAGAGGACTTTTAGGCAGGTTAATCGATAGCTGTCATCATAAACTCATAAAATGGGCAACATCAAGAGAATAGGAGCATGTACTATGTGCAGCAAGTGTGCAACACCATAAATAGCCACAATGTGGCAAGATCTTTTAGTAGAGGAAACTGTATGCTTATGTGGAGGAAGAAGGGGAAAATGAGAACTTAAAAAAAATATTTTATTTATTTACTTATTTATTTAGAGGAAACTGTATGCCTGTGTGGGGGAAGAAGGGGCAAATGGGATCTTTAAAAAATATTTATATATTTGAGAGACAGAGGCAGATAGAAAGATAGACAGAGAAAGAATGGAAGCCTCAGAGCCTCTAGCCACTGCAAACAAACTCCAGCTGCATGTGTCACCTTGTGCATCTGGCTTATGTGGGTACTGGGGAATCAAACCTGAGTCCTTGGGATTTCCAAGCAAATACCTTAACCACTAAGCCATGTCTCCAGCCCAGGAATTTTCTTTTTGTTGACAAGTTTTATACATAAATATAGTATTTTGATCATAATCCCCTCCCATTACCAGCTTTGGAAGAGGTTCCTTTATGGTCTTTCCACCAAACCCTTTCTTTCCATCTAAAGCCTCCTTTTTATTTGATGTCCTTTGATCCCCTCCTCCTCCTTCACCATCCATGACAAATGGTGATGGGCCCAATGTTGTATAGGTCTTGTGTCTAAAATGACAATAGCTATGAGATCATGACTGTGACAGCTACTTTATGGATGGTAGACACTGTTCTCAAGTATTCCTGCCCATCTGGCTCTTATATTCTTTCTGACCTC
Organism: Jaculus jaculus; assembly: GCF_020740685.1. NCBI lineage: Eukaryota > Metazoa > Chordata > Mammalia > Rodentia > Dipodidae > Jaculus > Jaculus jaculus. Next base: position 107,852,347 of record NC_059111.1, on the reverse strand, counting down.
TCTTCTGCAAGGTTCCCTGAGCCTTGGAGGGGGTGATATAGATGTCTCAATTAGTGCAGAACACTCAATAATCACTTATTTTCATTTTCAGCACTTTGATGAGCTTTTTTTTTTATGAGCGTTGAATCTTGAAAATGGGAACCTCCTTGTAATATCTGTTTAATTTTGCATAAACTTAAAAGTGCCCAAAATATAAAGTCAATTAATTAACATCTTAAAAAGTTAAGCCTTCAAACTATTAAATTTACATGACAGTAAGTCACTTGCAAAGCTAAGTCATTTTGCTTTAAATTATTAATATGACTCCATTTGGAGCATATATTGCCATTGATTTGATCAGTTAATCCCAATTAATTAAAATTTTAAACAACAAAAATTACATATTTTAAAGTTTGTCATAAAACCAATAATAAGAAACATCCATTGAATCTTTATATTTTTTAAACCCATAGTTAAGCCTAGAGAAGTTAATTTATTTAATCCTACCCTCTTGTTTGACTGTTCTTTTCTCCCTACTTCCTACTGCACTTCTCATATTAACTGGCATTTGGAAGCCAAGTTTTACTGTGTGCAGGGAGCCCAGGCGGCCACTCTATCAGGGTTCCATACAGGCTGGAGACCTGTATCCATTTAAAGATGAAGGGGGCCCTCGAACCAATAGATGTGGAGGGAAGAGAAAGAGAAGAATGTTATCGGATAGTGATGTAGTCCTCTTTTTAGAGTATCAAAAAAAGTCCCCTGTGTATCTTTCATTGTCTTTCCTCTCCCATAAAATAATCAGACAACAAACAAACCAGTAAGCACAGAAAGACATATCCTGAGATTCTACTTCCATCTTCTACCAGCTGTACAAATCGGCACATGCTACTTAAGCTGTCTGAGCCTTTTTCTTCCTACTCAAGTGGGGAGTTAGTAAGTCCTTGTTGTGAGTGTAGGCTTAGCGACAATGTAGAACCAGGAAAGTGCTTTTGCTCAGCAAGCATTCTACATACATCTTTCTCTACCCATCTCCCTCCTGCTGGTGACACCAGAGAACAGTCTGTAAAGTAAAGTTGACATGAGTAACCAAAGAGAATGGAGCGAGCCTCACTTTGATTCATGATTTTGTTTTATCCATTCACTATGTATTTTGAATGCTATTTCCTCATGGACAGTAAAAATGAAATAATAGTTTGAGAATTACATACCTGGGAGAAGTAGTATGAATTATGAATTAAGTTACTAAGAGTTTATCTTGTACGATTAGCTTCCTTAGGAAAATACGCTTTATTGTTCCTGACAGCTTCATGTAAGAGGAAAAAAGAAATCATTCTTAGACCATAGACCATGTCTTTAATTTCCAGAGCACAGAAGTATCACATTCAACATTTAACTGTGCTTACTATCAGAAAGAAGAATGGATAAATTAAATATCTGTTGTAAATAGTTAATGTTGTTTTTAATAACATCATTATACTGTATGGTTTTTTTAGGAACTAAATAATTCTGGTTTTTCATTTTTATTTATTTGACAGAGAACTGAATGCTAGAGCAAGTGAGAGAGAGATTATGGCTGCTTCACACAAACTCCAGACACATGCACCACTTTGCGCATTTGCATGGGTACTGAGAAGTCAAACCCAGGCACTCAGGCTTTGCAATCATGCACCTGTAACTGCTGAGCAATTTCTCCACCCTGAAGAGCTAAATTCTTATAAGCATGTTATTTTATTTTTCTGTAAGGCTGCTGTGCTGTGGAAAAGCCAGTAGGGGCGCTGGTTTTCCCCAACATGGCCGCAGCACTACTGAAGGAAGCTCTGAGGCATGGACTTCTGTGTGTACCTTTTCATTGTGTTTTCTACTTTGTTCTTTAGATTATTCAAGTCAAGGGTGATCTGACTTCATTTCACTCCAGTTTGTCAAATTTCAAAGTCCCCAAAGTCTAAATGCTTAATGCAACATTATGTAAATGATTTTTGTGTCTCAGAATTTGTCCCCCAAATCATGCCATGGGTCTCCTTCCTTGGACCCTGAGACATAATGATGCTGACTAAAAGCTCATGTGTCTTTCTTGAGGGCACTGTGAGATGTCACAGCCAGAAGATCAGATGCTGCCTCAGGGACCTTGACTGGACTTATTATTCTACTTCATTTGGAAATAACAATTATCCTGTTACTGCCACAGGTGACATATGTGATAATGGCTAAGGATGGGCTTCTTAAACTGTATTTATACAATATAATACATCAGTATATTTATGTGAAGGTGGTTAAAAACAACAAGGCCAATTCTCATGATTTGCAATATTGTGTTCTGTATAGTTGTACTGAATACTGAATTAGTAAATGCTGAATATTGCTCTTAAAGGAAATATAGTTAGGTTCCTACAAGCTTCTTGTCATAACATTTTATCGTCTAATCAATACATAGCCTTGTTTTATGTGGGCTTCTATTTAAAAGCACCATATTTAATATACACCGTTGACACCTTAACATTGAACTCAGCCAACAGCACTATGAGTCACCCAATTAACAAAGCTTAGCTAACACATATATCTTCTCCACAAGGCATGCTCCAAACTTCCTTGTGCCTATAACAGGAGTCAACGTTCCAGTTCTCCACTTAGGGCCATTCTGAACAGAAAAATTAGCAATAAAAGGTACAAAGATTTCAAAATTATACAGATCATAGAAACAGCAATCTTTACAGAATCAGAATTGAAACCAAAAGACAAAGCATAGCTTGTGTGGCCTCAGTGGGAATGTGTATGTTATTAGCAAATTCTGCATGATTGGCGCTCTGTGCATGTCTGCAAATGACCAGAAAAGTACCACAACCACTACTCTTGAGTGATAAATAACTGTTGGTGTGGAGGCAACTTCACAAAAAATGAAATTCCAAATGATGACTGACTGTATACAAACAACACCAAAAATTTCTATGTTCTTGGTCATTTCTGGATGATATAATAAGAGGAATTTGGCTTACAAAATGTTTGTTTATTTTAAAGTAGTTGAGCATTCAAATGCATGACCTGTGTCAAAGACAAGTGGGCTGAAGAGTTGGGACAGTAAGCGGTCTCATGCCTTTGATACTCTGTTTAACTAAATACTAAAAATAGCATTAAACCAGAACTTGTATTAATAATCACTGCATTTTGGTGTGTGGTTTTGTCAGTAAAAATAATTTAAACTTGGAAAAGCAAGGTGGGGATGTGATGGCATTATGTTGTTCTCAGGGTGGCCTCAAACTCATGGCGATCCTTCTACCTCCGTCTCAGTCCTTCCTTTAATTGCATAAATTAAAAGATAAAGGTTCCATGTGATGATACAGAAGCTTAGCAAGGGTTTGCTTTGTACCTAGCACTGGAAGGTTTGTTTTTCACTATTTCTGCCTGACTTCTGTGGTAGTTTGAATGTAGGTTCCCCCATAGACTCTTCAGCCACATTCCCAGGTCACTGGGGGCAGATCCTGGGGTCCAGCCCAAAGGTGTGCAGAAAGGTTGAGCTCTGCCTGGGCCCCTGCTTGGTGCAGCTTTGTTTTTGTTGCTTTTGGTGTTTGCTGGCTGCTGGTGGGATGCATGGAAGCATCTTCTTCCCCACGGATGGAACTTCCCTGGGTCTGTAAGCTTGAAATGAATTCCTTCCTCCCCTAAGCTGTGCCTGGTTGGCTGTTCATCCCGGCAATGTGGAGTGGACTACAACAGCTTCCCTCTCCAAATAATTATGATATATTAATTATAAATAATCATTTCAGCCTTGCCTACAGACAAAGAACAATACCAGGCACACAACCTCCTGACCAGTAATCTGTCTTCATGTTTAAAGAAACCCTGGAATGCCCGGGAGGCCAGATGACCTGTGGCCAGTCTCGAAATCCTATCAAGAGAATTGACTACTGCAAATATTGATAGCCATTCCGGTATCTATCTGGCTATAGCTAAAATTAGACACCTAGAAGCCTCATATGAGCCTTTCTTGTCTGAGACCATGGCAAGATGGAGTATGGGTGAAACCTTTCTATTTTTAACCTGCTGGCTGGTGGCCAATACAGCTCTTTCTTCTCCCATCACTTGGAGTTCAGAGTTATCTGGCTTCCTTAGGTATCAGCAAACCCAGATCTTTCAGGGTGTGTTGAAAACCCACTGTGAACCTGGCCCTGGACCCAGCACTTTACCTTCTTGAAACTGGATTTCATCTCCACAACAAAGCAATGATACTGACTCTACTACACTTCACACTTCCAAGAAAACTGAAACTCAGATATGAACAAAGCCAGCTGAGGCTATTTTTGCAGGTGGGATGGTTGGACTCTCAGCTCAACCCAGCTCAACATCTGTTGAGTGTTCTTAGACCAAGACACTGTAATTATTAATTGTACTTGTTAAAGCTGCATTTGGATGACAAGCAAAAATTATGATAGAGACAATGTGTTATTTTGGAGGCAACATTGAAATACTGGCTGCATGAACCTAGTTTGGTAGTTTAACCTTTGTGGGCCTTGTTCTCCTCAGTTGTAATATGACAAAATAAATTATTTGTTAGGACCTCTTACACTGAAGTAGTAATAATGATGCCCAATAAATTCCCAAGAGTGAAAGTTAATGCAATTAAAAAGGAATGAACAGCCAACCTTGAATGATAAATCACGGGGTGAATTCTTTCTAAGCGGAAGAGTTCCTTCAATCTTGAGAAGAGTTTGGATATGAAGACTAAGTTATATTTTCTTTAGAATGCATAATTTCAGGCGTAATTTCTTCTCATCCATTTTAATGTCATTTCTTGCCTATCACTTAAATAAGATTTCCCATCAGTGTTTTACTGCTTCTCTTGTCATTATAATAAAACCCAAAGGCAACTGACCAGAAATTTCAATTAACTTTTGCCAAGTGTTCATTTATCAATTTTGCTGCCTTCCTGCTTTGGAGGTGGAGATGGATCGATCACCAGCGCTAAGTTGGCATCAGGGTTTCTCCTTGCATATAGTAGCAGGCAGTTCAATCTGCCACATTTTCTCCATCTCCATTTTTAGAAATATATTAATCATTTCCTTCAACAACAACTCTAGGAGACTACAAAATTCTGTAGTTGAATGAATATTTAATCCCTGCCTTTTTCCTAATCTGCGCTGGCTACGACAGGAAAGTCAGGAGTGAGGGGAGCAGTGGTGGTACCCCTGTACCTCTTTTCCGTCACATGCCTCAGGAGGTCACCCCCAGGGGACCTGTGGCATGTCATCTGCTGAATGAATGACCACATAGAAGAATGTAGACTAGATCTTCTCTTACTTATATCACCTGTGCTAAGTAAGATTTCTACTGGGACAACTGCATAATCATATGCAGAAGTCACCAGATAAATCCTTTGTACTTTTTGCCCAATTCTCAGTGGAAAGGTTTTGAAAATCCACAGTAGAGTCTCATAGCCAGGACCAGGATATTGTTATGACATACTGATCTCATTCAGATTTTGTGCCTGTGTGTGCATGTGTGTGTGCATGAGTGTTTAATTCTGTGCACGTTTATACCTTCAGTAGGTTTGTGTCTCTACCACCATGGTCCAGACAATGAACAATTCCAATGGCTTACATTCCCTCATTTGTTCCTTTAATAATCATGCCTCTCTTCCTTCCCCCTCTCTTCTGACCAGTCACTAAACCCTAGGAACTACTGGTTTGTCCTTCATTTCTAACATTTTGTCATTTCAAAAATGTTACGTAAATAGCCATTAGGTAGGCAGTCTTTGGGGAGTAACTTTTCTTTCTCAGCCAAAGTCTTTAGATAGTCACCCAAGTTGTTCTGTGCTTGACAAGCTTGTTCCTCTTGATGACTGAGTAGAGCTCTGCGGGATGGATGCACCATTTGAATATCAGTAATGAAACTATATGCAGAACCTTATTGAAATGCTTTACTCTTTTGCTTTACTGAATCAGGACCGATGTTCTAGTCAGCCCTGACACTGACGTACCTGGACAAGAGGGTAGGATAGAAAGGGAGGAGGGAGGACTCCTCACAGCTAGTGCTTAATTTCTGATGTGCACCATAATGCTACCTGGGAATGGCATAATCTTGCATGTGTTCCAAAAGAAGACTCAATTTTTACTTCCAAGTCCCTGAACTATTGATATAGAAGGAATACACCTCACCTTGCAAATAGCCCTACCTTTAAAAAATTTTTTTTGTTTATTTTTATTTATTTATTTATTTATTTGAGAGCAACAGACAGAGAAAGAGACAGAGAGAGAAAGAGAGAATGGGTGCGGCAGGGCCTCCAGCCACTGCAAATGAGCTCCAGACGTGTGCGCCCCCTAGTGCATCTAAATAGCCCTACCTTTTACCTAGACATTCAGACCCAAACCTTGGGAAGTCGTTTTTCTTTCTTTTCTTCTTCCTTTTCTTTCCTTTCTTCTTCTCTCCCTCCCTTTTTTCCTCCCTTTCTCCCTCCCTTCCTTTCTTCTTCTTCCTATCTTTCTTCTTTCCTTCTACCACCACAGTTAAGTAACCAAACACCACAGACTCTCACTTCAACACATTCCTATTCCAAATGTTTCTCCATTATCAACACCACAGTTATTTCAGAACAAGCCCACTGTCTCTCATCTTGACTCCGCACCTGCCTTGTGACTGGTCTCTGTCCATCCTGCCCTTGTATCTGCCCTGCTCTTCTATAATTAAAACAGCACAGGCAGCTGGCATGACTTCCAATACTTAAACTAGATCACGTCAGGTGCATGTTCAAAGCGGCCTGCTGATTCCCATCTTGCTTAGAATGAGGTGCATGGCCCATGTCGGCATTATCTGGCTGCTGCTGAATCTTTGCTCATCTCTGTTTCCTCCCTCACTATTCCTTGATCACTGGTTTTCTTGCTGTCCTCCAACAGGGCAAGCATGTCTTTACCTCATGGCCTGTCAGTTTTCCTGTAAGGTTTGTCCTCAGATGGCTTCAGATCTTCCTGTTTCTTACGTAGGTCACTGCTTGAACATTACCTGAGGGTTTCCCTGGACATCTTGATGCTATCTGTGCCCACTTCTCATTCTCTTTTACTTTCTTCATAGCATTTCAATTAATTAATTAATTAATTAATTAATTTGAGAGAAAGAGAAGGAGAGAGAATGGGCACACCAGGGCCTGTAGCCATTGCAAATAAACTCTAGACACATGTGCCACAATGTGCATCTGCCTTACGTGGGTTCTGAGGAATCAAACCTGGGTCCTTGGGCTTCACAGGCAAGTGTCTTAACCACTCAGCCATCTCTCCAGCCCTCTTTGTAGCATTTTAACAAGTCAATATTTCTATTGAACAATTATCTTCTTCTTTGTCTAAGTCTTCAACATACTTTTGAGTAAATAAATGATTTCTCTGCACTTCCTTAATGACACATTGCACTATATTGAGAACTAAGTTTTAGAGGACGCAGCCTACAGAGCTCCCTGTGATGTGGAGATAGTACCCATCCCACCATCTGACATGGAGAAGACATGGAGTGTCATTTAGTGTACACTGGCCAGCAGTGAGGTCTGCTAACTTTGAATGAATGATTCTGGCTCTTCCGCATTCCTTGGGTCTGTGTCCTTTGTTGTGTGATTTTGCTATCTTCCCAAGGAAGAAGAACAGCCATTCACCTTCTCCTTGACGCTGGATTTAGCTATATGAATCATTTTGTATGGATGGCAGTGGGTGGGTCAAGACCAAAGGCTTAAAGAATCCTTTTTGTTTGTAGCCTTGCGTCTGTCAGTTCCTTGGGAAGAACGCAGCTGTGCCAACTCTGGTCCCGTTTTGAAATTTATTTTATTTTGACATGTTTATGTGGTGTGTGTGATGTATTTGTTCATATGTGTGTGAGAGCCCATGCCCAGTTGCCTTTTAACTGTCTTCTCTTCCAGCTAGAACTTACTTGCTCCAAAGGTAGAAACTGGAGTCTTGGGCACCATTGAAAGCCCAGTGACCTGTACAATGCCTGGAAATACTATGCTGGAATAATAAAACTCTGCTGCTTGCTAAATGTGATTATTATAACCCGAGGCCATTATTACTCCTACTTTACCCATGAGGAAACAGATGGACAAGATAAGAAGTAACTTGCTAAGGTCATACACTTGGCAAGTGGTAGGATAAGACCTTACGTCCAAGTGTAGGGAAGCGAAGTCTTCTCTTAGCTGTGATTTCTACATGCCATCAAGGCAGGCAAAGCTGTGCCACAAAAACAAGTAGGCCTGTAGTTTTCATGGCTCAGCATAGCAAAGGTTTTTTGTTTTTTTTTTTTCCTTTTATTTTTTTGTGCTATAAGGGGTTCTTTCTTCATTGTGGTCACAGAAGGACCCAGCCAGGTGGATGGTAATAACTGCTGTCTGAGGTTTAACAGTCCTAAAGTCAAACTCTATATCTTATATCTGTAATCTTATATCTGTAATGACATGCTCTAGGATAGAAGTGACACGTTTGTTCTATTCCTAGTTCTTTGTCCATGAATCCTTAGTAAGCAGTGTAATGACTACATAGCTTTCATTAAGAGTGGACTAAATATGCCATTTCCTGCATTTGAAGTAACATAGGACAGTAATATTCATACAGTTGATCAAAGTAGAAATCATACAATAGGTTACTGGGAGATATAGCTCCTAACAGAGTTTCTAGGGATAATATTAGGGTCTTTTATTGGCATGACTTTCAAACTGTATTAAATTTAAGTGTATAGAAGTTCACCTTGAATTTTACCACTCTGGCCCCACTACTGGGAAGCAGTGATAGTCAGTAAAGCAACAATTACTCTGCATTACTGTTCAGCCTCTTTCCAAGCATAACCTCTCAGATGTATGCAGATGAGTTACTGCCTTTTATACTAGATCTACTTCATTGTGATTTTATATCACCATGAGTTACAACAGTGACACAAATAGGTAATTTGAAAAATTAATAAAAGGACTAAGTAATAACTTTATGAAATTAAAGTGACTGCTATCCTAGGCACAATGGTGGCCTATTTAATAACATAGAACTTATAATGATGTGGTGAGCAGTAGATTGACATTTTTCTAAATTCATATCTGTAATACATCCATACAGTATAAGACATCAAGGAATCTTGAATATGATTATCATTTCAGTACTCAAATAAAATAGGAGAGCCAGCTCTAATATTGCATTTCTCCCACTTTCACAAAAGATTATATGCATACACACTGTGGTAGTTTGAATGTATATCCCCATAGACTCCCATCTTATATTAAAGCCTGTAACTTGGATCTATCCACTGGAGGTGGATCCTGGGGTTCAACCCAAAGATGTGTTTGGGGGCAGATCTGAATTCCAACCCCAAAGTTTCTGATCTACCTGAGTTCATTCTCTGGGGGTGATGGGGCATATCTAAGTACAGGAATTTAGTTTATTTTTATTATATTTCATCTCATTATTTTTATCCCATCTGTCCAGTCTGTCAAGATACTTTAAAAGAGGTTTTTATCATCCAGCATATTAAACCATTTTTCACAACTCTATGTCATTTACAAACTCACTGAACATGCTATTTGTGTCTTTACTCAAGGTATTGACAGAAATGTTAGAAAAGAAGAGAAAATAGAGGAACTCCCAACCCCTTCAAGCTTCAAATGACACCTTCCCTGACTTAAAGATTTCTTGAGAGACCATTTGTTGCTAAAAATCAGATACATAAAGTTTAGGACATCACTCAGATAGTAAATGATAAAAAACAAAAAAAAATGGGCATAACTCTGTCTGGTGAAATTTCTATGTCACAAACCTTGGCTGATTGCTAGTGATCTTGACTTCCTGATCAAGGACTCAGAGTGACATGAGCATTTCAAAATCTTCAGGTGGGTAGATAGCAATTTCATTTTTTTCCCAAGACACACTTCGTCCACTTCCTTTGTAAAGCTCCTGCTTGCCCCTGATGAGGTGTTCTTTCCTCCACATGTCACATGCCTCCTTCCCAGCGAGTTCAGGAAAGACTCAGTGTGAAGTCACATTATTTATTTAGATACATCTCCTTGCATGGGATCAGCTTTTGATTAGCTGCTGGCCTAACAAAGCAACAACTGTGAGGTGCTGATCTCCAGGGGGGTGTGGAACCTTTGTTGAATACATGAGGTATCTGTTGGAAACTTATCTTTTCAGATGAATATTTGCATCGCTGGAAAATGAAAATGGCTTGCTTCTCACTGCAGAATATGTTGCTTTCAATGGTTTCCCACTGACAGCCCCTCCCCAGTCCTGCCTGTGCTATGTGTTTAAGGATTATTATTGGCTTGGAGGGGCAGCGGATGTGGTGGCGAATGGACAGTCTGCCCAGCCACCTGCTTGTCTTTTGTCTTTGTCTTGGTCCTGTCTGTGACGTCTTTGATTCTTCAGAATATCTGATGTCTTTCTCACGTCGTCTGTGTTCCTACAGATGCAGGTTGTACCAGGCAGCGGGCCTCAGTCATGAGGTCACACTTGTACTTTTCAGACACCAGCTTCACATGGACTAGTTGCACAACTTTAAGCCAGTAGTTTTTCGACTGAGGGTGATTATGCCCTTCTGGGGACATTAGACAATATATCTGGTGTATATCTTGGTTGTCACAACCTTAGGGTGTCATTGCATCTGTTGAGTGCAGGCTGCCCATGCTGCAATGAGCAGGGTAGCCCCAGAGCAGAGGATATCAATAGTGTCACTCTTGGGAAACCCTGCTTTGTATGTGTGTGTGGAAGAAAACCAGCAAACCATCCCCACTGCCATTCTGAACCTTGTTCCTTCTCCTGTCCAATAAAGCAATAGTAGTCTGGAGTAGTGCTGGGAGAAACACAGACAGTCCCATACATGGTGCTTGTGAAAGAATGACTGGCACATAGCCAACACCAAGCAGTGCTCATTATTGTCACTACTCATGCGTCGAGCACTGTGCTGGACAAGTCCTGAGGTGTTTCCAGCTTCCTACTTTTAGCAGTTTAGTGACTTCACTAACACAGCTACCAACACTTTCTAGATGTGAGACACTATGGAAGGTTTGAAAACAGGACCACACACTTCATTTTCAGGGAGCACGCAGCTTGCACACCAACATGTGAGTGCTCCATCTCGCATTTGAGGAAAAAATTCAGGTTCTAAAAGGTTAAAGCCACAAAGCGGTTGAATCACAGCACCGAGGTTTCATCAGCGACGGGTCGGCATTCAGGACTCACAGGTTTTGCCTGATTCCTAAGCCCCCATTTTTTCTTCTCTACTGTTGTCAGATCTCTGATTTAAGAAATAAGCCAGGTGGCTAAACAGGTAAAGACTATAGATGTCACCTCTACACTAATGTTATTGTGTTAGTCACCACACACATGCATACACATGCGCACACACACACACACACATTTACATTTTGCAGGCTGTATCTATGATTCTCTCTCTCTCTCTCTCTCTCTCTCTCTTTTTTTTTTGTTTTTAGAGGTAGGGTCTCACTCTAGCTCAGGCTGACTTGGAATTCTGGAATTCACTATGTAGTCTCAGGGTGGCCTAGAACTCATGGCGATCCTCCTACCTCTACCTCCTGAGTGCTGGGATTAAAGGCATGCATTACTACACCTGGTGATGATACTCTTTTTGATTCTTTTCCTATGACTACTTAATATTTATTGGTCTTTGCTGCTTGTTATGCTCCAGTGGAGCTATGAGATACTGTTCTGGTCTATAGGATCTCACTGGCCAGCAGAGATAAGAGCCAACTTCTGCTAGGACCCACAGGAGCCCTATATACTCTCTTGAGATGGTATTGGTACTCCAGGACTCTGGACTTCCTTATAGGTTTTCACATGTCCTTTCCATTGTTCGTTGCCATTTGCACAGTTAGTTTCTGTGAATTTAGTCGTCTGACCTGAGCTGAGGATGAGTAGACAGTCTTTATAGTAAGGGAAATATAGGTATTACCTAACATTCCCATCCAAACCTGACTTTGGGCTTTGGGAGATGGCTCAGTTGGTAAGGTTCTTGCCATACAATTTTGAGGACTGAGTTGAGATCCACAATACCATGTAAAAGCAGGCACAGTGGTGCTTATCTATAATAAGTGCTTGGGAGGCAGAGGCAGAGGGATCCCCAGGAATGGCTGACTAGTTAGTCTAGCTGAATTGGTGAGCTCTGGGTTTGGTTGAGAGACCCTGCCCCAGAAAAATACGGTGGAGAGTGATTTAGGAAGACATTTGATATTTACCTCTGTTCCCCCCACATGCATGCATGTATACTGTACATACATATGAGTCCACACACATTAAAATGCACACATACACTATACAAATGTAATAGAGAAAGAAAGAAAAGAAAGAAAGAAAGAGGGGTTGGAGAGACGACTTAGTGGTTAAGAACACTTCCTGTACAAGCATGAGAGCCTAAAAAAGCCTGAGAGACCACTTGAGTACAATCCTTGGGGCTATAAAAACAGATGGTGTGGCCACACATGACTGTAATTCCAGTCCTTTGGGGAGCAGAAGCTGGAGAACTGCTGGTGCTCATGGGAAAAAAAAAAGGCAAGCTTCATGATCAGTGAGAGCTTCCCACTCAAATGAGAATGGGAGGAAGCGAGATGGAGCAGGTCACCCTACGTGCCCCTCCTGCTGCTGAGGTGAGCACAGTCCACCACTGAGGACAAGCACGCATGTACACACCATAGCGCACACACTCAGACAAAAAAGAAAAGAAAAGCTGAGCTTTGCAGGTTTCAAGAATAAGGTGCATTGCTTCAGGTATGTTCATAGTCAGTGCTACCTTCAGAACACCCTAGTATCAAAGTGCAGGGTTTTTGTTGAAGGAATCACTATGGCTCTGAAGGAGCACTTACCACTTTCAGTTCCTTGACTGAATTGTAGGCACCCATGTGGCAGTATATGGGCACTTATCAGTGTTTCGGGATACATGACTTACGCGTGCCAGGACCTCAATGCACTAGACAGTAGCCCTTTTGTTGTTAATTGTTGGTATCGCTCGGCTGTCCTGACCGTTGTGGAAATTACTGTCTTGTCGCTGAACAAAACTGCCACCAAAAAGCAGGTTATGGGAGGAAAGGGTTTGTTTCAGCTGAGAGTCTTGAGGGGAAGCTTACTTACAGGCAGGGAAAATATGGCAGGAACAGGAAGCTGTCACATAGCTGAGAGGCTGTAGTCTTCAGTGTGGCTGAGCTAGCATTGGCCAGCTGGGTTAATCAACCTCAAGATTTGCCCCAGCGACACACCTCCTCCAGCTAGGCTCCACTTCCTAACCTTCCATGAGCGGGGGACCAAGTATTCAAAAACACATAAGGCCATTCAAACCACCACAACCATGAAGATCAGAAGATCTGCCTAAGACTATGGACTTTCATCAGAGAGACCCCACTTCAAAACAACTTTGCCATATATTGGTTACATAACTTTTGGTTTTCTCAAGTGAATCAGGGGATAATTATCATAGATTTTGTTTTATTGGATGGTTGTGACCCTTTTCATATTCACACATGCAACATGCAATGTCATAAATTCTTTGTCTTATATTCTTATGGCAGATAATAAAACAAATGATAAAACTGGGCTGGAGAGATTGCTTAGTGGTTAAGGTGCTTGTCAATGAAGCCTGAGGACTCATGTTCAGCTCTCCAGGTCCCAGGCACACAAGATGATGCAAGCACGCAAGGTTGCACATGTGCATGAGGTGGCACATGTGTCTGGAGTCCTAGTGCAGCGAGTAGAGGCCCTGGCGCACCAGTGCTTTCTCTCTCTCCTGCATAAAAGAAAAGGTCAGTCTGTTGGGCTTGCCTTAAAAAAAAAGTCTAAAAAAGTAAATAATAAGACCTTTAAAATAAAAGATATGCAGAGGGTCTGGAGAGATTGCTCAGTGGTTAAGGTGCTTGCCTGCAAAGCCTCATGACTCAGGTTCGATTCCTTAGTCCCCACAGAAAGCACAAAGTGGTGCAAGTATCTGGAGTTCATTTTCAGCGGCTGGAGGGCCTGGTGCACGCATTCTCTCTCTATCTCTCCTTGAAAATACATTTTAGAAAGGTTTAAAATAGGAATGCTGAAAATATTAAAGAAAATCCATGTGAGATCAATGTAGTTAGACCTCCATTTGTGACTATGCCAGGCTGTTATTTTTAGTATGCACGAGTTTAAAGGCGTTGCTACTTGATTATTCTTCCATATTGGCAATAGCTAAGGCTCAGTGCCAATGAACTGTAGCCCTCATTCTTGTTTCAGTGGTACCCTGTGATCTGCTGCCTCACTTATTTGATGTATCTGCTGAGTATTGTGTCCTTTGTTCTGGAACTGTCTATGAGGGTCTCATGACTGTCTCACTAGCCACAGAACCACTGTGTTTGTTTTTGAGAATGCTCTTTTGCTCATGGCCACTTCCTGGCCCTTGCAGAAACCTTATTCCTCTTGGATCTACCTCAGTGCTTAGTTTCCTGAGCCAGACTTGCTGTCTATTTCCTCCTTTGACTTCCACACCAGCCATCTGGAGCTGCTGGTGCAGTGGTCAGGAGCTGTCTCCATGTCTGAGTGCCTGCGGTCACCTTTCGATCCTGTGACTTGTTAACCAGGCGGACCTAGGCAAGTAATTGACATATTTGTGCCTCATTTTCTGATCTATAAAGTGGTGAGGATCAGCTCAACTACTTTCTAGAATTTATGAAGGTCAAAGAGGTTAATAGATCTGAACTTTTAAAATGGAGTGCATGTAAGTGAAGTCCTATGGCAATGTTCATGATTACTTTTATTACAGGTTTGATCTGTTCACTTCTAATTTTTTTTGTTTATTTTTACTTGTTTATTTGAGAGTGACATTGGGGGGGGGGCAGGGGAAAGAGAGAGAGAGATGGGCACGCCAGGGCCTCCAGCCACTACAAATTAACTCCAGATGCATGAGCCCCTTGTGCATCTGGCTAACGTGGGTCCTGGGGAATTGAGCCTCAAACCAGGGTCCTTAGGCTTCACAGGCAAGCGCTTAATGGCTAAGCCATCTCTCCAGCCCTTGTTTCTAAATTTTGGTGACCATACCACTTCCATCTTTTTAAACATAATTAATTTATTTATTTGAGTGAGAGAGAGAGAGAGATTGAGAAAGGGCACACCAGAGCCTTTAACCACTGCAAACAAACTCCAGACACATGCACCACCTTGTACATCTGGCTTATGTGGGTTCTGGGGAGTCAAACTTGGATCCTTAGGCTTTGCAGGCAAGCACCTTAACTGTTAATGCATCTTCCCAGCCCACTTTCATCTTTTTAATGAGAACTTCTTGCCATTAATGCTCTTTTCATCACTGTCTCCACATCTGCATAATGAAACTAATAAATTCTTTACTCTTGAAAAAG
Organism: Jaculus jaculus; assembly: GCF_020740685.1. Classification (NCBI taxonomy): domain Eukaryota; kingdom Metazoa; phylum Chordata; class Mammalia; order Rodentia; family Dipodidae; genus Jaculus; species Jaculus jaculus. Next base: position 107,837,046 of record NC_059111.1, on the reverse strand, counting down.
GCTGGAGTGGTTTTCCCTCTCTAGTTAAAGTTTTAAAACTTCCCAAAAGTATATATTCTTCCTTTAGAATCTAGGAAAACTCCTAACTTGCTTTTCGTTACCTGCTTCCTTCACTAGCTTTAGAAATTACGGAATTAAACAGAAGGTGAGTTCCACTTGCTAGTTCACAGTAGGTAACCTCTTGTGTGTGATCAACCTTCCTGTAAGGACTATTTTATTTTATTTTTTTGGTTTGGGCCTTGGAGATAGTCTTGTCTACTTCAAACTGGTTAAAACTCACTCAGTCAGTGGGTCCTGCGTTCAGTGTGTGATGGGCAATCTTCCGACATCAGAGGGCTCACAACTCCACCCACAATTGCACTTTTAGTACCATTTTCAAAGCAGGTATCCCATAGAGAGCTATGTAGACTGACTCCCCATGTGCACACCCATGACTACTTCACCTCTCATGTGCGTCTTTCCCCACAACTTGGAATACGGATCCCTAATCTCATAAATAGATGTGGGTCTGGGGGCTCCCTCTCATCATGACTTGTGAATACTTGTGGTTTGGTGACTGACATCCTGTGTGGTGGGTAAAGTGTCCTGGCTCAGTACTGCCAGCACTCTGCACGCGACAGAGTGGACCCTCCCCTAGTCTACACAGCGCCTCTGGGAGCTGAAGTGCCCAGACAAAAGCCACGTGTGCAAAATCTTCTACTAGGCTGATCGACTGGTACTTGTGATTGTGGAGAGCTGAAGGGTAGTCGACCCAGAGTTAACTTTTCCTGGACTATTATCTTTAGTCCCCTTGACAGACATTCTCTGCCCTGACATTCTTTCAACTATCAGGTAAAACATCTGAATATATTAACTACTCACTAGCTCCCACTGACCCGAAAGCTAAGAATATCATCAGGTCATTTCTCAAACCTATGGCAGAGATTTTCCTGCTTTGCTGTAAACCTCCCGCCTGAAGTTCCCACCAATCTGTTTGAACAAACGTGTCTTGGGGCTGAGGGATGGCTTAGTGGTTAAGTTGCTTGCCTGCAAAGCCAAAGGACCCAAGCTCGATTCCCCAGGACCTATGTAAGTCAGATGCCCAAGGTGGAGCATGCATCTGGAGTTCGTTTGCAACAGCTAGAGGCCTTGGCATGCCTGTTCTCTCTCTCTCTCTCTCTCTCTCTCTCTGCCTCTTTCTGTCTCTCAAATAAATGAATAATTAAAAAAAAGCATCTTGACTTATGACTTCCTTCCATTCTGTGAGTGTAGAAGGTCCGTGCATCGGTTTCCACAGGGGACCCTGCTGCTCAGGGCACCCTGAATCCAAGATCCCAGGCTCTGGGCCATTTATATTTGCCTCAGAATAAATAATCTTTTGTTCCCTTTGAGGTGAGAGCTGTGTTTTGTGTTGAGACCAGCATCTCACTATTTCCATCTTGGGTTCACAGCACACATTCTCATAGTAAAGAGTTTTGTTGGCTCCATAATAAACATTTAAAAGTTCTTAACTGATAATATCTGCCTTTTCATGGAGATAACATTCATTTCTTCTAGGGGGAAAAAAGGGCAAGGGAGACCCCTAAATTCAACCATTTGTAGGGGAAGGGCATCTCAATTCCTGATGATCTTCTAATTTGGAAATGGCATCAGGTGAGTTTCTTGGGAGTGAGAGGGAAAAAGAGAATCATAAGAAAGCAGTTAAAATAAAAATTTCTCAAAGGTAAAGGTCTTTAACCAAAGCAGAAACTTTATGCAGAAGAACTGGGAGCTGATAGCTGTCTGTGTCCTGTGTGACACACCAAATAACACTGGTCCTAATGTGGCCACCGACGGAGAAGCCATCCAGTGTCTATCACAATGTGTTCCAGGTGAACCGGTACCTTTAGTGTGTATCCTGTGAGCACTACCCCCAAGGAACAGTCCTACTGTGAGTCACTGAGAACAATCGCCCAGGTTTCCTGGTGTAAAGATGCTTGTGATTGACCCCATGAGAGTTTACAGGGTAATCTTAAAATGTAAATTCCCATGAATGAAAACACCAGATGTATTTTTGACACAGCCGCACACCTAAGGAATCAAAATCTTACCTATAACTTTTCCAAGAAAGAGCGACTTGGGTGAATTGAAGAGTGTGTCAGATGAGCTCGGCAGGTGGTGACTCACAGAGGGGTAGTGATCGAGCTGCAGGAAGAACACGAGAGACATTGTGAGACAAATGTCACCATCCTGCCCTGGAATCAAACCTTCCCTGGGGGGATGACACCACTCACTGAACCCTGCTGTCTGGAAATCTCACCTCATCATCAGCCCTGACTCTGAAATCCAGCCTGAGGAAATGAGTCTGCCTATTCCTTTGCAGGGTTATTTGAAAACAGTTTGGTAAGTGGAGACCCTGTCTGAGCTGACCTCCAGTGCTGCACGGGGTCTGTGGGTTAACCTGCCTGCTGTATGAAGAGTTTACTCACTTTAAAACGTCGGCTTGATACATTCTCCAGTGCAGCGTTGACCTTTGAGGCAAGGTGAATGTCAAAGAGTCATCCTGTCTCCAGAATTTTGTCACACCTATGGATTTGAGTTTTTTAAGGAATCTCTCCATGAACTGTGTGAAATAGGTGTTGGTGCTGTTTACAGAGTGTTGATTCTAGATGAATGCTGCACACACACACACATACACACACACACACACACACACACACACCCCAAATGCTGCAATTCAATATAGTTTCTTTGTTTTCCCAAGGAGAGTTACCGTTCCTGCCACAATCAGCTCAGGGTCGCTGAGGCTGGGAGGACAAAGGTACATTTGCTCTGGCAAGGATCTATTCTTTCCAAGCGGAGGGGAACTGGCGGCAGGGAGAAGGAGTGTACCTAGCCCCTGAAAATGACCGCTGGAGCAACTTGTCCTCCTGGTCAAATTCCCCATGTGCAAGGTGTAAGTGGTGGAGTCACAGTATCACAGGCTGTGACGTGTCCTGTGTCTTTGATGCCATTTCATTCCAAGTGATCTTCTTTTAATCATAGTTTTGACAGTTTCATAAATGTATGGTATGTGTTTGGATCACATTCATCTTCCTATTACCCGTCTATCCGACCCTCACTAACCCTTTTCTCCTTCCCAACCAACTAACGCCCTCCCTGCTTTCATGTCTTTTGGTTTTTTGTGACCTCCGAGTTTAATCAGGGCTCTGGCACGAGCGTGGGCACGGCTGTGGACCGGAGCACGGGCAGCCTCCCCGCGGGGACACCCGTGACAGACACGGTCTTGTGTTTCCCCAGGTGTGAGCTTCCTAGGCTTTTCTGTGTCCACCCGTGCAAATATATATATATATTTTTTCTTTCTCCCGTTCTTCAAAAGTGAGGCCAACACCAGCTCAGGAGAGCATAATTAAATATGGGGACCCAAGAAAGCAGGTTTTGCTACCCTGCTTGTCATTCCTGTGGGAACCCCACGATCCTGCAGAAGCAGGCGTCAGGGTGAGCAGGGGCTTGGGGAAGGCTCCCACATCCTCAGAAACGGCCCCACTCCAGCCCTGGCTGAGAACTGGGCTGGATGAGGTGAACAACTTCCCCATGGGAGAAGACACCGGAAGCTGTGCTTTAGGGAGGAGGGCCAGGGTGTCAGGGAGAAGAGTGCGGGAAGTGTGTGTCTCCCATCCCATTGAGGAGGGATGCTTGAGGGCTGGAGAGATGGCTTAGCGGTTAAGCGCTTGCCTGTGAAGCCTAAGGACCCCGGTTCGAGGCTCGATTCTCCAGGACCCACGTTAGCCAGATGCACAAGGGGGCGCACGCGTCTGGAGTTCGTTTGCAGTGGCTGGAAGCCCTGGTGCACCCATTCTAGCTCTCTCTACCTCTATCTGCCTCTTTCTCTCTCTGTCACTTTCAAATAAATAAATAAATAAATAAAATAAACAAAAAACAAAAAATAAAAAAGAAGGGCTACTTGATGAACAGTTCTTTACTAATAATGATTGTTTCCAGCTGAGTCAAGAAACTGTTCCCTAGAAATGTACAGCTTGCTGGATAGACAGGGTTAATGTCAAAGAGTCATCCTGTCTCCAGAATTTTTACACTTCTCCAGAGAAGTGGCGCTTTTACGTTTTTGTGCATTAGAAGTGCTGTAAAAACGTAAAAATAAAATAAAAAAAATGGGAGGGGGGGAGGGATAATCCAGTAAAGCAAACATAATATTGACAAGCATTGCATTAGCTAAACACTCACTTCACTCAGAGAACCTTAAATATTTTAGGTCTGATAAAATTCCTTCGGAGCAAAGGCTACTCACTCCATTTCTGCTGCTACGTGTCAACTGGCTGCTTTGGTGCCATCTGATGCCGCACATGTGCAACTGCTGCTGCATGCGCTAGCCACAAGGGTGAGCTGCAAAATGCCAGAGCTCACCCACAGCCCACCCCATAGTGGCACTTGGTGATAACCTCATCATTGAATACCTTCTTAAGTCAAAAAGTCAATTTTTTAAAAATTATTTATTTATTTATTTGAGAGTGACAGACACAGAGAGAAAGACAGAGGGAGAGAGAGAGAACGTGCGCCCCCTTGTGCATCTGGCTAACGTGGGACCTGGGGAACCGAGCCTCGAACTGGGGTCCTTAGGCTTCACAGGCAAGCGCTTAACCGCTAAGCCATCTCTCCAGCCCAAAAATGTCAATTTTTAAAGTTAGCATATAGGTTTTATTAAGGCACTAAACACTCCCTGTCATTTAATATATTTTTGTTATAGCACTTAAAATGGATAAAAATAACATATATCTATCATAGACAAGCAATACTATAGATTTTTCAGGAAAATACCACTTGTTACAAATAATGGTAATTTTTACATAGAGTCTTTCATTTTTATTTTTGTTTTTGAGACAGACCCAACAGACTTACCTTTGTGTGTGTGTGTGTGTGTGAGAGAGAGAGAGAGAGAGAGTGAGCGAGTGAGAGAGAGAGAGAGAGAGAGAGAGAGAGAGAGAGAGAATTGGTGTGCTAGGGCCTCCAGCCAATGCACTTGAACTCCAGATGCATGTGCAGAGGGAACTTTACCAGGGTTTGTCTAGTCTCCAGGGATGGCGTGTGCACCTTGTGTACATGCCTTGTGCACATGTACAACATTGCATGCTTGTGTCGCTGTGTATCTAGCTTATGTGGGACCTGAGCTGAACGTGAGTCCTTAGGCTTTTCAGGCAAGTGCCTTAACCACTAAGCCATCTTTCCAGCCCCCTTTCAATTATTATTAGTTTTGTTTTGTTTTGCTTTTCAAGGTAGGGTCTCACTCTAGTCCAGTCTGACCTGGAATTCACTATGTCATCTCAGGGTGACCTTGAACTCATGGTGATTCTCTTATCTCTGCCTCCCATGTGCTGGGTTTAATCCACCACTCCTGCAGTATTTTATTTATTTATTTATTTTGGATTTTTCAAGGTAAGGTCTCACTCTAGCTCAGGTTGACCTAGAATTCACTATGTAGTCTCAGGGTGGCCTTAAACTTGTGATCATCCTACCTCTTCCTCCTGAGTGCTGGGAGTAAAGGCATGTGCCACCACACCTGGCTTCCTTTCAATTCTCTTTAAAGTGTCGATGGAAACCAGCTAATACATTATTTTTTAATTTAACATTGTATTGTGCAGTTTTTTGTGCCTATCATAAATATACAGCAAAATTACTTGTCAGTTTCTAAATCATTAGTATTTCATTTTGTGGATACATAACCCAATACCTGAGCCTTTATATATGTGCTCTATAGACTGGCTTTAAAAATACCAAATTGGGGTTGGAGAGATGGCTTAGTGGTTAAGGAACTTGCCTTAACCTAAGGACCAAAGTTCCAAGCTTCTATTTCCTAATACCCATGTAAGCCAGATGCATAAGGTGGCACATGTGTCTGGAGTTCATTTGCAGTGGAAAGAGGCCCTGGCATGTCTATTCTCCCTCTATCTCTATCTGCCCCCTCTCTCTTAAATAAATAAATAAAATATATTTTAAAATACCAAATAGCTGTGTTTCATGTTTCCTATGTTCTCTGGCCCAGTAGCATGCCTAGCATGTGGTAGATAATCAGGAAAAATGAGATGACATTTGATAATGCTACTCTTTTTTGTTATGAGAGCAAGAGAGAGAAAGAGAGTGGGAAGTGGTGCGCCAGGGCCTCCAGCCACTGCAATTGAACTCCAGACGTGTGCACCACCTTGTGTGCACGCACGACCTTGCGCATGCATCACCTTGTGGATAACGCTACTCTTAAAGCCCTGGGCACAGAAGTGAGTCCTGAGGTGTGTCCTGACTGGACAGGTACTTCCTTTTCTTTTCCTCAGTTGTGGACTTGGCTACTTTGGTAGTTTGATTTTATTATTTGTACTGAGCTTGTGGTGAAATAAAATTGATTCTTTTATCTTCAGATCTCATATCTATGCAGTTGATGGTTTGGATACAAATGCTAGCATTTACATATATTTACATGAACTCTTATTCCTTTCGTTTTAAAATAGAACAATAGCCCACTCAAAAGGTTTGCTTTAGAGGGCTGGAGAGATGGCTCAGTGGTTAAGGGCACTTGCTGGCAAAGCCTGGTGGCCCAGTACCCACCTGAAGCCAGATGCTCAAAGTGGCACATGCGGGCGGCCCTGATGTGCCCATTCTCTCTTTCTCCCTCTCTCACATTATTTCTCTCTCTGCCTGCACATAAGTAAATATTAAAATAATTGTTAAAAAGTTTTGATTTAGTTATCTAACATACTGGTAACTTGGCTTGTCCTTATTTAAGAATATGATATATACCTAGTTTAATTTGATATTAAAGCAATGAAGTAAAATAACTGGCTTGACATGGTGGTTTATTTCTGTAATGTCAGCACTCAGGAAGCAGAAGCAGTAAGATTACCATGAGTTTGAAGCCAGCCTAGGCTACAGAGACCTTGTCTCAATAAACACACAACGCTGAACAAGAGTCTCAGGCCAGTGCTAAATGATTCTAATCCAAATTGCATGTCCTGTTAGGAAAATACTTTCTAACAATTAAAATGGAAAATATGACAAATGCCGATTTTGTTAAAGGATTCGGCTGGAGGGCAGGAGGAAATTCTTTAATAAAGGAGGTCAGAAGGCCAGCAGAGGGAAGAGAACTTTACCAGGGTTTGTCTAGTCACCAGGGATGAGAATCCTCCTGCCTCAGATTCCTGCTCTCACCTCTGCCTGCTTTGTGCCTGAGGAGGAAGTTCAGAGTTGATGGGGATGGTGCAGGATTGTGGGGGTCAGGAGGTGACTCAAACAGGTCAGGGGAGAGAAAGAAGTAGTTCATAGGAGGACAGCTGTGGGTGGCCCCCTGCTGAGCATGAAGCAAGTCCCAGCATGAAACCTCAAACCAGGCTTCTCCAAGGCTTGAGGCAGGATGGTGGAGACCACTCTGGAATTACATCAGAATAGCAATGCAGTGGGCAGAACAATTGCCTGGCTCCCATGACCTGAGCTGTGTTACCTCACACAGCAAGAGAGACTATACAGATATGGTTAAGACACAGGTACATTATTGTTCTCAGATGGGCCTCTGGAATCACAAGGGTGACAGGAGGGTCAGAGAGAAGAGAGGAGCTGAGGTGGTGGGAGCAGGTGGCAGGAATGACATGGAGAAGGGCTGAGTGATGACGGAGGCTTCAGAGCAGGTGGCCTCTGACTCCTTGGCTTCAGATGCTCACAGTGATCCGGATCCCCTGAACTGCAGATTGTAAAATAATCTGCAAAGTCTCTAAGCTTGTGTGGCGCGGCGTGTGGTTGTGTGTGCTGCTACAGCACAGTAGGAAGCTTATGCAAGAATGTGAGGTCCTGTGCAGTCTGAAAGCTCTTCTCCAAGCGGTCTGTCCACCTGGCTCCCAGATGCAACGTTCTAAGGAACTTACTTGCTGATAGCTGTCGGAGCTCAGAGACCTCTTAATTCCTGGAACCCTCTATTGTGGTTTGAGTGTAATATGTCCCCTGTAGGTTCGTGTGTTTGAACACTTGGTCCTCAGCTGATGACTGTGTTTGGGAAGGTTTTAGAACCTTCGGAAGGTGGAGCCTGGCTGGAGGAAGTGAGTCGTTGCTTTCTCCTCTTCCTGTTTGCTCTCTACTTTTTTTTTTTTTTTTTTTTTTTGAGGTAGGGTTTCACTCTGACCCAGGCTGACCTGGAATTCACTATGTATTCTCAGGGTGGCCTCAAACTCATGGTGATCCTCCTCCCTCGGCCTCCCAAGTGCTGGGATTAAAGGCGTGCGCCACGACGCCTGGCTGCCCTCTGCTTTTTGACCGCCAGTGTGATAAGCTGGCTCTGTGCCCCCCGCCACCATGCTTTCCCTGCCATGATACTCCCCCAACACTGTAAGTGGACGTAAACTCTTCCCCTCCTGGAGGTGCTGCTGGTCAGGTACTTGATCACAGCAAGGAGAGAGCAACCGATCCACCTTCTCCCCAGCCCTGCCATGGACTGAGTCCCAAAACAAGTTCTTCCTGAGAGTTTTGCAGAGATAACCCCGCCTGCCCTCAGGGCACGCGGTGAGCAGTGGTCCATTTATTGCCTCCCAGCTCCAAATAGCTCTATGATAGACCAGAGAGCCCTGTGTTTCTCATTCAAGATGAGGACAATGTTAGTAGAAGATGCTGGATGAACACGGGAGGAGCAAAGCGCTTATTGAAATTTCCAGCTTAGGCTGGTGGAAAGGAGATGGGAAAGCAGATTCTGTGGGGGGGGGGCGGCGGGGGGGGGGCAACATGGACATGTGGTGGAGCCTGCCCCACACTGTCAGCCTGGTGGCAGCTGTCCATCTGTCCTGTGCTGCTCTCCTGCTCCGTTCCCCACGCCACGGTGACCTGTTGCCCCCTTATAATTCCAGACTGGCTCTCGACTGGCCAAACTGTGGAATGTCTCTACCATCTGCTGGTGGGCATCACACTTCCTCTAGCAAGGCCTTGAGGGATTTGAAGCAATTAACCCTAAAGACAGTTTGGCTGCTCTGAGCTAAAGACACCAGAAAAACAACAAAGCAGAAAGGGCATGATAATCTCCCCAGTTTTCCCTGAAGGTAGGAGATAACTCCCTGTGGAAGATGTCCTCCCTGAAGAGGAGGAGAAGAGACAACTGCTTATCCCAGGAAAAGGGAGCTGGGAGTCAGTCGGGGGAGACATAGTCTGTGTGAACAAGCCTCATTAAAATAACCTGCTGAAGGCCCTTGATGGCTGCTCGGTGATCAACCAACTACATAAACACCGGGGCCTGAACTCTCCACTCCTCACAGGTAAATTTTCTGTACCTTCCCTCCAAAAATCTGTCTCTGGGCAGCTTAATGTGAAGGCAAAGTGGGAGAGCTAAGAGGGTGTGGTGGTTTGAATAGATGGCCCCCAATATATTCAATGTTTTACTAGTTTGTAGTTTGTATCTGCAGCCACCTGGCTGGAGGCATGTCACTGGGTGGATCTTAAGGTGTGGTGGTGGGTTTCAGATTTCAATCTAAAGATATGCCAAGTGTGCCTAGCTGGAGTTCCTGAAGTGTGCTGTGGCTTTTGGCTTTTAGGCTTGTGCTTCTCTCTCTCTCTGCTTGGCCCTGTGAAATCAGGCCAGCTTCTGCCATTATGGAACTTCCTGTGGATCTGTGAGCTTCAACAAATATCCCTTCCTCCATAACTGTGCCTAATCTGGGAGTTCATCTCAGCAAACCTGAAGCTGTCTGCTACAGAGGGTAAAGGAAAAAATTTTCCCTCCAGATTTTGGCATTTGGAAACTCTCCATGTTTGTCCTTCCTGCAACATACTGTCAGCCTGTGGGACATGCCATAGGGTGTCCCTGTATTTTATACATAGTTCCTCCTTACGTTTCTATGTTTAACTGGCTGTGCAGGCCCTATCTTGCCTGAACTCAGACCCTCACTCAGCAGAGGTAAGCCTGGTTTTGTCTGGTGGAAGAAGTGGTTTTGGTGGTCTTTGCTGGGAAATAGGGGTGAGGGGGCATGGCGTTATCAGGGGAAAAGGGGAGCTGATGTTGAGCAGGGGTTTTGTCTAATGGCTTTGCACAGGGCTCTTCCCACATGGCTTTATTTAATAGACACAAGATAAGTTATTATCTTTACTTCGTTGGTATTGTCTTTAAAAGTCCCGAGTTGCTAAGAGGGGCAGGATTTGGCATTCTTACCCAGCCACACTTAGTGCAGAGACAGACCGGCCGGCTGCAGGGCCAGTCCCTCTCGCTGGATCAGCTTGGTCATGTCAGTCAGGAAAGTGAAACTGTGTAAAATCAGATAAGGCCAGAAAAGTGGAATCTGAAAAGCCCAAGGAAATGAAGAATTCCCTCATTCTGCTCACACTGCATTTGCCATGGTTAAATTGTAACTATTTCAAGGTAATTTCTTTGGGGTCCAAGCGAGTGGCTTTTCTGTATTAGCTGGTGGTCATTTCACTGGCAGTTAAGAGGCGATAAAAGATTGTGTAATGGAGTCTCATTAAAATTAAAGACTGTGACTTCAAGTGCCCCAGGACAACCTTAAGGGGACACTAATTTGTTCAACATTCACCATTAAGGCATTGAGAGCATACTGATGCCGGCTGCCTCTCCTTGCCTCTTATACACCAAGTTTAAGGCTTTCATGTCCTGTCAGGCATTATTATGCAGTTTCAGCGTGGTTCCACTTTTAAGCCACAGTTTGCACTGGCAGAGTTTCTAGGGAGTTCAGCTGCCTGTTTATGTTTGGAGGCGAGTGGGTGGGGCCGAGAAGAAATACCAGGTAGTGTGGACTGACTAGTCCCTCCTTCCTGACGTGCTAGGACACAGCTGTGCTGCAGGAGAAAGTTTTTTGGAGGGATTGAAACAAAGGACAAAAGCCTGAGATGGCTTACATCCTTCGTTAAGCCCTGATTTTAAGTAATACTTGGAATTGGCTCAGAGGTATGAAACCTACACCTACCATCTTGATGTATGTTTTTATTCCCTGCTGAACCTAAAGGCTGAGTATGAGTCAAGGACAAGGCAGATAGAAACCATCACCAGCTCACCTTGCTGTGGCCCCGGCCAAACCTGAAACTCCTACAGACCTCAGGGAATGTATGGTTGATGGAGTGGAGACCATTCCTTCTCCTCCCGTCTTAATCTGCATTCCAATGGGATCACAGTAGATGCCCCTCTCCCCACAGGCCTAGGACCAGGATCAATCAGGAATTTTGAAACAGGGAGGGACTTGAGGTACATTTGGACCTTTTAATAACAGTAAAGGAGGAGATAAAGTCCCAGGGAACATTAGTGGTTTGCCCAGGTTCCCAGACCTGAAGTGGTCACAAGGGCCTTGGTCTAATGTCAAACTCACAAGAAAGGCAGGAGGCTCCGGGAACACAGGCCGATCTTTCTGTGCCGTACACATGTGCCCTTGCTCTTTCAGAGGTGCCAACAGGCTCTGATAGAAGCTTTAAATGCCTTGATAAGCAGTTTTAAAATGAGAAGTATTACAAGTACTCATTACTATTGTCATCAGGCCATCGTTATTATGGTAATGTAATCAGTAAAATAGATATGCCTCTTAGGGTCTAGTGCAATTGGAATCTTGCCATACTGATGCAATTAAAAGAATTAGTGAACCCATTAAGTGATTTTTGCCTTATATCAAAAATTTCTCAAAATTGTAAAAAGAAAAAAAAAACAGCTTCTTACATATGGCTCTACTTTCTCTAGTCTATTACGCCACCTACTGGATAAACATCAAATATTATTTAAAGCATCAGTTTTTTTTAAACAAGAAATGGGTATCAAAACATTTATAATTTTAAAAATAAATGTGACTGAATGGGTGGAGAAATTCTCATTGAATAGCTGAGATGGAGGCTCCCTAATAATGGTAACATATAGTATGAGTGGCCCAAACTATATAATTTCAAAGAATTTAGTCAGAAAAAATTTCAGTGTTTTTATGTTTGTGTCTCTGACTTGCAGATGGGAATTCAGAAGCATTACACAACATTATCTGAATCAAGGTCTACTATACTTAAAGTTTTCTTCTTATTTCTCTAATATAAGAATAGTTCATGATTGCATACACTTTATATTTAAGATCACTCTCGTAAGCACTCTTGAAATCATCACACACGGGGAGGACCTTAGGTCATTTACATAAGAGGCACTAGTGAATTATTTTTATGGCCTATTTTCTGTGAAGAGCTCAAGGCAAAATACATTTTGATAACTTGCAAAATGACTTTCTGGTAGTAAGGAAAAAAAAATGTGTGGGGGAAGGGAAGGAGAAAAACAAGAGGAATAGGAAATAAAATTAGGAGAAATGTTATTTTTCCCAGTCCATACAAACAAATATAACACTGCTCATATTGAATGATGTTATGGCTCTATCTTTTCTCAATGAAAAGAAAAATGAAATTATAGGGGCTGTGGAGATGGCTTGGTAGGTAAGAGTGCTTGCCATGAAAATGTGATGAAGACATCAAGCCAGATGTGATAGCTTAGGTCTGTTGTCCCAGTATCCCTGTGATGGAAAGGGAGGCAGGGACAGAAGAATCTGCACGAGCTGGTGGGCGAGCTAGCCTGTGTGTACAACAGTGAGCAACAAGCGTTCCTGTCTCAAAGAACATGGAGGGGGAGGAACAAAGCCTAGCATGGTCCTTTGAGCACCACACGTGTGCTGTGGCATGTGCAAGGTGCACACCCACCTACCTGTATATACATACATCACCCCCCTCACACACACACATGCGAAGGACAAAGAGATGTAAAAGAGAAAGTCTATGAGAGACAATGCAGACTCTACTTTGTGCATCTAGCTTTACATGTGTACTGAGGAATCAAACCCAGACCATCAGGCTTTGCAAGCTTATGGACCTATTACATGCAAAGGAATGTATAGAAATTCCTTGTTTATTCATTTGGCACACCTTTATTAAGTGTCTACTGTGTGCTTTGCATGATTCTTAGTATTTGGAACATATTAGTGAACAAAGCTTCCCCTATATAGCTTGCTTTCTAGTGTGGGATGGCAGCCCCCTCAAAAAAAAAAAAAACACAGAAAAAGAAGACATCCATGTGATACTAAGTGAAAGAAAGTGGTAAATGTTGGGGTTACCCCTACAGATGAGAGCAAAGTGGCAGAAGGTCCTGGTGTGAGGGGGAGTCTCAGATTGCAGTCTTAAACAAGATGATCAGAGCAGTCTCACTAAGAGCAGAGGCTTGGGACAAAGGTTTGCAGGGCGGGAGGAATCAAGCCCTTGGTGGTTTGAATGTCATTGTCCCCCATAGCTTCAGGTATGTTCGATAATAAATTTTGTTGTAGCCTGCAGCAGTCAGATGCCGGCTGGAGGAGGTGTGTCACTGGGGGCTGATCTGGAGTGTAACCTAATGTGTGTTCAGAGCTTGCTCTGCTTGCTATTATCACCCTGCCATGGATGCGCAATGGGGTGGGCCAGCTTCCTTTACCAGGATGGAGCTTCCCCTCAAAACTGTAAGCCTAAAATAAGCCCTTTCCTCCCACAACTGGCTTTTGGTTGGGTGCTTTGTCCCAGCATTGACAAGGCAACTATAACAGAAAACAGGGAAAAAGTAGAGACTGTCCAATGCCAACCCGAGAAGGAGGGTGTGAGACTGTGCACAGGTGAAGACCCGATTTCAGAGAGGCTTAAGCGAAATGAATAAGAAGACCCATGGGAGGTGTGGCTGGAGGTGGACACAAGCGAACGTCTGTGCATATGCTTTAGTTTTCCTTAGCGATGTGAAGACTGTTAAGGATAGTGAGCACTGGGGTAAAAAGATCCAGCTTATTTTAAGCAGAGGGAAAAAATGATTTATAGAGATGTACTGCAGGGGCATCTGTAAGTCCAGTAAGTGACACCTGTTGACTGAGATGGGGGCTTAGGTCTGTGCAGTGGCTGAGGAAACTGAGGCCGAACAGAACTTGGGTGTCTCAGGGGAGGGCCAACAAGAGTTTCTGACAGACTGGAAGTGATAGAAGGAGCTCGCGAGGCAGAAGGAAACGAGAAGAATGCCCAGCTAGTCAGGGGAGCTTCTAAATCGAGTAATCCTCTTAGTGGAGTAGTGACCCACTCGGACTTAGGCACTGTGATGAGGAGTGAGGAGGTCACTGACTGTCTTCATGTGAGATGGTGGAGGGGGTCAGAGCATGGAAGCCAGATGTAGAGCGGGCATAAGGGAAAAATGGGCTTTAAAACATTCATTGTGATGCCACCTGACAAAAAGATTGTATGAAAAATTGTACAAAGAACTTGTGAAGAAGCAACACAGTCCCATGAAAAGAGGAAGGACAGGGCTGGAGAGATGGCTTAGCAGTTAAGAGCTTGCCTGTGAAGCCTAAGGACCCTGGTTCGAGGCTCGGTTCCCCAGGTCCCACGTTAGCCAGATGCACAAGGGGTGCACGCGTCTGGAGTTTGTTTGCAGAGGCTGGAAGCCCTGGCGCGCCCATTCTCTCTCTCCCTCTATCTGTCTTTCTCTCTGTGTCTGTCGCTCTCAAATAAATAAATAAAAAATATTAAAAAAAAAACTTAAAAAAAAAAAGAGGAAGGAGAGACTTGAAGACTTGTGACTGGCCAATGAGCACAGGAAAAGATGCTCAGCATCAGCAGTTACCATGGAAATTAAAACTAAAATCCAATTGATTGCTTACTTGTTTATGCTCCACTTAGGAAAACTGACACTATCAAGTGTTGGCGATTCAAAAGAGCACATGGAATACTCCTTTGCTGGAGGGAATATAAAGCAGAATACAGTTTCTTTATTTTTTTCAAGATAGGGTCTCACTCTAGCCCAGGCTGACCTGGAATTCACTATGTAGTCTCAAAGTGGCCTCGAACTCACAGCAATTCTCCTACATCTGCCTCCCGAGTACTAGGATTAAAGGCGTATGCCACCACGCTCGGCCCACAATACAGTTTTTATAAAAATAAAGTTTGAGATACATTTACCACACAACCCAATAATTCCCTTCCCAGGTAGTTAATAGAGATGAAAATATGTCCATAATACACAGATGAATGTACATGCTTATAATAGTATCATATATTCACAGTATCACAAAGCTAGAAATGATCCACATACTAGCAAAGGGTGAACAAATAGCCAGGTGAACGTATAATTTGTAAATGTAGTAAAACTTTGTAACTAACAAGCAACTTCAGAGACACACAGCAAAGATGGCTCTTAGAATGGCTCTGCAGAGGGGGAGGAGCCAGATGGCAGACACTTACCTAAGATTCCATTTGTGTTCAGTTAGGACAGGACAAGGACTCTACAGTTTCATTGAAATGGAAAATGGGTTGGTGGTGGCTGAGGTAGTGGTTGGTGTGAATCGATGGGAAAGGGGGTCAAGGGAATCATCTGGGGTGGAAAAGAGCCTATATTTGACTGGAGGTCATAGGTATGTAAGACTGTCAGACTCATCCATCTGCACACTTCATTGCATATAATTTACATGGGAGAAGCTAACTTAAAACAGCAAACATGGACAGCTAACTCCAGGAGTTTCCTTATAAAGAAAAGCAAAGAAACATGAAAGTGGGGTGAGGAGAAAGTTTTCAGATGAGAGAAGCTTCCTTATGTTGAGCTAAGATAGGAGAACTTCTCTGCCAACGTCCTGGAGTAGAGGTGGGCTTGTTGGGAGAGCAGGAGACACAATTTTCTGTGTCATTTACTGAGCTCAATCAAATGAATGCATTTAATTTAATAATGAGAAACCACTGAAAATGCCCTCCCTTGCCCCATAATGGGGACTAAACCTAGGATGTCATGCATGTCAGGCAAGTGTCCCCTGCCCTTTATTTTGTGACAGTATCTGGTAATATAAGAGTGACCTGATTAGTTACATGTGAGCCCTAAAGCCAGAAGGATCATTTTTAATTCCAAAATTCTTCTAAATACACATTAGAACAAAAATTTGCAGGTTACATAGCAATTTTAAAGGAGGAACTCCAAAAGGTTTGTAATCATCTTGGCTCTTAGACACAAGAAAGGAGGTGGGAAAGGATATTATCATGGCACAGAATTGAGGCACAGAGAGGTTTCAGTTAAATGTCAACCTACTGTAGAATCTGTGGGGTCAGTGGTCAATATTCAGCTTAATGCACATTACTTTATGCCAGGCAAAAACACTAGAAAGTGTGGTTAGAAATGAAATTTATGACCCTGAGCTTGGATGTTCTCTTCATTGTAACTTTGACTTATGTTTGCTATTCCTTAAAAAAGGAAGTTGTACTTTTGACCACTGTCATTTCCTTCAGCCAGGGAGCTAATGGCTTCCCTAAGTAAGTGGCAGTCATTGATCAGTAAGTCCAGTGATGTTTCTTAAATACCAGGAAAAAGTTTGAATGCAGTATGTCTGATCACGCTCAAGTTAAGGGCCATATGGTTCTAAACCTATTATTGAAGTAACATTTCTTCTTTATTGGCAGGTCTTCTAGGTTTATTGTCTGTTCAAATTGTGGTTGTGAAATGAGCCTCATAGGTGGGGTGTTTAAGTAAGGCAACTTCAGGTGATTTTTTTTTTTTTTACTGTATTTATCTTTGTTTGTACTAGCTTCAGTATTTAAATGAGTTGAATTTGTTTAATTGTCTTTTAATAAAGCTTTTAAAAATAAAGTCTTTTAATGAGTTGACCCAGCCCCTTCTGCAATCATAGCACTGTAATGACAGAAAGAGACTAATAAGAAAAATGGACTCACTTGATGTGGTTGAAAAGGTTACATTTCTATTGATTTTAACTATAATATATAGTTAAAGTCCTTGATGTTAAAAAAAAAATGCCTCAGCCAACACCTCCTTTTTGGGTGGCTACATCCTTATTACTTTGCCAGTAGGTTTTGGCAGCAAGAATAGTATTCATATAGAGTCCAAAAATTGTTACCACCAGAGACTGATAACCATGCCCTTCAGTTCTGTTCAGGTGACGGAGCATGAAGGTGGGCCAGGAACATCATTCTCTAGGGAGTAGCTTCAGAGTCTGGGGTATAGGTCATGGTGAGCCCTATCTCTGACGACCATCTTTTCTGGCTCTAGAAGGCAGCCAAGCCCCCTTTCCTGGAAGCGAGGGAATTTTTAACACTGTGTTGGGAGCCTGTCCAAGAGCAATGTGGAGAAGGCTGGGAGATTCCAGTAGAAGTGGCCAGGAAGAGAAAATAGACAAAACCAGGAGAGGTGATGAGAGTGTGATAAAAGGGATGATTGCTTCTCCTTTGAGTGGCATGTAGTGTGTGTGTGTGTGTGTGTGTGTGTGTGTGTGTGTTTGTGTGTGTGTGTGAAATCTATAGCAAAATTGGCTGAGAGTGACTTCTAGCCTGAGAGCCTGTTATATTTGGCTTGAAACCACACTGGGTGTTCAAATCTACCATAGCAAAGACTCAGCCATTGAAGACACTGAGCCTCACTGTGACTCCAGTCTCACTGTGTTTCTTGCCACATCCCAGCACTTTCTCCATCAGCGCTCTGGAGGAGGCCCACCTCCTCTTATTTTTACCACAGCTCCCTCAGCATATGCGGAGAACAAGTAACAAGCGCAGAGGTTATCCCAGGAACAGAACATGTTTGGCCTCCTTTGTATTGGTTACTTTTCTTGCTGTTGTAACCAAACACCTAAGGAGGAAGCAATTTAAGGAAGGGCTTATTTTGGTTTTTCGTTTGCTGGGATGAAGTCCATCTTGGTGAGGAGGGCAGGGCAGCAGTGTGAAGCACCTGGTCACTCTGAGTCCAGAATCATGAAGCCAATATGAACAGGAAGTGGAACCAGATTATAAAACCCTAAGTCCCCCCCCCCCCCAGGGACCCACTTCCTCCAGCAAGGCTCCAATAAAGGTTTTGCAACCTTCCCAAACTTCACCCCAGCTGGGGACCAACTGGTCAAACACATGAGCCCATGGAGGATACTTCACATTCTCTGCTTCCTCCTCTTCAACATTACCAGCATTTACCATCTCTTGTCTTGAGGATAGCTCTGTTGGGGCCTCAGGTATGTGTGTATCCTCCGTGTAAGATAGGTCATCCTCCTCGACCAGCCATGCAACTTCAGGAGGGATATGCATGGAATGGGTCAACAGTTTGGCCAGCCAGATCAGCTGAGTCAACCCTGACAATCAGGGGGGGTGACAGATGTCACAGCCAGATTACCCTCACATTCAGCATCTATCATTTCTTGAAGGTCAATGTCAGGTCACATCCCCAAACGTGCACAAAACTCTGTACAAAAACTTATTGAGAGCTGGGCGTGGTGACGCACGCCTTTAATCCCAGCACTTGGGCAGCAGAGGTAGGAGGATCACTGTGAGTTCGGGCCACCCTGAGAATACAGAGTGCATTCCAGGTCAGCCTGGACTACAGTGAGACCCTACCTCAAAAAACAAAAACAAAAACAAAAACAAAAACAAAAACAAAAACAAAAACAAAAAAAAGCTCTTATTGAGCCCATGTTGCAGTTGAGGAAATGCGGGCATAGGGGTTAGCTGATATAGTCCAAGATGTGGAACAGGACAGCTCAGAGGCTTGCACAGACCATGCTTCTCCACTGTGCTGTCCAGGAACCTCCACCCTCACAGGGCTGGGCTGGCACGGTGCCCTCCGTGGAGGCACAGGTCAATTCTGGGGGGGAGCCAGGGCAGCCAGTGTCCTCCCTGGCTTTACGTCCTCATCACCTTGTTTCCACTGCACTTCCTTCTATCTGCTGCCGGACTCGTCTGACTTGTGTGACCGTGTCTCCGTGGCATCTCTGGGTAGTTGGACAGCTTTTCAGAGTTGGCCTGGCTGTTGGAATCTGGGGACTGTTTCAAAGCTACTCCACTGCATGTTTGTGGGGTTCAGCTATGGGGGTTAAGCACTGAGTGCCGGCAGATGGTGAGGGGCAGTAATTCTGAACCTCAGGCTATTTCCGCAGGGAATCTGGAGTCAGGTTGATGGAAGGAACTTTAGTGTCTGTTTTTACAGTATAACTTCTGCAGGCGGCCCTGGGTGACCATATCAGGAAGAAAGAATTAAATGATGTGGCAGCCATTTAATTGCTTTATTCATTCTCTTAAATTCTACCTCCTTTGGGATGTCTTTCCTTTATCCTTTCTTTAAGCTAGCAGGCTAGACCCTCTCTTCTACCCATAAAGGCTGTAAGATTACCACTCCCTCTCAAATCGGACTATTGTTCCTCATCTTAATATTAGAGGGGTGATTTCTTTTGTGTGTGAGGTGTCCATGCACATAGGCATACATGTTCATGTGTGGGCTCACTTGTGTGTATAGGTATGTGCACGTGTGTGTGTGTGTGTGTGTGTGTTTGGAGAGGCCAGAGGTCAATGTCTGTTTCAGTCACTCTCTACCTTATTCTTCCAGACAAGGTCTTTCACTTTACCTAGAACTGACCTGCTTTGGCTAGACTATCTGGCCAGCCAGCCCAACTGGATTACAGGCTCACACCACCTCGCCTGGCATTTGACATGGCTTCTGGGAATCCCAACTCAGGTTCTCATGCTTGTGTGGCAAGCATTCTATCTACCTACGGAGCCATGATTCTTTTAACTCGTTCAGGGAGGACTGGGGGAGAGGGGACTTGAATACACCTTGGGAAGCAGGAAGCATCCCCATGTCCCTGTGTGCGGTGGTCACAGGGTATTCACATCATCCATTATTTATAAAGCAGATCCATTCATTTCTTCAGTTGCTCAGCAAACACTTTTTAGGGCGCTCTTGAGTGCCCTGGGCTCGGGGACGCAGCAGTGTCCTTTGAGCACAACTGCAAGCTTCCTTTTTTTGGTAGGTGGGCCACATCCCACTGCCATCGTAGCAAACTGCCCAGGTTTTCCTGGGTCTCTGGTTGATGAGCTTTTGGAAGCTGCAGCTCAGCGGGTTTCCCGAGCTCAGGGATTCTGGCGAGTGGCCAGCAGAGGGCATTTTAACACTGGCTCAGGATCCGCTCCAGGCTCCTGTCCATCAAAATCCTCACACTCAATGCCACTGTGGACTACGGCCTCCTGGAGTAGAAGGGCAGCTTGCAGCCCTTCAGAACCTCAGACCACATGTTGGGATACATTTACTTTTCAGAGAGAAGATAAATTTTTGTCAGATGGGAACCTGTTTTCCGTTACCTGTGCATAAGAGACAACCCGTGCTGCCTATTGTACTAAAAAAGAGCTTGGAGAATTACAGTCTTTGGAAGCGATTTTGGTGCATTGCAGAGGGATATAACAATATAATGCCTTGTGGACTGGACTTTAGTTTTCATGATAGACAAAACAGAAATCCAGGAACCTTATCTTCCTTCGTGAGAGATGATTTATGTACTTAATGTGCTTAGGGAGAAAAAAAATGAACTCCCCAACCTTGGGTTTATAAGCTTTGGCTGTGTTCTGGAGCAGGAGAGAGAGCTGACATGTCAGACCTTAAACTGGTTCAGAAATTGCATTGCACCTGCCTTCCCACTGAGCTGTAAGAAATGTAAAAGGAAGTAAACACATTTTTTTTTTCTAGAGTGCAGAAATGGAGGTCTTGTCTAGCCCAGGAGTGCATAATTCATTTGTGGATGAAATCGCTTTAGAAAAGAAATGAAAAGCATGGAAGTGTTGACATGCTCATTATGAGTCTTCTATTTTTTCTGTTTCAGATCAGATGGGTTTGATGAGTTAGAACTTTGCTTTTCCTTGTGTTCTTTGACATAATTTTTATGAATTACAGAAAGCACATGTTGAATGTGGTAGTAAAAGATAAGCAAGATGATATAATTCTTTAGGTCCCCCCTGGAAAATCTTTAAGCAGCAGGTCAGATGTCTCTGGGGGTCTCCTTGGACCCATCCCTCTCTCTCTCCCCAGGGTGGCTGCCTGGTCCCTTCCTGCGCTCTCCCGGCACACCGTCTATTTGGCACTTGCCTCCCATCGGTGTGCCTGGTCGTCTGTACTGCATGGGGCCCTCACGGGCTGCAGTTACCCGGCATACGTGACCTCACGAGGTGCCGAGAAGAGAACATGCTTAGGTTGCTGGACTGCAAATCAACGGAAGGGAAATACAGTCTTGAAAACCCGTTGGTAATGACTCCGATGGTTGCTCTTTTAATTTCTAACAAACACTTTTCTTTATTTGTGAGCAAAGAGTGACAGAAAGAGAGAGAAAGAGATGGAGAATTGGCACACCAGGGCTTCCTGCCACTGCAAATGAACTCCTCCTGATGCATGCAACACTTTGTGCACCTGCCTTTATGTGGACATTGGAGAGTCAAACCTGGTCCATCAGGCTTTGCAAGCAAGTGCCTTTGACCACTGAACAATCTCCTTAGCGCGTGTTATCTTAATCTTTTTTCTCTTTTGCTTTTAAGAAAGTGAAAATAATTGGGAAGGAAGGAAATTAGTTTTTTTTTTTTTTTTAAAATCAGGTTAGGGCTGGAGAGATGGCTTAGCGGTTAAACGCTTGCCTGTGAAGCCTAAGGACCCCGGTTTGATGCTCGGTTCCCCAGGTCCCACGTTAGCCAGATGCACAAGGGGGCGCATGCGTCTGGAGTTCATTTGCAGAGGCTGGAAGCCCTGGTGCGCCCATTCTCTCTCTCCCCCTCTATCTTTCTTTCTCTCTGTGTCTGTCACTCTCAAATAAATAAATAAAATAATTAAAAAAAATCAGGTTACACTAGTTGTTTTTTGTATATATTTGTGGAATGCACACAAACCCTAGTAAAATAGGTGGCCTTGTCCTTATTTTACCAACAAGGAAACAGATTGTGGTAACTGGCTAGAGAACACAGAACTATAAAGTAGAAGTGTCTGTTAATAAGAATTCCCTTTTATTTATATCTTAATAACAGCTTTTGAACTCAACAATCACAAGCCATAGGGGGCTCTGCTTAGCCTGAGATCACCCTCAAAGGGAAATCTTGCTTCATGTGCTATGGTTTTATTAGCAGCTCAAATTGCTAATATTCTCTTCTGCCACATTTTCTTTCTGTTATTTATACAGCAGCAGGGAGACCTACATGCTAAAGTCTTTTTGTGAGAAGCATTAGGTGGAATAAGCCTCCAGTAACAGCAGAAAAGTATATCAACTATACAGATATCATTTCTCTCCTCCCGGGATATAAATTTCTTACAGGTAATACATGCATTTTGTCCATCCTTTGATGTTGCTCTTGTGTCTCACCAACTCATCATCTACTTATACTTCTTTCAAATTGTAGGTACTCAACCTGGATTTGCTTTCCTCAAGTTAGTTTTGATTAAAGTTAAATTAATTTTAATTACAGTAAGTGGTTTTATAGAATGCTATTGGTAGTCATTTGATTATTTTTCAAGTCAGACTTTTAAAACAGTCTTGAAAATTACAAAAAAACAATCTAGCAGATGGTAGGCTGGGTAGTGGAGAGGGGTAAGAGATAAGGTGAGTTAGATATCATTCTTAGTGATCTTTATAGGGGTTTAAATGTGTTTTTATTTATTTATTTGAGAGAGAGAGAGAGAGAGAGAGAGAGAGAGAGAGAGAGAGAGAGAGGGACAGGGACATATAGAAAGAGAATGGGCACACCAGGGTGTCTAGCCATTAAAAATGAACTCCAGACATATGTGACCCTTTGTGCATCTGGCTTACGTGGGTCCTGAGGAATCAAACAGTGGTCCTTAGGCTTCACAGGCAAACATTTAGCTATTTCCCTAGCCCTTCATAGGGTTTTAAGAATATTTTTATTTATTTGCTAGAAGAGAGAGAGAGAGAGAAGAATGGTCCCACCAGAACCTCTAGCTGTTGCAAATGAACTCCAGATACATGTGCTACTTTATGCATCTGGCTTTATGTAGACGCTGGGTAACTGAAACCAGGGTCCTTAGGCTTTGCAGGCAAGCACTTTAACCACTGAGCCATCTCTGCAGCTACTTATAGGGTTTTAAACAGATATTGATAAATGGAATAGTCTTAACCATCTTGAGAATTTTTCCTCTTGTTAAGCAAGATCTGCATCAGACACCTCCACGGAACCCCTAGCAATTTGTCCTGCATCCTGGCTGCCCACATCTAGGAATGTAGTATGGTCTGAGTTTAACCCTACAAGCTGGTGGGAGATGAATCTGAGGGTGATAGTTGAATGCAGTATTAATTATTTTACAAGTTGCTGTGACTAAATCCCTGAAAGGATATAGTTTAAGGAAGGCAAGGGTTTAAATTTGGGTAAAAGTTTTGAGAGGCTACATTCTGGCATGGCAGGGAGGGAGGCATATAGAGTAGACAGCTCTGTGATGCTGGGATGCACATCCTACCAAACACAATTTTATGGGAGGAAGGGATTCATTCCAAGGTTACGGATCCAGGGGAAGTTCTATTGATGGCAGAAGAAACTGGCTCTTATTCACAAATCCAAGCAGAGAGAGAAACTGTCACTGGTCAGCAAACCCCAGAAAAGCAGCACTGCAAGCCTGCTGCGAGCAGGACCCCCACAGCTCAAGCCACTCTATACACCTTTTGGCTCCCAACACACTTCTGGGATACACCCCAGGATCTGTCCCCAGTGACACCTGAGTCTATGGGGGGCATACATTCAAATCATCCCAGCTCGGCAGTAGGAGTGAGAGGCCACTCACTACTCAAGTTTCAGAGAGAGTCAGGAAGTAAGGGAGGAACAGGAAGTGGGGCCCGTCTAGAAAACCTCAAGTACCACCCACACTGATCCACTTCTCCCAACAGTACTCCATCCCCAAAATATTCCACCACTCTCCTCAATAGCACTATTAGCTGAGGACCAACTATTTAAACACATGAGCCTATGGGAGACATTTCACATTCAAACCATAACAGGTACCTTATTTCCTCTTTCTGGAGATACTTCACCAAATAATCCTATTTTATGGTCAAATTAAATAATGAGTACTTACTATAAAATACCCTTCAAAGGGCCAAGAGTCCATAGCCTAACCTAATACTAGGGAAGACATTATAGAAACTAATGAGGACACAAGATCTCTGAGGCGGCCTAGTTATGAACAGATTTCTCCGGATGCATAAAATTATGGAGTTAAGGAGCTTGCCTGCAAAGCCAAAGGACCTTAGTTCAGTTCCCCAGGACCCACGTAAGCCAGATGCACAAGGGGGCATGTGTGTCTGGAGTTCATTTGCAGTGGTTGGAAGCCCTGGCACACTCATGCTCTCCCTCTCTCTCTCTCACTTTGTCTCTTTCCCTCTCTCAAATAAATAAATAAAAATTAAAAAAAATTAAAAAACAAACAAACTCAGACTCATAAACATTAAATGAATGATTAAGTTTTTAACATAGTAGACTCCCCTGTCTTCTCTTACCAGATGTGTTCATGGAATCAAGCTATTAAGATGATTTAAGAAACTAATAAAACATTGACCTCTGCTCTCCATGGAGTTAAATGTAAGTTGGTCTTCTATTAGAGTGGAGAATTAAGTAGTGGTATAATTGTGGAGAATCTATCAGAAAGCCTGTGAGTGGGCGAAGTGCTCTGGGAAGGAGTCGTTGGAGAGTTCAAATGGTTCATCATTATTCATGCAATCACCTCCATTCTGTCAAGTGTGCTTGTAGGGCACAACCAAGGTTCTGAGTTTATCATCCAGACCAGATAAAAACTAAATTAGCCAAAGGGAAAAAGCTCCAGTAAATGTAATTTCAAGAGCAAGGCCCTAGGCTAGCTGGGTCAATTTTCTTTATTTGTTCTGACATCCCTAAAAATATCTAATGCTTCCAAACAGGGTTATTTCCTTTAATAGAGGCTTGAACAACTTCTGATATTAAAATTTCCAGGAGCTTTTATATCTATATGCTTTTTGGGATTGTTTTTTATTGGCAGAGAGTTCAAGGGTAATAAAGGTACATGTCTATGAATAATTCATCTGTGTTTCAGTGTCTAATTCCAGTCTGGTCTCTCTGTTACTATACAAAAGAAGCATGATATAATGGAAAATAGGAGCTTGTGTTAATGTCTACTTTAAGACAGGAGGCGTTACCTTGATGCTGAACCTCTTAGTGTTGTGACCCCAAGTAAGTGCGAATAATTTATTTTAAAAATTAATTGTGCTTTCCTCTATTGCATTTATTATTTTTCAAGGATATGCTGTCCTAATTTTGCATGTTATAAATGAATATAATTCTTTACCAGTTGCAATAGGTTATATGTACTTTGTCTCTTTGTTAACATAAATACTGCCCAGGGTTTTTTCTAAAGGTTTATATTATTAGCTTTATAAAACTTAGATAATTCTGAATATACTTTATTTTTCTCTGAATTTTGTTTTTAAAAATATTTTTATGTAAGGAGAGAGAGAGAGAGGGAATATGAGACTATGTACGAATGGACACACCAGAGTCTCTTGAACTCCACATGCATGCAAACCTTTTGTATGTCTGGCTTTATGTGGGTATTGGGGAATTGAACTCATGTGGGCAGGCTTTGTAAGCAAGTACCTTTAACCATTGATCAATTTCCCCGGTCCTGTATCTTGTTATTTAACTGTACATTGTACAACATGATAATTCAGCTCCCTAACCTATTGTCTTATGCGAGGAAGGGTCTACCATGGCAGTTGACCAAAACAACTGACACATGTATGGTCTAAAAACAGGTAGAGCAGTTCAGATACACAAGAAATATCCTTTTCAAGACTGAACTCTTGCCATTTGCAGTGAAATGGATGGAAATAGAGGACATCATATGGAATGAAACAAGTTTGACATAGAGAAAAGCACTGCATGTTCTTTTTCAGATATGGAAGGACAACAAAAACAAAACTGAGAAACCAGTTCATATGAATGAAAAGCAGTGTTTATTGGAAGCTGGAAAAAGGAAAAGGGAAGTGGTTAAAGAGTATCTAGATTTGATCAGTGCATTCCTTATGCATGCATTGAAATATCACACTGAAACCCCATTAATATGCACAAAGAGAAATTGTTCAAGAAAAATTAAAGGAAGAGCTGGGAGAGATGTTCTATGTTAGAGAGTGCATTGTCATATGACTGAAGCTCCTTGAAAAAAAAAAACAACACCAGAAACCAAACATCAAAGCAAAACAAACACTTCCTTATAAGTACCTATAATTTAGTATACTTCTATTAAATACAATTTGTTGATTGTTAAGACAAACTACAAATTAAAAACATAAACTAAGAAAAAGAGTGAACAAAGATACCCTACATGCTTCCAGAAGTTATAGCTTATTTAAGAGAACTCCTTGTGCTGGGGGTGAGATACTTCCCTATGAGTTCTTGGTCATGGAGCTCAAAGAAGCCCCTGAAACAATACAGGCAATTGCCATTGCTCTTTGCTTTCCACAAAACCAGATGGTAAGCTCACATGGCTGAGCACACCACATGCTTCAACAGAGAAATCAAGCTGGAATTGACCTAGAATCTTTTCCCATGCTAGCTTCCTTTCTTTTCTTCTTCTTTCCTTCCTTCCTTTCTCTCTTTCTCTTTCTCTCTCTCTCTCTCTTTCTTTCTTTCTTTCATTCATTTTGGATTTTTGAGCTAGGGTCTCACTCTAGCCCAGGCTGACCTGGAATTCACTATGTAGTCCCAGGATAGCCTTGAACTCATGGTGATCCTCCTACCTCTGCCTCCCTCTGCTGGGATTAAAGGTGTGCGCCACCACACTTGGCCACTAACTAGCTTTCTAAGTGCCAGCAAGCTTCTAGAGGATAGAATTCATGAACTGTCTTACCCGGCTATGGCTCCTGCATGGTCTAATACTGCCTTGCTAGGCTCATGGGTGCAATAGTGGCAGGTTGTTTTGTGGGTAATCAACACTGTCTGATGGGAT
Source organism: Jaculus jaculus (assembly GCF_020740685.1). Classification (NCBI taxonomy): domain Eukaryota; kingdom Metazoa; phylum Chordata; class Mammalia; order Rodentia; family Dipodidae; genus Jaculus; species Jaculus jaculus. Next base: position 107,810,339 of record NC_059111.1, on the reverse strand, counting down.
GGATTTAAGGCCTACTTATTAGGAAGGAATTCATGCCTGGTGCTGAAAACCTGGTCATAAGCCCATGACTGAGGAAGTCATAGGCCCCAGGGTCCACTACTGTTGTTTTACTGAATGGATATGCTGCCACACTGCCTTCTAAACACTTACGCTGCCAGCCATAGATTCTGCTACTCTCAGCCTGTGTCAGAGGAGCTCCTTTTGTGAATCATGCAGAGCCTCATCACTGGCCCAACCTCTGAGAATATGTGATTATCAATGTTCAGCCCTACATGGGACGTCTGTATCACCTCCTCCAATGTGCAGGGAATGCTGGACGTCTTTCCTATGGGAGAGGAGACAGAGGAATGTAGGAGACGGGAGATGGGGTGGAGTGCTGTGGAACACTCTTTTGTGGATCATCCACTGGCCCTTGCACTCATGAACTCAAAGCACCTGCAGCTTCTTTCCTGGACAAAACTGGGCCCATCGACATTTCATCATGGATGGGGACAGGACTCAAGGGGCCTCACACTTTCCTGAGGAGCCGTTGGCATTTTATGATTGCTGGGGGAGAATCGTGGTCTTCAGCAGTGTAGCCCCTGGCAGATTGCCCATGTTCCAGTAAATAGCCCCCCATACATGTTCGTGGAAGCAGCCATGATTAAACTCAGTGAAACACACACACACACACACACACACCATAGCACACCACACACTAAAAAGACAATGAAAGTTGGAAGAGGAAGAAGGCATTCAGTAGAAGTGAGAGGAGGACGAGAGGGGGTTGTGGGGGTATATATGATCAAAATACATCATAAACATGTGTGCAAGGCTGAAGGGATGTCTTAGCGGTTAAGGCATTTGCCTGCAAAGCCAAAGGACCCAGCTTCAATTCCCCAGGACCCACGTTAGCCAGATGTACAAGGGGGCACATGCGTCTGGAGTTTGTTTGCAGTGGCTGGAGGCCCTGGTGCACCCATTCTTTCTCTCTTTCTCTGTTGAGTAAATAAATAAATATTAAAAATATCAAAAAACATGTGTGCAATTGTCAATAAATAAAATTAACTTAAAAGAGAACTACTGATGGTTTGTAACACAACTGCTACTCTTGGTAAATTTTTTTTTTCTACCTCAATATTATTATCTCACATTGGGCTGAGAATTCTTGCCCTTTTTATTAATATTCTCAAGACTCAAGAAACGCTTTTTAAATAGCTTTAAAGAAAAGAATCTTTTTGATGAGATCTAATACATTTTAAACGGCTGCTCTATGAACTCCTTTTCCCAAAGAGACTGTAACACGTGCTCTTTGCCCCTCAGCAGCAGGCGGACCGTGAGCCCAGCGGAGGCCGCAGCCTCCCAGGTTAATTTCAGCGCCTTCGACTTCTGATCAAAGCCAAAGTCAAGGCACTTACCTGTGCCTGCCTGCGACTCAGTGTCCCCTACTGCGCTCCGAAATCCAGAGAAAACGCTAACCACCTCCCAAGACTGTCGTTTATGGACCTTTAAATTTTTCCTATAAGTTTTTTTTTTAGCAGGGCTACCAAAGTTCTCTTGACTACTCACAAGATCACGAAGAAACAACTAGAAAAGGAGTCTTGTTTTCTGGGCTCTAGGCAAGATCCTATGTCACGTGAGTGTGGGGTGTTCCCATCTTCCTAGGTTGAGAGCACCAGTCGGCGTGAGTGCTGGAGATGTAGGCAAGTGTCTGCACGCCACGTAACAGGCCTACTGAGGCCTCCCAGCTACACAACAATGTTCTCCTGGCCGAGGTGGCCCCTTGAAATTCCTTAGAACACTTACTTCCACATGCAGGAAGCAGAGAGACTAGTTCCTTCTTGTTTATCATTGTATCCTGTCAATCAAAATGCATGGCTGCCTCACGGGTCCGTATTTGAAGCGCTTTTCCTTTTTGACAACTCTGCCTGTGATATTACTGACCACAGTTAACACTTTTCCAGGAAATACCTTTTACTGGGTCTTCTGTATTGGTAGATTTCCCTATTAGTAGTACACAAAAAAAGTTAAGCTATCGAGTAATCGCCCTCTAGTATCTTTGTGTGACATATTCCCTTTCAGAACACCCCCCTTCCCATGCCCCCTCCTTCATAATCACCCTTCAATGTCTCCCCTTGACTCCATATGTCAGCATGTGCCTTTCCTTCCAGACCTTTCAACTGAAGCACTGAACCCCTCTACCTTTGACACTCTTTTTTTTTTTTTTTTTTTTTTTGAGGTAGGCTCTCACTCTAGCCCAGAATGACCTAGAACTCACTCTGTGTTCCCAAGCTGGCCTCAAACTCAGGGAGATGCTCATTCCTCTGCCTCTTGAATGCTGGGACTAACGGTGTGCCCGCCACGCCCTGCTTCACTCTTGTTTTTGAGCGTTAGTATAAACAATTTTTTTAAACTTATTTTATTTATTTATTTATTTGAGTGAGAAAGAGGGAGAGAGAGAGAAAGAGAGAGAGAAAAGGAGAGAGAGAATGGATGTGCTAGGGCCTCCAGCCACTGCAAAGGAACTCCAGACGTGTGCACCCCCTTGTGGATCTGGCTTACGCTGGTCCTTATCGGGGCCTTTGGCTTTGCAGGCAAATGCCTTCACCGCTAAGCCATCTCTCCACCCGGAACAATTGTTTTTTATCAGCCTATTTGTATATTGTGTACTTTCCTCTGTTAGTTTCTTCCCAACTCTGGGGAGTATGTCATTTTGTGGAGAAAAATTCTTCCCAATTAGGAACTTCTGCATTGATCTTGGCAAGAAAGAAAATTATTTACACTAAGATTCTGATTATTTTTTCTTATAGCAGCAAGTATATACCAGTAATTTACAATTTAGTACCTTGAAGCAAGTGCCATCATCACAGAAACCTAAAATTAGCTTTGTAGTCAGGTGGCAGATGGGACAGAAATAGTTAAAGGCAGAAATCATGGAGGATAAAGGTACATAATCTTCTCTTAGCCGGTTTTGTGTTCCATGATTTCAGTTACCAGTAGTCAACCAACACCAAAAATATCAAATGTAAAATTCCAGAAATAAATCAAGTTTTCAATCACATATCGTTTTTGAGAAATGTGAGAAACTCTTGTGCTGTCCTATTCAGGCCACTTAGGACATTAATCATTCCTTCATCTAGCATGTCCACACTGCATATGTGATCCACTTGTTAATCACTTCATTTCAGCTAGGAGGTCAACTGTCTTGATATTGCAGTGCTTGGGCTTCAGTAACCCTTACACAGTAGCCTGATGCTTCTCCATGATGTCTGTGTCATTTATTTCACTTCATCTTATCATGAGGACATTGTATCATCTCGTATCACCCACCATAAGAAGGGTGAGTATAAGAATATATGTGCATATATATATATATATATATATATATATATATATATATATATACACACACACATATATATATATATCTGTGTGTGTGTATGATATTATATATGTATCGAGTACATGCACGTTTTCTTAAAATATATTAATTGTTTTTGGTTTTTTTTTTGAGGTAGGGTCTCACTATGGCCCAGGCTGACCTGGAATTCACTATGTAGTCACAGGGTGCCTCAAACTCTTGGCAATCCTCCTACCTCTGCCTCCCAAGTGCAGGGATTAAAGGCATGTGTCACCATGCCTGGCTCTAAATATATTAATTTTTAATTTTAATATTATTTATATTGATTTTTTATGGTGCCCAGTTTCTTAATTAAACTTTATTATAGGTTGTATGTGTAGGAAAAACCAGTATACATAAGATTCAGTCTTACCTGTGGATTCAGGCACCTACAACTTTCCACTACTGGAAATAGCAGGGCTTTCATTGTCTGGAAGTGTATTGATATAAGATAGACTTATTAGGTAGGTCACTGAGATTTTGGGGTTAACTTGTTTCAGCAAGTGGCACTACACTAATACTTGTGTCCTTTCCTGTATCGCTAACCTTCAGCCACACTAACTCTTGTTGCTTTCACTCCTTCTTCACCCCTTCTTCAATTGTTGGGATTCATGTTCAGTAGTAATCAATGCAACTGGCTTTATACAGTTTGATTAAGGCTCTGATCATGGCAGTTGTGGTGCCAAATCTCTGGCTGTCCACTTGACAGGATTTAGACTCACTGTGGAAACAGACCTCTGGTGATATCTGTGAGGGATTTTCTAGATTAGGTTATCTGAGGTGGGAAGCCCCACCCTAACTGTAGATGCTGCTGTCCTATGGGCTGGGTTCCTGGGTTGTATAAAACGGAGAAAAGGAGTCCAGCATGGTGGTGCACACCATTAACCCAAGCACTCGGGAGGCCGAGGTAGGAGGATTACTGTGAGTTCAAGGCCACCCTGAGATGACATAGTGAGTTCCAGGTGGGCCTGGGCTAGAACGAGACCCTCCCTCAAAAAAAAAAAAAAAAAAAAAAAAAAAGAAAAGAAAAGAAAAGAAAAGAAAGAAAAGAAAAGAAAGAAAGGAGACAAGAAGCGGTGCATTCACTCAGCATTCATTGTTCTTTCTACTTCCCTGCTGTGAGATGCCAGCTTCCTGCCCCTGCCATTGGGAACTGCGAATCTGACTAAGTCCTTTTATTTCCACAAGCTGCTTCTGGCCTGGTATTTTTCTCAGCAATGAGAAGATATCTAACATAGCTGGTAAGAAATGATATTTTTATTTTATTTTCAAAATAGGGCTGGGTGTGTTGGTACATGCCTTTAATCCCAGCACTAGAAAGGCTGACGTAGGAGGATCTCTGAATTCGAGGCCAGCCTGAGACTACATAGTGAGTTCTTGTTCAAATTGGGCTAGAGGGAGACCCTACCTTGAAAAACCAAAGGGAAAAACAATAGAATTGAATGACTTTTTGAACATTAAGGAACATTGCAAAGATAAAAAAATTTGTTTTTAAGAAAGGCCTTGTTTTGCTTGTAGGAGCTCTTTTAAGTTCATCTTGGCAAACGCATGGTGGCTCTCCAGTTAAGATGAAAGCCAAAATGACATGCCCTTACCATCCGTTCCATTGATTTCTAGAGAACATGTATTCTGAGTACTTGTGGACAGATTCCTGGTCTCTCTTGTCTAACTCCCACCAAAACTCAGTAATATGTGAGGAATGCGGACTTTATTCACGTTTGCTTTCTGTCTAGTTTTAGCCTGAGGTCAAGCTGGAATATTAGAAAGCTATTGCATCCCCTGTTTAGCTCCCTTTATCTGCCTATCATCCCATCCCATCCCGTCTGGGGTAGTTTGATTCAGGTGTTCCCCATAAACTTAGATGTTTTGAATACCAGGTTCCAAGCTGATAGCAATTTGGCAATTAAACCCTCCTAGAGGCAGTGCATTGTGGGGGTGGGCTTATGGGTGTTACAGCCAGTGTCCCCTTGCTAGTGTCCGGCACACTCTCCTGTTGATGTTGCCCACTTGATGTTGGCCAGGAGGTGATGTCCACCCTCTGCTCATGCCATCATTTCACCCTGCCATCATGGAGCTTCCCCTTGACTCTGTAAGCCAAAATAAATCCTTTCCACTCAGAAGCTGCTCTTGGTTGTATGTTTTCTTAATTTATTTTATTTTATTTTTATTTATTTAAGAGAGAGAGGCAGGTAGAAAGAGAGAGAGACAGAATGGGTGCACCAAGGCCTTCGGCGGTTACTAAATGAACTCCAGATGCACCACCTTGTGTATCTGACTTGTGTGGGTCCTAGGGAATCAAACCTGGGTTCTTTGGCTTTGCAGGCAAGCACCTTAACTGCTAAGCCATCTCTCCAGCCCTGGTTGGGTGGTTTATGCCAGCAACACAAAGCTGACTGCAACACCATCCCATCCTATCCTACTCTCTACAGAATTGTTTGGGCAGAATTCCAATTTGGAATTATGCTCAACTTTCCTAAGGACATGCAACATCAACCACCTGGGAGAATGCATTTGCTCTTGCCACATTGCAGCCATTACCTACAGTTCTCAAGGTCCACTACGCAAGCAGGATAACAAAGATCCTTCAACTCTCTCTGCACTCTTTGTTCTGTTGGATACATCAGTAGGTACATATTATTTTCTGTGATTCTGCTTAATTTTGGGCTATTTTTAAACAACATAAATGAGGCTGTCATTTAATATCTTACTGGTATCTAGAGTTACCAAGATTTTATGGACATTATTCTAGATATTTCTACACAAAATAATGGCCAAGAGTACATGTAAACTTTGGAGCATAACAGACCTAGTTTGCAAAGTATTTCTAACTTTGGACAAGTTAAATTGTAGATGCTGAGCTTTCAATATCACTAAACTGGGGGCAATGAGGTCGCATATCTGTAACATTTTCTTGGTGAGGATTAAATGAGAAATTGGGTGCAATGTGCTTATAATGGAACCTAGAGCCCAGGCAGCATCTCCCTGCAGGAGCCGTTGCCATGTCTGTGACGTTGCATAAAAGGATCAGCTATGGGCAACTTTCTATGCCAGTAAATGCAAGAACATCTTGTATGCCTCTAGGAAACGGTGTAGGCTTGAGTACTTCTGGCGATCAAGGAGTGCAGACTCACATTTATGGAAGTAGTTGAGATACTATGATCAGAATAAGGCTATTCTGGGCTGGAGGGATGGTTTGGTGGTTAGGGCATTTGCCTGCAAAGCCAAAGGACCCAGAATTCCCCAGGACCCATGTTAGCCATATGCACAAGGGGGCATACACATCTGGAGTTTGCTTGCAGTGGCTGGAGGCCCTGGCATGCCCATTCTCTCTCCCTCTCTCCGTCTTTCTCTGTCAAAAAAAAAAAGAAAGAAAGAAAGAAAGAAAGAAAAAGAATAAGGCTCTTCTGTTTTGTTTTTGCCTTGGTGACTTACTTTTTCTACTTACTTATTTTTTATTTCTCTCTCTCTCTCTCTCTCTCTCTGTGTGTGTGTGTGTGTGTGTTATGCATATGTGTGATGGGTACATGCACCATGGTGCATGTGTGGAAGTCAGAGGACAGCCCTGAAGTGTTAGTCCTTACCTTTCCCTTGTTTGAGGAAGCATCTCTCTTGTTGCTGTTTGCTGAGGGAAGGCCAGCCTAGCTGGGCTGCAAGTCTCCGGAGTTTTCTGACTCTGCCTCCCATTGCCAAAAGGCATATTGGGATTGTAGGCATGAGTGCCACTTTGCCTTCAGTTGTGTGTGGGTCCTGGGGACTGGAACTCTAGTCAGCAGGCTTGTTGAGCAAACCCCTTTCACCATGAGACATCTCCCCTGTTCCTTGAGGGCCTTACTTTTCAGGCTTAATTTCTCCATTTTACTCTCTGTGTTCCCTGTAACATGCCCGGGGTTCCTTGTGTAGTGTGGTTGGGGAGAAAGAAAGGAAATAAGTAGGAAGAAAAACACCGCACACAGCAGGGAGGAAGGAACAAAAGAAGGAAGGAAGGGAGGAAGAGAGGAAGGAAGTAAAGAGAGGGCCCACTACATAGGACTTAGGCTTGTTGGTTGTGATGTTGGGCTTTGGATTCCTGCTAATTGGTCGGGCTTCTCATTTGATGAAGGACGCTTTCAGCAGTGCTCTGCCTGCTGGAGGTTTGTTTGCATTTTGACTGGCATTAAGCCTTAAGCTATTATCCCTGATATAACCACGACTTTTCATAAATGACGCCACTTGAGAGTTGTCATGGGTCCCCGTTCGCTTTGGTGTCTGATCACTGAGAGCACCGGTTCTTCATTATCTTTGTGGAGATTGGGCACTTTATTTTTTGGCAGCAAATGTTTCATCCAAGGTCAATTTCCCTCAAGTGCTCAGCACCAGTTCACATGGTGTGTGCTCAGGGAATGCAAATTAATTTGATGTTAGCTTTAGCCAAACCTAGCTAGGAAAGTAAACCTGATTCTAAAAACGTCATAACCACTGACAAACATCACCTAAATATATGAAGCTTGAGGATGTATAAATACATAGAGCTTTACTTTAATTCCAAAGATACCATTTCATAGTACTTTTAAACTTGCAAGTCAATTTTAATTGGAAATGATTTAAGGATCTTTGCCATTGTGTTTTCCTATAACAGGGGGCTATGAGCAGAGTTGAGGATGTATGCACATTTCCTGTTTCTGGTCTGCTTAAAAATACAACACACGTTATGGAAAACGAAACAGAAAACTCTCAGGGCAGTGGGACTATTCATATTCCCTCACCAGGAAATAATTGCTACGAACGCTTTATTGGATCTCTTCCCACACATTGCTAAGGTTGTAGAAGTTTTCAAGATGGATCTATAGATTGTTTTGAGAAAAAAATATTAGAGTGTGTTTTCATCTGTGTTCTTCAAGGCTTTGCTGCCTGACAGAAGGTGGGGCTCTGGCAAGGAAGAATCTGGAACTCATTTTCTATGAGGTGGGGGCCTGTCTTTTCTTTCTCTATCATCTTCTCCCTTTTCTCTTCTCTGGGAGGCAAGGTTGTGGGGAAGACCTTTGGAAAGGGATGCTGGGCTGAGGGAGACTAGAGCACCTTAGACTAGGAATCTTCCATAGTTGGGAGGCAGGAATTTCTGCCTGTAAGGGTCCAGTTCCTATGTGGAACTTCTCCCTTCCTGTTTAGAGTGATTTTCATATCTACCTTTCCCTTTCCAGAGAAGGAACGTTGTGTTCTCACATCATGCCTTCCTCCTTTTGCTGGAATTTTTCTTTTTTAGAATATTTTTAGAATTTTTATTTATTTATTTACTTATTTGACAGACAAATGGGGGGAGAGAGAAAGAGAGAGAGAGAGAGAGAGAGAGAGAGAGAGAGAGAGAGAGGGAGAGAGAGGAAGACAATGAGTGCGCCAGGGCCTCCAGCCACTGCAAACAAACTCCAGACATGTGCGCCTCCTTGTGCATCTGGTTACGTGGGTCCTGGGGAATTAAAGTTGGGTCCTTTGGCTTTGCAGGCAAATGCCTTAACTGCTAAGCCATCCCTCCAGCCCACTGGAGTTGTTTTTTATGAGAGAGAAAAAGAGAGAAAGAGAGAGAAAGTTGGTGCATCAGGGCCTCCAGCCACTGCAATTGAACTCCAGATGCATGTGCCACCTTGCGCGTCTGGTTTACATGGAACCTGGAGAGTTGAACTTGGGTCCTTAGGCCTCTTAGCCTTCTCAGGCAAGCACCTTAACCACTAAGCCATCTCTCCAGCCTGGAGTTGTTTTTGTTCTCTTGTGAGAGACTTCCCACCTCTCTGTTTTGATAATAAGACTTGAATATGTTACCCATGATTCTTTTTTTTTTTTTTTTAGCCCAACAGAGTGAGCACATGACCTAAGCCTGGTCTGTCAGAGTCTTCTGGGTGGTTAAAATGAGAATCAAGAAAGTAGAACTCTTTCTTTTTGTAGCAAAATTGGGTAGACATGAATGTAGGACTCTAGTGACTGTAACCCAATATGTATGAAAGATGGAAGTTGCAGTAAGAGGTGTTAACTCAGACCTCACAGGATGCAGAGAGATGAGGAAGAGAGAAGACATACACACACACACACACACACACACACACACACACACAGAGAGAGAGAGAGAGAGAGAGAGAGAGAGAGAGGGGAGACTGGCTTTATAGTGTGGTCCCAGGTTCTCTGGATTCTTTTTTCCAAATTTTGGTTTGTCTTTTCTTAAATTCTATAATTCTATGTTATGCCCTACAAATTTTCTCCAGTAAATTTGTTCTGAACTGAATTTTTTTTTTTTTTTTTGGTACTTGCAGCTAAAGGAACTCAAAACAGAACCAGACTCTCACCTCCTCCCAGATTCCCTGCAACATGGCGATCTCAGGCTCAGTGCCTCAAGAGCCTCAAGGTCTTCCAGTGTTCTCCCCTGTCTCCTGCCCACTCTGTGATTCCCTGTGACAGATGTGGCATTAAGTTAACCCTGTTAACCTCCAGCACTGTCGGAGCTCTGTTGTTATCTCTTTGTTATACTGTCTTTAAAAAAATATCTTCATATTATTTATTTAGGAGAGAGAAAAAGAGACAGAGAGAAAGAGGGAGGCAGGAAGGGAGAAGAGGCACACCAGGGCCTCTAGCCCTTGCAAACGAGCTCCAGATGCCACCATGTGCCTCGGACATATGTAGTTTCTGGGGGAATCAAACCTGGGTTCTTAGGCTTCTCAGGCAAGTGCCATAACTGCTGAGCTGTCTCTCCAGCTCTATACTGTTTTTAATTGTTTAGCTCTTTTTCGACTTCTAATATTTTGCAAGAGAGAAGTGGCAAGATTAAGTTGCTTTTTAAAAAAATTATGGGTTTTTAAAGATTATGGGTCGAGTGGATTAAAATAAGAGAATATCTAATCACATGCCAATGAACACATTGTCCATAAAAATGGCATACAAACATTTGTCTCCTGGACTTGCTGGCTTTGGTTAAGAGATAGGTTTGGTCTGCCTAACAATCTGTAGCACCTACAGTGTGCCAGGGCTCATGCCCCTTTTCATTTTCCTGCAGCCTGTGGAATCAGAACGAGGTCTGAAAGGCTGCTCAGCCCCTGCCCAATGCCTCCGGCTTCCTGACAAAGCAGTCTCCCTCTGCTCTTCTTTGTCCAGAGAGGTATCTATTTGGAACTCCTTCTAGAGAATGCAGTGACAGCTCCTTCCTTGATCTCCTGGCTCAGTTCCCAGGGGTGACTTCCTCATGCCATTTCAGTAGTTTCTCCCAGGCTGGTTTCTTCATTGTGAAAGTCAGTGGTGGAGGTAGGGACAAAAAATGAACCTGAAATCAAACTTGAGTTTCATAATAAATGCTTCCCTTTGTTTGCTGAAAACCTTCAGTCAAAATCTGTGATTCTGGGGAAAGACTGGGTTCTGAGAATTTTTTTTTTAATTTTTTTTATTTATTTATTTGAGAGCAACAGACACAGAGAGAAAGACAGATAGAGGGAGAGAGAGAGAATGGGCGCGCCAGGGCTTCCAGCCTCTGCAAACGAACTCCAGACGCGTGCGCCCCCTTGTGCATCTGGCTAATGTGGGACCTGGGGAACTGAGCCTTGAACCGGGGTCCTTAGGCTTCATAGGCAAGCGCTTAACCGCTAAGCCGTCTCTCCAGCCTGGTTCTGAGAATTTTTAAGGCAGAGCATCCACAGATTGAGTTGGAGATGTAAAAGAAGTAGGTCAGACAAACCAAAATAACCATGGCTGGACAATACGATAAGCTTCGGAAAAAATCAGGGAAAATAATATGATGGATGAAACCTGTGGCCTGATAGGTAGATCGATAGGAAGTGTACTATAGTCACAAAAAGTAGAGTAAATATTTATTCGACTTCTCCCTAAAGATTTCTTCATCACCAACTCTGCAACTGCCTTTATGTAAACATTACAGTAGGTTTTCCATATCCCCAGATTCTACATTTTTGGAGTAAATCAACCACAGATCAAGAATATTTGAAAATAAAATCACATCTGTACTGAGAGCATATGCATACATTTTCTTGTCATTATTCCCTAAACAATACAGAATGACAACTGGTTACATAGCATTTGCAATGTATGAGGTATGACAAGTAATCCCGAGGTGGTTTTAAGTATGTAGGAGGACTTGTATAGATGCCGTGCTAATACTTTGTGTTTTATACAAGGGGCTGAACATCCTCAAATTTTAGTATCTATGTGAGTCCTGGAACCAGTCCTGCATGATTCCAAGGGATGGCTGGGCATATCTTTTTATTTCACTAGTTAAGCACTTGTGGCAGAAAGTACAATAAATCTCTATTTCACCTATCCCAATTCTGCAAAATGAAATCCATGGCCAAGTATATCCCTGTGGTGTGGACCTGTAATCTCAGCGACATAGGAGGCTAAGGCAGGAGGATTACAAATTTCAGGCTTGCCTTGGCTACAGAGTGGGTTCAGGGCCAGTCTGGGTGACTTTGAGTGATTCTGTGTCAAACTAAAACGTAAAGAGATGGCTAGGAATATAGCTCAGTGGTAGAGTGCTTAAGTTAACATGTGTGAGTCCCTAGGTTTGATCCCAGCATCTGCAAAAACAGAATCACCCCACCCTTCCAACAAATGGCATATAAATGTAAGGTAGGGAAATGATATCATAATTTTATTATCACATTTATTTCATTTATATATATGCATATATATATATGTATACACACACACACACGTACCTTGAGAATTATAGTCCTCTCGTTACGGGTGACGTTGACACTGTGGGGCTGTCCATTGGCCATGTTTCTGTGGTCTACGTCGATATTGTATGGCTCTCTGGTGCCTCCCAGGTTGTACCTGATCTGTAAGTTTCCTGCACGAGAAAAAGAAGTCCAGTGATTTGTTTGCTCTTGGTTTCATTTCAATGTCACCTCACCCACTGCCATAGCTTAGGCAAAGTGCAGCTTCCCTCCTTCCATGTCCTTTGGCGCCATTCCAGTTTTGCATTTGGATTCACCGCTCAGAGGCCCACTCATCCGTAAGTGAGCAGCACCAAGCTCGCGTGCATTTATAACCTGCCAAAAGCGAGCCCCAGCGACCATTACTGCAGAGTTGAAGCAGCAAACGGTACAAATGTTCGAAGTTGGGATGGTGCCTGGAAACGAAGAATGAGAACGTGTACAATATGGCACTGTGGAGACGCCTGCAGGCCCCACAAAAGGCTGCGTGAGATATAAAATAAAGGCAGAGTGCAGGGATGGTCTCCCTCCATCAGTGAAGCATGGCATTCAGCATATAAAACAATCCCTCCAATATTAAAAATAAACATAATTTGCTAAACACAAATATATGAGATTTGGGTTGGCTTCGCTGAGATCAAGGAAACAAAGTAATGGATTTTATTCTAGGCCTGAGACTAATCAAAGGTGAGGTAAAGGGAAAGATGGATGTCTCAGGTCCTTGAGTTCTCTTTGCGGTAGTTTACTTTGTCTCCTCCACTTTCCCTTGTTTCTTCTCAAAAATAATAGCAAATAATAATAAGCAAGGCTAATAGGACTTGTGGATTCTGCTTTTAGTTAACCTGCAGTCGTGAGTATACAGTGAGTATGACTTCTATATCTTATGATTTTTCAAAGACATCAATGTTTTACCTAATTTTTAACTCAAATTACAACTTTCATACTGGGAATAGTGCTTGACATTTCAGGGGTAAAACTGAATTCAGCAATCTCTAGCTAGGGTTTGAGAAACAGCACATCAATTAATGGATTATTTCTTGTCTCTCAGTTTCCTTCCATGCTAAAGGGTTGGGGTTAGAGAAAATCAGATAATTAAACAAAATGAAAAAAAGAAACATACAAGAAAGTCACCAGAACCCTCACCAGCTAGAGCAAACTACTGTAGCTACCCTGGCAGTCTCTGCCCCAGACATCCCTCGTGCATCTATCCATGCACGTAACTGAGTGCGTGTCCTTCCAGATTTAGTCACTCTGGCCTTACATGCCTTTCACAGTGTAACGGCATGTTGCCGGAGTTGAAAGAAACATTTTTTATGATAATCAAAAATTAACTGCATTCCTATTTTTGCTTCCTGAATGAAATTCAATAAGCTTTCCCTATTTCTGAGTTTTTTTTTTCCTTCACATCTTATTTTAGATTTCTTTGCTTATATACTTCCTACCAGGCACTGTTGAGTTTTGTTTCCTAAAGGTACTCACTCTTCTCCACCTTACAAATGCCATCGTTTCTTTTTTTTTTTTTTTAATTTTTTATTTATTTATTTGAGAGTGACAGACACAGAGAGAAAGACAGATAGAGGGAGAGAGAGAGAATGGGCGCGCCAGGGCTTCCAGCCTCTGCAAACGAACTCCAGACGCGTGCACCCCCTTGTGTATCTGGCTAATGTGGGACCTGGGGAACCGAGCCTCGAACCGGGGTCCTTAGGCTTCACAGGCAAGCGCTTAACCGCTAAGCCATCTCTCCAGCCCCAAATGCCATCGTTTCTATTAGAGACGTGTCTCCTTGCTGTGTCCACTCCCTTCCCCATTCGTCAGAGCCTTGCAGCCACGCTTCCTCTGTGCACCTGCATTGACGCTGTGCATGTGGGACCCCGATGGCCTCGGGAGGGGTATGTGACACAGATGAGCACCTCTCTGCCGAACACATGGTCTACACCAGGCTCCCAGCACACACTGCTTAGGCTCTCCCTCCTTTCTGGACGCCTTACTGGTGCAGCCACCACACCCCAGTCCCTCACCATTTTCTCCTCTGTATCGACACCCATCTCCACAACTGCCCTGTTCAGTAGTCTGAGGCTTTTGTGCAAGGTACACGCACATCAGACCTCAAATTTGTACCTTTCTCCTGAACCTCTGACTCTCTTTCCTTGTGTGTGTGTGTATGTGCGTGTACGTGTGTGTGCATGTTTGGACAAGATTGGACGCGTTTGGGTGGTATGGCCATAGCGTGTGTGTTTGTTTAGCATGTGAGGTCTATGTACATGTGTGTGCAGGTTCATGCGCTGCAGAGGAGCATTTGGTTGGGTGTCCTCCTCTATCACTCTTCCACATAGTTCTCTGAGACGAGGTCTCTCGTGAAACCCGGAGTTCAGGCCATGTTTTGGTTAGACGGGCTGATCAGTGAGTCCTAGCGATCCTCCTGTTTCCACCCACCTCAGTGTTGGGGTTGCAGGTGTGCACAGACACACTAGCTTTTTATGTGGATGCTGGGAATTAACTCAGGTCCTCATACAGCCACATCCCCAGCACCCCTCACTCTGTCTTCCAACTACCTACTTAATATATTTCTAGTTGGATGTCTCATTGGCACCTCAAACATGAGATGTGTAACATAACTTTACATTGCATTATAGTCTTAGCATCTTGCTATTGGCCACTTCATGCTTCCAGGTGATTTTGTTTAAAGTCTTGCTCCCCCTTTGCTAAATTCCATGCTGCATTATCTGTCAGAAAATGTTGGCTTGATCCTCAAGCAAGCACCTTTAACCACTGGGCCACCTCTCCAGCCAGGATTGATCTTTATAATAGACTGTGATTCCCATCCCTCTTTATCACCTTCATTCCGGCTTGCCCAACAAGCTGTCCCCAAGCTTTGCTTGGGTCACTATATGATATTGTACATTAAGATCTTACTTCTGCCCTTACCCCAGCATCCTCCTACACCAATGTAGCTTCTAGTCTCCCTAGCCCTTTCCACATAGAGGTCAGAAAGGCCCTTAGCTCAGAACTCTCCAATAGCTTCCCATTTTAGAATAAAAATCTGAGTCCTTACAATGGTTCCCCAAGCCATGGGTGGGCTTCCTCCATCACGATTTTCATTTCTCTTGCTCATCTTCCCTCGTCCACACTGGCCTCCTGATGGCTTCTCCAGAAGCCCAGCGAGTTCTGCCTCGGGACAGTTGTGAGGCTTGTGGCTTGGATTGGGTGTCCCCCATAGACTCATATGTTTTGAGTGCCTGGCTCCCAGCTGATGACGACTGGGAGCTGCAGTTTGCTGGAGGGAGTGTGGTGCTGGGGACGGGCTTATGGGTATTAACAGCCAGCTCTCTGTTGCTCAAAGTTGACTCACTCTCCTGTGGCTCTTTTCTGCATGCTGTGGCAGGGGTGATGTCCAGCCTCTGCTCATGCCATGTTTTCTCTTGCCATCATGGAGCTTCCCCTCGAGACTGCAAGCTACAATAAACAACTTTCCTCCCATAATCTGCTTTTGGTTGGGTGCTTTGTGCCCGCTCTTCCGTCGAGGACACTTCGTCCCTAGTTATCTGCCTGGCTGACTTCTCCCACCTTCACTCTTAGGTCATTTTCCCAGTGGGAATTTTTGTCATTTCCTTAATAACAGTAAAATTTCCCACTCCTTTGCCTTGGCCAGACTCTTCCTTTTCTGCCTTATATTTTCCCTGGAATAGTTCTTACCACAATATACTATAGATTTTACTTAACTGTTTTTCTAGTTCTATTTTAAAAATGTCTTTATTTATTTGTAAGCAGAGAGAGATAGAGATAAGAGAGGCACAGAGAGAGAGAGAATGGGCGCACCAGGGCTACCAGCCACTGCAAGCAAACTCCAGACGCGTGCGCCACTTTGTGCATCTGGCTTTACATGGGTACTGAGTGATTGAACCCGGTTGTTAGGCTTTGCAGGTAAGCACCTTAGCCACTTAGCCATCTCTCCAGCCCCTGTTTGTGTGTTTCTCTTGCTCAAACATGAGATTCATGAGAGAAAGAACTTTGGTTTGTGACTTCACACCTGTTGCTTAGAACAGTGCCCAATCCATCTGGTTCATGACTATTGCTTGAATAAGTTTATGAATGGTCTCCTTGCTTTTGTACATTTTCCCCAAATATTTCTTTGCTAAACAAAGAGCTCTCTTAAAAACACATAACTCATTATTTCACTGGTTCACTTACAGTCCCTCAAAGCCTTCCAGTTTCCACAGGATGAAGACATACATTCTTAATGTTGTTCCAAAGCCCTGGTCCTATGAATTCGGATCCCTACCTTATCTTCAAACCATGCCACTTCCACTCTTGCTCTTTTTGGCCCCTCCCATCCTCTAGAAAAGCCCGTTCCCCTCAGAGCCTTGGAATATGCTGCTTCCTCTTCCAAGTCACTTCTCTTTCTACCTTTCAGTGTCTCCATGATTCGCCCTTCATCCTACTAGCATCAAAAATAATCATACTTGGGGCTGGGGAGATGGCTCAGAGGTTACAGGCACTTCCTCATAAAGCCTGCCTGCCTGGGTTCAATTCTCCACTCACCCATGTAAAGCCAGACAGACATTTGCAGTGACAAGAGCCTGGTGAGCCCCTATCCAGCATGCTTTCTCAGTAGGATATTATTAGGCAGGTGTTTGGACATGAACAGGAAAAAAAAAAAATCAGTTAGTTTTCTTGAGTTTTTATTCCTGATACTTGGACACAATAAACAGTAACCAGTTTTCTTAAATATACAGCTATCCTGATTTGTTGCTCATTGATTCAATTTTCAGAACACATATATTTGGTTCTTGTTCAAAGCGCAGCTCAGGTCAAGGCCTGACTGTGAGCTCTCTATATGACTAGAGGCATGGAGCTGATTTTAATGCAGATGTCTTTTCTGGGTCCCCAGTATGGGTCATGTGCTGTGTGTGGATTTGGGGACATGAAGAAAGGTAAAAGAGGACCCTCTGTCTTTGTTAGCTGGGGTCAGAGGAGCTGGTAATGATTAAAATATGTACATGGATGCTTCTGTCTTTTTGTCATGGTCCTTGCGTGTCAGTATTAAGTTGTTTTCATTATATTTTCTCTTTCATGGAGTTTTGGCCTTTGTAAATATAATTTGAAATTCCAGTAAATGCTTCACTTAATGTTAACAGAAATTATTTGATTATTTGAGAGGAAAAGATGAACTGGAACTTTAAATGGGTATATGTAGTGGTGATCTGTAAACAATTATAATACTCTTGAACAATGACATATAAATGATGTATTTACTCCTTTCAAATAATAGCGGAAGAGGACCCCTAAGTGATGGTAGGAAGAATGTTACTATTTGCCCATTAAGGAGGTAAAATATTATTCAGATAAGGAGACCCTTCCTTTCTCTCACAAGTTATGCTCTCAAGTGGATTAAAGCTGTGAAAAGGGTCTGCTCTTTTTTTTGGCTACAACAAATAAAGTGCCTCACAAATTTACTCTCCAGGACATCATCATTATCTTCAGCAAACATTTACAGGGACCCACTGTAGGCAGCTATGGAGTGCTGGAAGCTTTTCAACTCTCTAGGAAGACAGAGCATATTTATAATGGAGATTGATAGCAATATAGCACATTAAGTGCCAAACAAATGACACTGAAAGGGAGAATACCTAGAATTTAAAGCAAGGAGAAGTCACTGGAAAGAGGTGAGGATTGTTTGTGGCTTACAGTGAAAGGCAGGTATAGACTGAAGAGGGAGGACAGGAGAGGTCAGGGACTATTATGGGCATGATGGCTGGGCACAGATGGCCTCAGAGTGCCTGTGAAGCATGCGTTTCCTAAACATGTAGAGTAGGAGACGTTGAGATGCAGATTGAATGCGGTAACAGCTCACTCTTAGTACGGTTGCTACATGTGTTTACTATGGAGCACTTTAGACTTAACAGCTCACTTGATTTGAGGAAAACAGAGTTTTACAGATTGTGAGACTGAGCCATGGAGGAGATTGCCGAGTTTTCAAGGGAACTGGCAAAAGGCAGAAGCAGCACCCAAATCTGTCAGGTTGGCCCCAGCAGTTTGGTAGATCTTGACTGGATGGTTGTGGGAGTAAGAATCACCCATGTTTTTATTGGAAGGGGGTTTCGCCATTGAGTGTTTAAATAACACAGTGCTTCTACTTGGCAATATGCTTACGAAGGACTGCTATGGCTGGGGTGAGAAAGAGGGAGACAGGAACAACTGGAGCAGAGAGAAGGACTGGGGAAGAGTTCTCAGACTGCTGGGGTGCCAATGGCATGGATCTCCTCACACCTCAGTAGATCTTCAGGAGCTGGTGCAGCTGAGGTCTCTGGTGGGGAACCGCCGTAAACAGAACCCCCTCCTTTACTCTGTGCTGTTCAGTGGTAATAATTTTCTTTGGTGCTACGACACAGTCAGTCTTGGGAAGCACAGGGTCAAAAGACGTTCGCCTTGGAGAGGAGCAGTGGGGGAGCACAAGGTCACAGGTCACAATGAGGGGAGTCTCCACATGGCTTGTTTGCCTGGATGGTGCACAAGGCAGAGAAGGATAGAGCATTTGCCGACGGAGCACAAGTCTCTGGGAGCCAGTGGTCGGCAACAGAACACGGGCGGGGGTGGGGGGTGGGTGGGTTCAGGGAGTTTAGCTCTTGGGGAACAGTGGCAGGAGCGTTTAAAATGTGAAGTTTGGAGGATTCCAAGGTATTTAGTTAAGATTTTCTAGTTTGTTTAGTGCCCCCCCCCCCCCCCGTGGTTTGTTGGCAGATATAGACCTTACTGGTTCCCTTTTCCCTTGGATGAATTCCTCAAGCTTATTTCTAACTGCAAATTTTAATAATAAATAAATGCAGGATTTGCAGTGTGCAAAGGCTGCCTTTTGCCAGCGGTTTGAGGATGGCCTTGCAACACTTACACAGAGACTGCATGGTTTTCTTTGCCCAGTGCACTGAGCGAGTTCCTGCTGTACGTCTGCAGTAGAAAGCACAGTTGGTGGAGAGCTCAGGGCCTGGATTTAGACATCTGCATTCAGAAGCCTCAGTTCCGCCCTTTACCAGCTGAGTATACAAATCACTTAACCTCTGCACCCCATCTTTGCCATCTGGAGAAGGGACTAAGAATAGCATCTACCCCGTGGACTCATGTGGCTCACAAGGAATCATGCATGTGACAAACAGGAGGGTGCTGCTCCAAGGAGAGCACTGGTAGCTGGTAGCTATGACTGTGGAATGGACTGACTGGAACCTTGCACATAACATAACCCCTCCCACTGAAGTATATGTGCACGCAGTACAGGCACAGGCAGCGGGAATGTGTGTTACCACTTACATAGATGGGATCAACATGTAGTCTGAGGAGCAGACACAGCAGCATGTATAGTTGTATGCTCATCACATTCTTGACAGCCTCAAGGTGACAGCCTCCTCTTGTGTAAGGACACAAGAAGCCCCAAAGCTGTCTGTCCACTGGGAGGCCAGTGCATGTGGGTGTAGAACATCAGTGGATTGAGAATCCATTGAAGCTGATCCAACAGAAATGAGCTGCTGAGCTTTTGAACAGCAGTGCTCATGCATACTTCTCTCCTGAACTCTTTCTGACTTTGCATATGTGTGTGTGTGTGTGTGTGTGTGTGTGTGTGTGTGTGTGAGAGAGAGAGAGAGAGAGAGAGAGAGAGAGAGAGAGAGAGAGAGAACAAGAGAGAGAGACAGAGAGAGAGAGAGAGAGAGAGAGTGAGGGAGTGAGACTGAGGGAGAGGGTTGGTGTGGTAGCAGGGTCTCCAGCACCGCTTTCGAACTCCAGATGCGCGTGCCCACAACTAACCAAATCCTGTGCTCACATCACTTTTTCTGTGATCCATCTGAGTTAGTTTTATGGAACTAAGCTGATATGAATTCAAGGCTATGTCTTGCCTATCAGTTTAATTTTATAGTACATAAAAATTTCATGGGCTGGAGGGATTGCTTAGTGGTTAGGGCACTTGGCTGCCAAGCTAAAGAACCCAGGTTCAAGTCCCCAGGGCCCACCTAAACCAGATGCACAAGGTGGTGCATGTGTCTGGAATTTTTTTGTAGTGGCTAGAGGCTATGGAGCACCCATTCTCTCTCTTAAATAAATAGATAAATAATAAGTAAATTTCCTATGTCTTTTTTGTCCATATTTGCATATGTGATATGCATAAGTGTGTTTCTTGTATGTTTCTAGGCATGCATATGGAGGCCAGTGATCAGTGTTGAATGCCTTCTTCAATTGCTCTCTATCTTAATTTAAAAAATATTTTATTCGGGCTGGAGAGATGGCTTAGTGGTTAAGCACTTGCCTGTGAAGCCTAAGGACCCCGGTTCGAGGCTTGGTTCCCCAGGTCCCATGTTAGCCAGATGCACAAGGGGGCGCACGCGTCTGGAGTTCGTTTGCAGAGCCTGGAAGCCCTGGCGCGCCCATTCTCTCTCTCCCTCTTATCTGTCTTTCTCTCTGTGTCTGTCACTCTCAAATAAATAAATAAAATTATTAAAAAAATATATATATTTTATTCATTGGAGGGAGGAGAGAGAGAGACAGAGAGAGGGATAGAGATAGAAGGAACAAGAGAGCGAGTGAGTGAGAGAGAGAGAGGGAGAAAGAGAGAATGGGCATGCTAGGGCCTTTATACAATGCAAATGAACTCCACATACATGCACCACCTGTATATCTGGCTTCATGTGGGTACTGGGGAATCAAACCTGGGTCCTTAGGCTTTGCAGGCAATTGCCTTAACTGCTGAACCATCTCTCCAGCCCCCTCCATTTTATTCTTTTTTTTTTTTCGAAACAAGGTCTCTTGCTAAACCTGGAGCTCGCTAATTCAGCTAGACTAGCTAGGCAGCCAGCCACTGGGATCTACCTGCATCCATGTCCCTGGAACAGAGATTATAGGCACATACCATCACACCTTTTATGTGGTGATGGGGATACAAACTCAGGGTTTTGTGCTTGTGCAACAAACCCTTTATTGATGGAGCCATCTCCTTAGACCTTTCCTATGTCTTCAGTTGTTCTTAATCAATATTATTTTAATGTGTGCATGTGCGCACGTGCGTACACATACACACACACACACGATTCCATAAAATAGTGGCTTCCTTCTATACCATTTTACTAAATTGAAATTCTCAGCTCTTTCCAGTTCTATGGGGCACATTTTCATTCTGAATCCTTGTCTAAGTTTTGCTTTATTTCACAATGAATAGTTTATAAAGTGGGCCCCTCTTTATTAAATATAAAAGAGCCCCTAATTTTCCTACATCCTTTAAAACTGACAGTGCATTGCCCAGAGATTGGAGTTTAAGAATTTGCTGCTTAAAAAATCTTTCAGCTGAATTGGATTAATAATTATAATTTTGGGCTCTTATTGAAAAAAATCTTAATCTAAAAGGTGCTACAATGTGGACTATCCAAGCGTCGATGGACTCTGACGGGAGAGCCTTTCTGCTTTCAGCTCACATGATCTCTGCGGGAATGAGTTAGAGAGGTTCCTTTCTTTTTTCTTCATACACCTAAAATACTTGTGTTCACAAAAAGTGATCTTAAAACTTTAATGTGAGTGAATTCAGAGTTTCCTCGATGGGCAGGATGTTTATACAGTTCAGGATTGGCCAGACTCCTCTCAGAGTCTGAAGTTTGAAGGTCAAAGTCTATTTGCATATTCTCACTAGGAATCTCTCTCTGGCTCAGCGCACAGTTGATGACCAGGATGGGTCCTCAAGTGCAAATACACCCCTGCTTTCAGCCAGGGTCACTAGACATATGTGTTGTGCATATGGAATTCCGAGAGGCTTTAGGGATGAAAACATTTCTGATTGTCTATTTTAATTGAAAGTTAAAAAAATTATTTTTATTAGTTGTGGACATACTTAGTATGGAAACAACACATATTGGTACCAGCCTCTTCCTCATCCCTGCCCCTTTTCTGAAGGGGCCCTCCTTGCTGGGCACACAGGTTATCCCGTGGGGATCGTGGGTCATGCACTGTGGGAGCAGCAGTCAGCTACTGGGAGATGCAATGCCTTTGGGTATAATGTCCCAACTTGTGGCTCTGAAGTCTTTCTGCCTCCTCTTCCGCAGAATTCCCTGAGCCATGTTGGGTGTATTTTAAGTTACTTCAGTGATGGACTCCTAGGAGTCTCTGGACCTCCGCTTTGTTAGGTGTTGAGTGTCCTCAGTGCCTGTCTCCTTCACCCTTGTGCTGATTATCAGGTTCACGAGAAAACGGCGGGCATTCTTGCTCATCCCCCCAGTTCCTCTTGGATGCACTATTATAAATTATTGAGCTCACTCCCCTAGAGCTCATTTCTACTTAACACAGTAACAAAGGTATTTGTGTGATGGGAACAAAATCATCATTAAACACAGGAAACCATCTCATTTTCATTTAATATGGGAAGAGCTTGGTATTCTTCATTAACCCATTGATATAAAGCACTTAGCTGACATGTCTCCACACAGAGAAATAAGGTTCAAAGGAGCTAGGGGACTTGCTCCATGTCCCGTGGGGAGTGAAGATCCTGCTAAGACCGGTCCCGACTCTTGCTAGCACATTGTCTCTGTATACAGTTTGATGGTGGAAGGCTGGGCATGCTTGTCCTTACCAGTGGGCTTGAGCAGCACAGCCAGGAAGTCGGTGGTGAGGGAGCTGACGTAGAGGAGGACGCAGGGCGCCTTGGTGGTGCTGAAGCTCAGGTGCATTTGCTCCTGGGCCAGGTCGGGGGCGGAGCGCTGTGGGTCCATGGAGTTCTCTGCCCTGCTGCCCGCATCTCTGGCAGTGACCACGGGCGCCTGGAAGTTATACCGCAGCCACATCCCCTCTTCAAAAAATGCACCCACATCTGTGGAGAAGGAAAGATGACATTGAAAATTGATGAGAGGTCTGAAGTCAGTGCTGGCTACATTTTTGAGCTTGGGGGGGTGGAGGGGCTTCCGAATGGCCTCTAAAGCGGATTGCTGAGGGAAGACACTGGTTCCAGGCAGCCGGCAGTACAACTGAGTGAACTATACAGATGGATGTGGTTTTATCCAATACTCTACTAAAAAGTTAGGGACTGGGGTGGTGGCTCAGTTCGTAAGGAGCTTGCTGCTCCTTGATAAAACCTAAGACCTGAGTTTGTATCCCTAGAACCCATGTAAGGCGGCGTGCAGTGGCACATGTCTGTAATCCCAGCGCTCCTACTGTGAGATGGGAGGTGACGACAGGAGAATCCTCGGGAGCTTGCAGGCCAACTAACCTGGCATGAACAGTGGCCAACAACAAGAGATACTGCCTCAAATAAGGTGGATGGTAAGGAGTGACACCCAAGATTGTCCTCTGTGTTACACACACACACACACACACACACACACACACACACACACAGTGACGTGTGTGCTTTCATGTATATACATTGGACACACACATCACACAAAGAAATATAAAAATATTAGTGTGTGATAGAGAAAGGAAATCTGTAAAATTATAAAATTTATATTTATTTTATATATCTGTAAAATTATAAAAATTATAAAAAAAAGAGTAATAAAAATCCCAGTCCTTGGGAAGCTGATGCAGGAGGATTGCAAGTTCAAGGCCAGCCTGAGACGTAGAGTGAGATCTTACCTAGAAACCAAACCACATGGAATATAATAAAATTAATAAACTTACACCATACTACATAAAAAATCATGTATACTACTCAGATCAAATAATTAAATTTTTGGTTGAAGAAATATATTGAAAATGCAAACAGAATTATCACAAAACCCCTTAATTTAAGGAACCCGTAGAGATATACTCTCTGAGATTGGGTTTGATTTGCATATCACGTAGGAAAGCCCTTGATAAAACCTGAGACTCAGGATGCTTTGTGTCAGGGTTTCAAATCACTAGGTATGAAGTTAGAGAGAATTGGGTTCAAATTCAGTTGTGTTGTTAATTATTGTGGCCTTAGTGGAAGTTACTCAATCTACTTTTCTAAGCCTCAGTATTTCATGTTGGAGGTAGAAAGTCATTAGTACCCAGTAAATAGTTATTATAATCATTGCCATTATTAAGAAATTAGAAGAAAGGTCCTGACCCTTCTTGCATCAGCCTTTTCCTACAGTCTAATCAGTGCTAATTGCTTTTTAATCTCTTCCTGGCAGGCAAGCTTCTTCTACAGGTTCCCCACTGTCTGCCCACCAAAGCCCTGAAATCACCCATAATTCACAGTGAAGGCTGAGTCACTGTGATGCCATTGGCTTCACAGCTGCTGTTTCCTGGCCTTCTTCTTTCCTCAGACTTCATTGTCCAGACAATCTGTTATTCCCACCACACTGTGCATCACATTCAATTAAAACTAGGCAGAATATATTTCACAAACTTTCTACATTATAATTGATCGGATAGGGTTTTTTTTTTTTTTGCATTTGTTCATATACTGACACAGGTTCTCACTTTGTAGCCCAGGCTGTCCTCAACCTTCCTTCTTCAGACTCCTACAGGCAGGGATTACCGTTGTACATCCTGAATGCACACATTCCTCTTCTATTGCTCATTCCCTTGGGACCCCAGAGGCTCTTATCTCTTCTTGTTGGGTGTTAGGGAGAGAGACACAGGTGATTTCCACTGTCTAGCTCAGAGTCTCTGGGAAGTACAGACATGCCTAGGACAAGGTCTCTGGACTCATGCCTAGCAGAACGGGGGAGAGGCACAGCAGGCTTCCTGGAACAAGTATGCAAGGGCTGACTTTGCCATGGAGGTTTTCTGCCTGAGGATGTGCAGAGCATCCATGCAAACTGAGTCTCCCTAGATCTGCTCCGAGAATTGAGCTCAGAAAACCAGCCCTTAAAATAGCTCTCTCTCTCTTTCTCTCTCTCTCTCTCTCTCTCTCTCTCTCTCTCTCTCACACACACACACACACAGAATTTGAGGTCCCTAGAGCTAAAGATGAGTCAGGATAGTTCCCAATGGAGCAGGTAGCTGAGTGGTCCCTCCTAGGGTGACCTTACACATTCATCACCTAATCAGCAAAATTCAGAAATCTAAAGATGTGACACAAACAGTCCAAAAAACATGCCTTAGAGAATGCTTTTGGTGTATTTTAGAGGCATCATTAAAAAGCTTTATGGATTCATGTCAGTTTTGCAGAAAGGGACATACCATGCTTAAATGTGTTATTCTGAAACCAAGCCATAAACCAACTGTTAAACTAAAGCCTGGGAGTGATGCGAATCATTTGAGGTTCCAAGTGGCAGATTTACAGCTGTCATTTTATTGTTTCAGATTGTTTTAAGGAAATGCCAAATCAGGGTACATTATTATCTTTTAGGACATGCCAGCTCCATCCCTTCTGAATGAATAACTAAGTGAAACTAATTTAACAATCCCCAAATGACATCATTTTCCTCATAAAATGCCGATTTGCTTCAAAGGTTCCTGATAATAAGAAATGATATTATAATATTTACTTTTTGATAGAAAATGATACTTTGTGGAGCTAGGTATTCTACAATGTAAAGATAGTTTTTGAATTATGTCACATATCTCACAATTTGAATGCACTGCACTATCTGTAGAGTTAGGGGCATAAATGTGGTAGTGACTGTAAAGCAAACCAATGACCTTGCTTTAACTCTTTCTTGGTTCTTAACACAGATCACATGTAAATTATAGCCAACTGAGGAAAAGAAGTCTGTGAATTTTTGAAATAAAATCCATAAATCTCTCCTCCCTGAATAATATAAAGAGATTCATCCCCTGTGTAATAACCAAGTCTCCAGGGCTTATAGAGTGTGCGCAGGGTAGCCCCACATTCCCCAAACATCTGCCACCCACTTCCATAATTAAATTACTTACTTTTTTCTGCTCCAAGTTCAATAATTCTATTCCCTTTGCCTTTTCACACAGGATATATTTGTAGCCCATATTTTAAAAGTTTACATGATTCTTTTGTTCTATAACTTCCCTGAGGGCTCAGAATTGAAAACTCCCAATTCACAAATGGGCTCTTTTCCATAAGTTTATTTTAAAGTCAGTAACTTGCAACTTGAAAATATTTCCTTGTAGAAATGATATGTTAAATGATGGTGGGTTTGCCAAGAGACTATACAAATGCTGAGCTGCTCTGGATGTTTAAGAAAAGATAATTGACAAGTGCCGCTGTGTATTAGTAATTAAAACAGAAATGCAACAACAGAAGATGTTAAGGTTTATTTTTCATGTCGGAACTCCAGGGACCTGTGTCCACAAGGATCTCATCTTGCGGTCTTGTGATCAGTTGGTATAGGCTGAATGGCTGGTTCTGTGGCAAGGAGAAGCCCTGATTAGCAGTTTTTCCTATTCTTATGGTGTAAATTCTACCACCTTGTTTGATTTCAAAAAGGCCAATATGACATCATTAATAAGCAGTCAAGAAGAAAGGTCTTCCAACTGCAGCTGCATCCACCATACTTTCATTTCTTTCTTTCTTTTCTTTGTTTTGAGGAAAGTCCAACAGACTGACCTTTCTTTATGAGAGAGAGAGAGAAAGAGAGAGAATTGTTGGGCCAGGGCATCCAGCCCCTGTAATTGAATTCCAGACACATGTGCCATCTTGTATGCATGTGCAACCATGTGTATATGTCACTTTGTGTGTCTGGCTTATGTGGGATCTTGGGGCGCAGAACATAGCTCCTTAGGCTTTGCAGGCAAGTGCCTTGATTGATGTGCCATCTCTCCAGCCCCTCCTTCTTCCTTTCTTGTTGCTGCAGACTGAATGCAGACTGTTAAGCATGCTAGGTGAATATACTACATGCAGTTACATTCCCAGTCCTTCCAACACTTGATTTTCTCTGTACACACATAGTCAGTGACTCAGCCCTTCAAGTAAACCATGCTCATTGAGCCCTAGTGGTGGTCTTGGTCTCCATTTCTTTCCCTTTCTGCTAAAAGCAAAGACCTTCAGACTGGGGAGAGGCTCAGTGGGTAAAGTGCTTGCTATGCAGGCATGAGGACCTGAGTCTGGACTCCCCAGAACCCATGTAAAGTGTCAGACATGGTGATGTGTCTGCAACCCCAGCATTGGAGAGGTGGAGGGAGGAGAATCCTTAGGGTTTATAGGCTAGCTAGTCTAGTGGAATTGGTGAGTTCTAAATTCAGTGAGACCCTGTCTTAATGACCAAGCCTGCAAATGACCAAGGAGGACATGTGGCATTGATTTCTGCATATGCATGTGTACATAGGTGTATGAGCACCCACCCACACACATGCATCCACACACACCACACACATGCCAAAACACAAGAAACAAAAATGTTCATATTTGCTTTTGCTTCTTTTTCCTATCCTCTGAAGTTCTCCCTGTCCCCTTCCCAGGTACCCTTGATTCTGAAATCTCAGGCCCAGGAGGAAGCCTGGGAAGTGGACAGCAGAGGAAGCTTGGGCCTGAGCTATAGCCTCGAGGTCATTTGACCACGTTGTGGCTGAATTCCAATGCCCAGGCTGCTCACTCTCATTAACTGCTTTTTAATTAGTCATCTAGTGAAAGACTTAAGTGGATTTTATGGCGTTCTGCTCCTGGAGACCTTGAATGTTGCCCTCCATGTGCAGCACACTTCCACATTCGCTTGCTTCCTGTGGAAAATAGGACCGTCACAGGTCTGGCTAACTTTCTTTCCAGTCATACTCCCAGGGCCTTGCTACCTTGAACACAAGCAGTCTCTCTCCCGGACTTACTGGTAACAATCAGCTTTATCTCCCTTTGTGTACCACTCAGTTTCCCTCCCGAGGTTTTTATTCTGTTTGTTTTTTTGATGTTTTCTTCAATTTCCTCTAATTATTTTTTAGACCAACAGCATTAGTCGAGCATTCACCTCCACTAGTTGTATGCCCGCAGGTGGAGATAAGTCTGTTGTAATGAATTCCCCACCACTCTCTCTCTAAATAGCTGGTCACTTCCAGGTCAGTTTCTGTGTAATAAGTTTTAAGTGGCCAAATCTTTACAAAATAGAGGGAAAAGGCTGAAGAAAAACCTTTCAAGTGGAGCCTAAATGACATGTTCTACCTGTGAGACCCAGGTGGGAAGTACATTACTTTAAACACACCAGCGACCTGTAACTTGGCTGTGCAGGAGCCAGGGGCTTTCTTGATTGTAACTTAACAGCAATAGTACCAAACTGCTGTAATAAGAGGCTCATTCAGGAAGGTCTGTGTCTAGAATCTCCAGGGTCATGCTCCTGGAGCCGTGTGGGTATGTACTACTGGCATATATGGAGACAGACAAGTTAGAATGAAGGCTTTACTACAGAAAACCCCATCTGAGGCATCTAATGACGAGTTCACAAGGTGCATGTGGAGGCAGGAATCAAAGATGTGGGTTTTAGCCTTGGCATGTTCTCTACCCAGCTCTGTGATCTTGGTCAGGCAATCATTTGATTGCTGTGGGCTTTAAGTCATTCCCATCTTGAAAACATTGCTCTTTGAACCTATGTCTGCTTCTGCTTAGCACTGTGTCTTTTCACTTATTCTTTTCTTTAAAATACTTTATTTATGGATGTATGTGTGTTGTGAGAAAGAGTCAGAGAGAGAGAATGGGTGCGTGAGGACCTCTAGCTACTGCAATGAATGAACTCGAGACACATGCGCCACCTTGTGCATCTGGCTTGATGTGGGTACTGGGGAATGGAATCTGGATCCTTAGACTTTGCAGGCAAGTGCCTTAAGTGCTGAGCCATTTCTCCAACCCCTCCTCTTTTTTTTAAACTTATTCTTTCAAATATTTAGTAAGTGTCTTCTATGAAGTATGAGCTGAGATTAAGCAGGGATTCAATTACACTTACATTAATAATTGAAGGCAAGTGAAGGCATTGCAGGAGGAGAACTAAGCATGGGCGAAGGGCCCGAGGAAGGGAGGGCATTGAGAGTCAATGCAGAGAACGCAGTAGCTAAGGTGGCTAAAGTTCAGGGGAGAGTGGCAGGAAGCGAGGCTAGTGAGAGAGGCACCCTGTTGTCAGGACTTTACATGAAAAGGGACAGGTAAGTCTAGAAGGGTTTAAAGCAAAACTGACATAATCTGCTTTTCTTTTCATTTTTGTTTTTTCGAGGTAAGGTTTCACTCTAGTCCAGGCTGACCTGGAATTCACTATGTATTCTCAGGGTATCCAAGAACTCATGGTGATCCTCCTACCTCTGCCTCCTGAGTAATGGGATTAAAGGCGTGCGCCACCACTCTTGGCTCTGATTTTCATTTTAAAATATTTTTATGTGTGTGTGCACATGCACTCCAGGATCTCTTGCCACTGCAGATGAATGCCAGATGCATGGGTCATTTGTGTATCTACCTTTAATGGGTATTAGGGACTCAAGCTTGGGTTGTCAGGCTTTGCAAGCAGTGCTTTTAATCATTGAACCATCTCTCCAGCCCATGATTTTCATTTTTTAAAAAGTTTATTTATTTGCAAGAAAGGAGCAAAAAGTGGGGGTGGGAAGAAAGAGAGAGAATGGGAGTTCCAGGGCCTCTTGCCACTTCAAACAAATTCCAAACACATCTGGTTTCACATGGCTACTGGGGAATCAAACCCAGGCTTTGCAAGCAAGTGTCTTTTACTGTTAAGCCATCTCTTCAGCCCCAGGATTTTCATTTTTAACCTGGCATAGTGATTCAGTTCCGTAATGCCAGCACTTGAGAAGCTGAGGCTTGAGGCCAGACTGGGATATATAGTAAATTCTAGAACATCCTGAGCTACATAGCAAGACCCTGTTTTGAAATATTTCCTTGTAGATGGCTGTAGTTTAGTAACTGTGTTGGAGGAAGATGAGAAGGGCAGAGTAGACCACGCAAGAGATTTCTGCATGGGACACAGAAAATACAACAATGATTGGATGAGTAGCTAGAATCAAGAGATGTTTAGAACCAATATGAACAGTACTTGGTGCTTGCTAGGAAGTAAGAAGGGCCTGGGGAAATTGATTAACAGTTAAAGGCACCTTCTTTCAAAGCCTGCTGGCCACAGTTCTATTCCTCAGTGCCCATGTCAAGCCAGATGCACAAAGTGGAACATGTGTCTGGAGTTCATTGCAGCTTCAGGATGCTCTGGTGCATCCACCCTCTCTCTCTTTCTCTCAGATAAATCAATTGACAAACATACAGTCATACCTGGAAGTCATGACTGACTGTAAGGTTTGAGACATTTACATGTATTCAAAGTCATTTCCACGTGTTAATTATTATAATGAAGGCTGGATAGATCTGTTGCAGAAAGTTGTGCTTTGATCAAGGAAGGTAAGTGGGATGACAGATTATAACCAGATAGTTATCCTTTTTTATCTCTGCTATTTTGTCTCTGGGACTACTTTATTTGGTATGTTAATTAAGCCTTGTGATTTGTTGAAATGTTCTAAACTAGTTCTGGTCTGTCGGTTGGTCAACACAAACTGTTGTCACACCTGTCATTTGGAGAAGGCATGCTATACTGTACATGTGGTTTCACACAGACATCCAATCACAATGAGGAGCTCATCCTTTAAATGGGAGATAGACCAAAGTGGACAGTTTTGATGGTTCCAAGATTTAGGAAGTCACTCTCAGTGAGTTACAAACATACTTGTCATTAGAAACTCTTGATTTAGAATACAATCCTGCCAAAGGCTTTCCCATGGTTGACATACATGTTGCTAGAAACCAAGGGTTCATTATGGCAGACATTTAGCATGCTTCTCTAGCAGCCAGCAAAGCTCCTGGTACAGATATTTAATGTATATGTCTTCAATGAATGAACATGAGTTAATGGGATCAGGACTGATTTGGCCATATTGGGGGTTTCATAGTTATTTCTCCCATTTCTCCTGGAAAGAGAATCTAAGATGCCTTGGTGAAGTGTTTCCACCATCCTATCTTGATGGGGTTTCTTCCAAAAAGATTAAATATGGGGCAAAAGGCAAAGATTCTTCTCAACAAACTAAAGATATTCAGCATGTTTGTGAAAAATAAGTCCAGAATTATGAATTATCCAGAGTTCTTGAAAATGAGATTTTCAAGGAAGTTAGTATACTTTGCCTTTTGGTCAAACAAAAATAAATGCTGGTGAGGATGTGGAGAAATAGGAAATGTAAGATGGTGCAGCCACTTTGGAAAACAATATGGGGACTCCTAAAAAGGTTGAGTATAGAGTTACTAACAGACCCAATTATTCCCTTACTAGGCATTTATCCTAAAGGCTCCATGCCTCAGTTCAGAGAGATGTGCTCAACCATGTTTATAGCTGCTCAATTCACAATAGCTAAGAGCTGGAATCAACACAGATGTCCATCATTAGATGAATGGACAACCAAGATGCGCTATATTTACATGATGAGTTTTTACACAGCAGTAAGGAAAAATGACACAATGAAATTTGAAGAAAAATGGTCAAACCTGAAACAGATCATTCTCAGTGAAGTCACCCAACCACAGAAAGATAATCGTTGAATAGTCTCACTCATCTGTGGCTCCTAACCTGAATCTACCCGAGACGCTGACATACCTAATAAGCATCTCGAGGACCAGACAATAGGGTAGGTAGGGCGGGAGTCAGGGGGGGAAAGGGTGGGGGTGGGGGACACAAAACTGGACCCAAATGGCAACGATACCATAAAATTCTATATCCTAAAAGACAGACTAAAGGGTTGAACCTTCATCAGGTCCTTAGAGGGAAAACCTGAATCACAAGGCTCTAGAGAGGGTATGATGAAGACTGACTTTAATCTTCTCCTGTTTCTCACTCTCTCTCCCCTTCTTCTCTCTCTCTTTCATATTACCTATCTTTTTCTTCCTTTTTTTCTTTGGCACTGACCTGTAACTCCCAGTACCAGCATGTGTCGACCATTCACAATGAGCTGTTGATCAGAGAGACCTACAAGGTTTCCCAAAAGAAGACATATTTCTGTCAGAGTACTTGATGACCCACCAAAGGTTAGTGGTAAGACCCTACTGCTGAAGACACCATATGCTGATGGTATGGAACATGGAGTGACTTGGCTGGAACCTGGAAGAGAGTCAGTCCCCAGACAGTTAGAGCATCTAGTGCCAGAAGGTGCTATATGAGTGACTGAGTGACTGGGGTAAAATGACCAACATCTGTCCAAGCAACTCATGGTCTAAGCTACTCAACAGCAAACAACCTGATGTGATGCTCACACAAGTGCAATAGTGGCATACAGCCATTGTGGACAACAAATTGCTCTTGATTTGGCTAATGGATCTGCTCAGTGGCATGGAACCCATAGCTGGAGCTGGGAAACAAGTCAGAACCATATCCCAAAATGACCTGCTCTCCATTATCAAGCTCCCACCAATTGTGGGTTACAAGAGGGCCTACGCCTATTAAATTCTCCCTAAAAAACAATAGTTATCCCATTTATCTGGTTCTAACTTTACTCTCTGTTGGAGAATTTGCTTCCCTTTTTTCAGATGGACGCAGATCCTAAGGAGAAAACCAGTCCATCACACCTCAAAAGGGCTCCAGCTCAAACTAAGAGTAATTGGGGAAATGAGCAAGAGTGCTTGCTGCTTTCTTGGTGAACCTGATACCAGCACAAGGGTGAAGGAGATAGACGGAGAGAACACTCAGCACCTAACCAGATATCCAGAGACACAGAGGCTCCCAAGACCTCATCACTGAAGCAGACCTAAAATGAACTCAATATGGCTCAGGGAAATTTGCAGAAGAGGGGGTGGAAAGAATGTTAGAGCCACACGTCGGGTCATTATGCACAGAGACATTACCTCTTACCCATAACTGATGGCTAACCCCACAATACATGACCCACATTCCCCAACGAGGAGGGTTCCTGCAGAGGTGGGAGAACAAGGAGGAGGCAAATGATGGTACCAACATGACTGTATATACCATGTACATAACTAATAAAAAATAGACAAAGAAAAAAGTGAAAAATGGAAGAAAAAAAGCAAAGACAAAAAGAGAAAAAGAAAATTGGGCCACCTCTTCACTGTATTATCAAATTTGACCTTAAACCCTGGACTTATTGGGCCCATGATACAGTAGGACCCCTCTGGTCATCTTCATGTAGGAAGCATGTATAATTTGTCTAAGAAAATTAACATCATGCTTTTTTCCTGCTCCCGTTTCCTTTCTACTTCAATGAAAACAACATTTTCAAGTGAGGAGATGGCTTCAGGGATGGACCTCACAACTAAATTTCTACTTAAAACTTTTCTCTCTATTAGAATCCTCCTCCTCCCTTTAAGAATTCCCCTTTCTGTATCATGTCTTTGCAAAAGGAATAAATGTATTCACTGTGATGTGAAAAAAAATCATTCTTCTATTAAGTAAATCAAAGACACTCACAAAAGGCATTCTTACATGGGTCTGTACCTGTCTCCACCTACATAAAGTTAACCTCAAAATGGTTTTCTGGAAAATATGTGCATGATTTCCAGAAATATTGTTATATATTTTTCCTCAGAACTTACACACACACACACACACACACACACACACACACACACACACAACCATTTTGAAATACATCAAAGTAAGTTGTGAGAAAGCTTTTGTTGCTTAGTGATATTATGCCAGAGGATGTGCTCTTTGACCTGTCTTTTGACACAAAGAGAACTGTAAATTCAATTTCCTTGAAAAACTAAAAAATGAAAAATAAAAGAATAAAATAAAAACAACTTCTAGCAGCTGGAAAGAGGCTGGTGCAGGCAGAGCTGCACAACATACCAAATGCTATAACTCTGCATGGGTCAGAGGAGTCTTTGAAAGGCTTGGTGCTGTCTTCAGCTGCCACAGCCACAGCCTGAAACGAGGTGTCTGGAATGGCAAAGCTTTGATTTTATGTCTCCCCCCACCTCACCCCAGTGGTTCACTTACCCTTCCTGCATGTGACATTCCACAAACAGAGCTACAATCCCTATGCAAGAGGGATTTTAAAATGCTGTGCATCTTGAATCCAGCTACTCTACAAAGGTTTAACCATCCATTATGATAGAGGTGGAATATTCTCTTAAAAGGTTAGATGCCTACCAAGCACATACTGAAAAGATTGCCAAGGAAGTACTAAAGTAAGAACAAAATGTCCTCAAAAACTTGCAAGGTGCAATAATTTTAAGGTAGGAGATATTAAAGGTCTAAGGTAGTCATTTACTTATCTCTGCCTCAGGAGAAATCTTCCAGGAGACTGTGTAGAGAAAGAATTGCTTTAAAGCATTAAAATAATTAGTTTCCACTATGAGATACTTGAGTTGAAAGCTGCACAGATCAGGTCCTTATAATTGCCATCACTCTTTATAAAGTACTTCCTGGACCATGCTCTATGGCCAAACCTCTCACCTCAAAGACAACCAGAAGCTTCCAGAGGAAACACAAGAGAAGCATTGGTCTGCCTCAGGCAGGAAGCTTTCTACAGTGAGCAGTGTTGGCTGCTATAGGCTTGGTCAGTCCCTTGGGAACCTGGCCTCCATCCATCTTATCAGCCACTGTTATACTATTTCCTGAGTGCAGAAGTCAGGAGACTCATTTTACAATCTCCCCAGGTTGAGATGTGTGAGGGAAAATGATGCTTACATTAGGCTCTGTGGCTCCAGCTGGAAATGACCTCTCAGCCTTCCCAGGTCTTCCAGGACACCTCAATTGATGTCCACACACATGGAACTCAAAGCAATCTCTCCTGTGTCGGATGGGGGGCGGGCATGACGGATAGGGGCTGTGATTGTAAATGTGCTCTGGAGATTCCATGTTTGAGCTGCTCTGTCCGGCTTCTCCTCCCCAGGTTAAGTTTCATTTCAAGAAGCCAGCTGACAGGAATGCCAGGTGCCGTCAGAGAGCTGGGGCTGCCCCGAATGATGAAATGCTCTTTTAACACTTTCTCTCTCTCTCTCTCTGTCTCTCTGTGTTACTGCTATACTTAGAAACATTTTTTTTTTTTTTTTTTTTTTTTTGTGTGTGTGTGTCCTGAATGAGACATGTTCTGTCCCTGGCAGCAGCTTGGATTGTTTGAACTCCGATGCCCTATTTTATACATTGGCTGTTGTGCTGCTGTGAAAAATGTTAAAACGAATGGATCAACACTTCGGCTTTTTTTTCCTGGCATTTAAGAGAATGATTCTAGAGAGAATTTCTCTGGCTGGGTGGCCTTTTTCTTGGGTATTGCTGTAGGCTCTTTAAAAGACTAGTTTTGGTTTGGTTTCAATGTATTATAGTTTTAGGATTATATGACATATAACAAGAGCCTTGCTTTGCTCTTGTAATCATCCATTGGTGGATAAATAATCTCAAATGACCCAGGAATAATTCCAGGGAAACCAGGTTCTAGATTAAGACATTATGATAAACTTTGGTATGAAACTAAACCTAAATTATTAAAAATATGTATTTTTCATCAGGGACTCACATTTCCAGTGCAAGTACAAGTGAGTACTACTTGAATTTATGGACAGTTTTTGATGTAAAAGAATGATTTTTCCCCTTTGTGTGTGTTTTATGATGCACATTAATGCAAATAGTGCATGTACAAAATTTATAGCTAAATATATAAATAATGGTACATAAGTTGGGAATCATGCTGCACATTTATAAAATCTCTTTAGGAGCATGCAGTTAAGAAGTGAGGGGATTACTGCTAGACTGAATAGGGTCTAGACTCTAGGGGCTGCTCCTAAGGGGGTCCCACCCTTGATCCTGGATCCTGGAGCTGATAGATGCCTGTGGAATGATGTGAGTGAATAACTCTGAAGACCACAGCTCTCAATTTCCCAGTTGCTGACTGGCTGACTTGCTTCCTGAAAGGCATTTCATCCATCTTAGTGAGAACACAGCTCAGTGGATGAGAGCAAAGGTGTTGCAGTGAGATTGTCTTTAAGTCCTCCCACTGGCGCTGAGGCGGTGAGATGAGTCACTTTGGGCAAGCTGCTGAATTTCTATATGCCTCAGTTTTCACAGCCCAGTGTATAAAATGGGTCTATGGAAGGTATGCCCCTCATTATATTGTCATCCTTGTGAACAACGCTTCTTCAATCAAGAGCCCCATGTGTGTGTTGGGGGGGTCACATAACTGAATGTGGGAGTCACAACAACTGTGGTGACGGTAAAAAAGGTTTTTGAATACATGATAAAAAAAATTAATTCAAAGTTAAACATGTAATGAATCTGAGGTGTTTCTGGCAGTGTTCGCCTAGGCTGCATCATGTGACTTCAGTGCAGCGTTGGTTCTGAGCACGTAGCATATCTGGTTTGCACTGCGCATCCCGTCAAGCCACACGATGCTGATAAACACTGCCCAAGACAGGCTGGCTCAGATCTGAGACATTTTCTCCTATGAATTGCAGTGATTTTTTTGCTGTACATGCAAAGCTTTTCTGCTCTTATAGAAGCATGTTGGTTTTAATATGGAAAACAAAGAACATTTTTCTAATGCCATTCCTCAGCATGTAACAAATTCGCTCACCCTCAGACACATTGTGTTACACAAAGTACATTTGTCTTGTGAGTGTGAAAATTTACATTCATTTTTAATAAGTGGTAAAGTTATATATGCATACATATGTCACATATATCTATCTATATGTATGCATGTCATATATATATGTATGCATACACATATGGTTTGTGTATGTGCACATAGATATATACATATCAAAGAGTTGTTTTAAAATAAAATTCTGCATGATTTATTGTCAACAAATGTTTGATTTGTATTTTATGTACCTATTGAGGTGGCTGACCTTCATGATCATATCAGCTGGACTAAGAACCACCAGGTGTTGCAGTCAGTTTCATGTTGCTGGGATGAACATCCGAACTAGGCACAGGTTAGGGGAGGAAGGGATTTATTTCAAGCTTACAGATCCAGGGGAAGTTCTGTCAGTGGTGGAAGAAGCTGTTTTCTACTTCCAAGAAAAGAGAAACAACCAAACAGCCCATAAAACAAAACAAAGCAAAGCAAAGCAAAGCAAAGCAAAGCAAAACAAAACAAAACAAAACAAAACAAAACAAAACAAAACAAAACAAAACAAAACAAAACATTAGCAGCAGCCAGCACCAACCAGCAGCCGCAGCAGGGCCCCAGGCAGAGCTGAAGCCACTCTGCAGATCTTTCGGCTGGAATTCAGATCCATCCCCAGTGACACCTTTGGGCTAGACTCCTGAATCCACATCCCAGTGACACCTCCTCTGGCCAGGTGACTGGAGACCCAAATTACCAGCTTTAATAAAGCACTGGAGTCTATGGTGGACACCTATTCAAACTGCCACACCAGGGAGGCATTCCTCTAGGTGTGTCTATGAGGGTATTTCCTGAAGGAGTTAACTGAAGAGGGCAGAACCACCATCCATGTGGGTGGCCCCATCCCATGAGTCGAAAGGTGAGCTGAGCCCCAGCCTTCACCTCTCTCTGCTTGCTGACTGTGGAGGCAACATGAGGAGCTGCTTCAGGCTCCTATGGCCATGGCTTCCTCATCAGGATGACTGTACCCTCAACCTGAGACAAAATACACCCTTCTTTCCTTACGTCATTTTTGTTAAGCGTTTGGCCAGGAATAAGAAAAGTAATTAGCATGTGTCTGTTCCCGGAGGAGTGTGTAAAAATTTCTTTGGCAAAAAAAAAGGGGTTGTAAATGGAAGAGGTTTAAGATACCTCCTGACCTGGAAGGCTTAGACAAGTGCCAAGAGCTTTTGTCACAGTCGGACATCTCTGATCCAAGATGTAAGCCTGTCAGTCGGCTTCCTCTTCAGTGAGCTCCAGTATGTCTAAAGCTCACTCCCTACCCCATGAGTGGTCCTGGGGTTTCTAGACCCAGCCTCTACCTCAGGCCATCCTAAGACCACTGCAGTGAACTTTCCTGTGCATGGCCATCCAGAGAGCTACAGAAGTCCAATGATGGCTGGTGTTTTTCACTTGGAATTAAGAGGCGAAACACTTCACCTGAACTTTTAAGGCATCGTTTCCTTTCTGAATCTTGATGATAATAATAAAAAAATAGGGCATTTTTTTTACAATCGCTTCTTGAGATCAGTGGTTAATGGATCCTGAAATTGGTCAACTTTGGGGAAGATTAATCAAATGCGAATATGCAAATGGGAGGCTCCCCAGAAACTTTTCAGAAGTGTTTTTTGTGTGTTTGCCTTGCATCGTGTTTGCAAAGCCAGTGATGACTCAGTGCCATGATCCGCATAGAACTGGTTAGACCTGACAGGTCACATGTTGACTCGGCTATTCTTTTCTGCAGGTATTTCTACATTCCCACTAACATCCTGCAGGTCAGTAAGATGTGTGTATTAAGACCCTGTGCTTTGAATACCTGAGAAGCCCCCTGCCTCTTTTATATCTCTCTCCCTGGTCTTTGCTGTGATTCAGGAAATACTGTGATTTCTCACAAGAGATGATTGGGATACCAAGAAAATGGAAAAATAAAGGTGGCTTTTGAAAGCATAGGACAATTCTATAAGATTGAAGTTCAGGATATACTAAATTCTGACTTTAGAATTGTCCCCTCAATGTGTATTTTTAAAAATTTAAAAACTATTTTAAAATGCAGAAAAGGAAAAACAATCTTTGCCGGGAATAGTAGCTTTTAATCCCAGCACTTTAGAGGCTGAGGTAGGAGGATTGCTGTAAGTTCAAAGACCACTTGGGACAGAGTGAGTTCCAGGTCAGTTTAGACTAGATTAAGACTCTGCTTCAAAAAACAAAACAACCCCAAACAACCGCCCCCCAAAAAACAACAAAAAACAATCTCAATCTTTGCAGTATTTCATTTCCCCAAAATGAAAATGAAATAAAATTGATCATATTTAAGAGGGTTGCTTGTCTGGTTTGGAAAGCTGTGGTAGTTTAGGTTGGAATGGGAAAAGGTCAACTAAAAACTATGGAAATAGCTTGCCCCAGTTTCATTTTGTTTCCAAATTGGTTTCTTTTTTTGTTTTCTTCCTATTTTTGTCCAGGGATGGTGAACTCACATTAAAAGCAGGTATCTTCAGAATAAGACATTCAGCTTCAAAGCTAATTCTGGGAATTATTCATTCATCAAATATTCCTGCTCTTACAGAAGCATGTTGGTTTAATTATGGAAAACAAAGGCAGATTTTTTTCTACTACTGTTCCTCAGTGTGTATAAGTATGAAGTTATCTCACCTTGGACATGCCTTTGTTCCAGGCACTCTGCTAAGGATTGGGGTTACAGGGGTGAGAAGCTATCGGCTGTGCTGCCTAGAGGGAATTTACAGTCAGTGTGATTGTGACCATGGGGTATGCACATGTCAGGAAGGGCCTATTTCAGGGACCCAGCAAGGGTGGGTGTCATAGATGTCTGCCAATCGAGTGGGTGTTTCCTGATCATATTTTTAGGGAGTATATAAGACATGGACTCTGATAGGATTCGTTTTAAGTGTCATCTTTACAGGACAAAGCATTAACTGTGCATTAGCATTTGAAACAGCAGACTGAGTAAAAAATATCCATCCTCACCAATGTAGGTGAGACCAGTCCATCAAAGCCCCAGATGGCAGCTGTCCTCTCATGCCTGAGGTTCCTCCCCCCATGGGTGCCATTCTTGTTTTCAGACATGAGGCCTCACATTGGGAGTTTTCCGGCTTTTAGATCCAGACTGAAATACATCACTGGCTTTCCTTGCCTGCTGACTTGCAGATGGCAGATATTGGCCTCCAAAATGTTGAGTCATTCTTCATAAGCACACATATGTGAGTACACACACACACCCACATGCACACACATGTATACATCCCCTCCCCCCCATTGGTTTCTCGTGGTTATGTGTTTGTAGATAATCCGGACTAACACAGTTTTGCCATCAAGGTCTTCCAAAATAATTGGGAGAAGAAAATAAAGATATATAATGAATAGAACCAGGATAAGGTAGTTTATTACTAAATGTCAGATGCTAGGTCACTCAAGGCTGGAATTGTCTCTAGTCTAGAAGAGTTTTGTGAGGGGTCTTGAAAAAGAAACATTGGGAGATGGGGTTGGTCCTGAGCAGGCAGAGGGTGTTGGAAGGACTGCCCATGTGTGAAGAGAGCAGCAGGCACGAGAATGAGGCTGGGCTTGGACACTTGTGGGCTTGGAGCTACCGGAGTGTCAACCGAGCAGGGACGAGTAGGTTTGTGGTGGACGACGTCAGTGATGTAGCCTGACCGCAGTGGAGACCTAGCCTGGCTCACAGCCACAGGCAAGGCTAGTGGTGGGATGTGGTGCTAGGGTGTGGAGCATCGAGCAGACACAGGTCTGGTAGGATCTTGCCACCATCATCCGCAGTGGTCTTTCATGTCCCAGTGCCCTCATCATGGCCACATTGTGATGCTCATGACCCCTGGAACACTTGTCTTTGTGGTCTCTTCCTCCCTAAAAAGTCATGAATGACTATCCTTCACTGCCACATTGGTAGACAGAATACTTTATTAATATTAGGGATGTAAATAGAATTAATTTATTTATTTTTGATTTTTTATTAGTTATGTACACAGTGTGTATAATAGCATTTATGTATCCCCGCATTACCTTTTCTCTTCTGATTCTTTTTTTTTAAATATCTTTTTTTAAAAAAATTATTTATTTATTTATTTGAGAGTGACAGACATAGAGAGAAAGACAGATAGAGGGAGAGAGAGAGAATGGGCGCACCAGGGCTTCCAGCCTCTGCAAACGAACTCCAGACGCGTGCGCCCCCTTGTGCATC
Source organism: Jaculus jaculus (assembly GCF_020740685.1). Taxonomy (NCBI): domain Eukaryota; kingdom Metazoa; phylum Chordata; class Mammalia; order Rodentia; family Dipodidae; genus Jaculus; species Jaculus jaculus. The sequence continues at coordinate 107,769,658 of NC_059111.1, read as the reverse complement.
TGGCTAACGTGGGACCTGGGGAACCGAGCCTCGAACCGGGGTCCTTAGGATTCACAGGCAAGCGCTTAACCGCTAAGCCATCTCTCCAGCCCTCTCTTCTGATTCTTAAAGAAACTTTAGCAGAGATTTGTGCGCCTATAAAAGCATGGTGTGCGCAGCCTCCCTCCTACCTGATGCGAAGCCAGCTCTGGGCCCCAGTTATAGTGGGGAGAGGATGGAGCTGGACTCATCCTTGTCCCCTCCTCTCAAAGTCCATGCTTTATTCCCAAGTTTCTCAGTCTGAGTATTCTGGCAATAGCAACATCTTACTATTTAATCTGAAAACAACAGTATTTGTCTGAAAAGAAAAAATGATGTAGTTGATGTCTGTGTGTATTGGTTGGGGGTGGAATTAATTTTAAATCATACAGTGAAATTCTCTTACCTCAAGAGTGTTTTTGAGAAAAAAAAATACAATACACTTGTTTGAAAAGACACATGTGTTCTTGATAAATCCAAATGGCCTCAAATGATGAAAAGAATGTAATATTATCTCATGCACTTATGGGAAAAAATTTAAGTTATGATTCATAAGCAAGCAATAGGAGGAGGAAACTGAAGTAGAGGTAAAGGAGTTTGTAGGGAGATGTGGCCGTATTGCTGCTCTCGTTTTCATGTGAGTATTAAAACAGCACGCGTCCATCTGAACTTGCAGGTTGTGGTAATGGGTATTTCTGTGTTTCACTGAAGATGAACTTTTTTTCTTGTCTTTTAGTCCTTTCTGTTTGATATCAGTTGGATTTGAGAGAAGGGAAATTGCGACTTGATTCTATTATATTTTCATTTTCCAGAAATTATTTTGCTGTGGTATGTATCAATTTTTATGGCTGCTATGACATTCACAGTCTAAGGACTCCAATGTTTCTTTTTGTGTGTGCTTGTGTGTGTGTGTGTGTGTGTGTGTGTACACACATGTATATTGTATGCATGTGTCTATTTGCCCTTGTAGTGTTCCATGTATTCACTTGTGGCTCAATTTCTCTTCTGCCTATTAGTATTATTACTTTTACTGATTCCAGAGCTTGATTTTTTCTTTTCAAATTTTTTTTTATTAACAACTTCTATGATTATAAAAAATATCCCATGGTAATACCCTCCCTCCCCCCACTTTCCCCTTTGAAACATCATTCTCCATCATATACCCTCCCCATCTCAATCAGTCTCACTTTTATTTTGATGTCATGATCTTTTCCTCCTCTTATGATGGTCTTGTGTTGGTAGTGGCAGGCACTGTGAGGTCATGGACATCCAGGCCATTTTGTGTCTGCAGGAACAGAGCTTGATTTTTGAAGAAGTGAATTGTAATGATTCCCAGGTCTCTGCTTCCCTGCAGGGCTGGGTTTCTAGGCACAGGTGGCCTCACCTCACTGTCTAATGTGGATTCTGAGAGACTGAATATTGGGTGGTCTCAGGCCCTTAATTTTGCTCAGGAAGGGCACTTAACTGCTGAACCTTTTCTCCAGACCTGCAGTGTTTCTACAAGGCTTGAATACTACACAGAAGTCATTACTCTGCCTCCCTTGGTTCCCATGTCTTCAAAGTCCAAAGGTCAGAGATTCTGGACTTATGACGTCCGAGGGCAGAAGAAGGGTGCTCTTGGTTTAGAGGAGAGACAGTCAATTTGCTTTTCCTGGGCCTTCTGGTTCCTCTGGAGCTCCCAGCTGACTGGTGTCTGCCCACATGCGGCGGAGGAGGGTGGCGCTCTTCCCTTCTGAACCAGTCGCTGATTCAGTTTCCCTCAGTTCTGCAAACATCTTTTGACACACTCAGAAGTCAGGCTTTACCAGCTGTCTGGGCAGCCCTTAGTTCAATCAAGTTGAGACCAAACACTAGCCTTTTTCAGTCTCTATCAGGTCAGAGACTGGAATCAAATGACGGTGGAGCTTGCCACCCACGGTCAACCTACAGCTTCCTCAGGGCTGGACTTCACAGCATGCCGGGAGGACGGGTCTGCCGGCCTTCTCTCTCAAGCCGACAGCTTTCCTTCAGTAGTCCTCTAGTCTTTCTTTCACGATCCTCAGCATTCTGGAAGCCTGTGTGAGGACACTGGCTCAATTCCCATGATGTCACCCAGTGTCCCCGTTGCACGTCATCCTCGTGTCCACAGAGTGAACTTCTAGCCTTCTGCTCCATGTGTCCCTGGGGAAGCAGCCAGGGGTGGTGGAGAATCTTAGTTTCTTGGCTGATCGTTAAGCTGACCCTCTGCTTGAACCCGGGTCTCCCTATTCTCCATCCTTCAAGCAGGACAGAAGCACCGACTTGCTTGCACCTCCCTCAGTCAGCGAGGGTCAGCTTCCTTTTGTCTACCGTGTATGCTGTGCCTTGCTTTGCTTATTGGCTTTCTGACTGTTGCTATCTTCTCCTATTCCCTTTGTCTGATTTGTATCCTAGACACATGTGCCACCCTGCTTTACAGGGGTGCTGGGGATTGGACTTAGATCAGCAGGCTTGAGAAGCAAGCGTCTTCGACTGCTGAACCATCTCCCCAGTGCCCTCTAAGGATGATTCTTAAATTCTCTGATTCTCAGGCTGGAGAGATGGCTTAGTGGTTAAGAGCTTGCCTGTGAAGCCTAAGGACCCCTGTTCGACGTTAGATTCCCCAGGACCCACGTTAGCCAGATGGACAAGGGGGTGCACACGTCTGGAGTTCGTTTGCAGTGGCTGGAGGCCCTGGCGCGCCCATTCTTTCTCTCTTTCTCTGTCTCTTTCTCTCTGTCTGTCGCTCTAAAATAAATAAAATAACAACAAAAAAATTAAAAAAAATTATCTGATTCTTCACAATTTCTTCCAACTGAACTCATGGATTCTCTAAACAAAATCCTAAACAAATCAATGATCCACTTGCCCTTAGAGCAAGAGTAGATGCCTTTGGTGGTGTATGGCTGTGTGTGCATGTGGGCTGGGGTGGGTGAAGCTGAGCTGGGGAGACTACTCACGTCGTTCATTTTTTTATAAACAGAGAGGAAGTCCTGCTCTGGATCCCCGCATGCTTGCAGGCTAGGTCCTGGATGGTGAATTCTTTGACTCTTGTCTAGAGGATAAATATTTTATTTGTGTCATAATTTTTACATTATCCTTTGGCCATAGGAAGGAAAGCTCCTGCTGTGATCAGAGCTCTGCTGTGTAGCAGTAATGAAAGAGGCTGAGGCCCAGCCAGGCTTGTTGCTGAAAACTGAATTCTTCTCATAGTACTTGTGTAACATGCAAGAAGACAGAGGTCTACCCTCCCATTCCAGTATAAAAATGGACCCACAGACGCATTTTGATTGTTTCCATGGTTTGTTTGAATTTTGGAATGCCAATCTTCAGAAGCTCATTACACATAGCCCTGTGTCCAGACTGGCACTGATCTTTCAAGCCCTTAGCAGCCACCAAGCAGTGATTCACAGCATGACTTTCATCAATAAGGAAACTCGCAGGGCATGGCCTGTATTTACTCCGCAAATCATCTTCTTTGTTAGAAAGCAATTTGAAGTGGTGTCTAGTGTCAGGAGGATCTATTTGGTCCGATTCTCTTTGCCTCTTGTTTCATTTCTCTACATGCATTTGAAAAGAGAAGTCCTTTCCACTATTAACCCAAAGCCAGGGAGATGGTGGGTGGTGGTACTCTCAACACTACATAGAAATATGAGATATATATTTATTAGGTGGAGCCCACAGGTGTCTCTGGTCTGGTGTGTGCTTGTGTGTGTGTGTGTGTGTGTGTTTTCTCTTTTTTCCTTTCAAAAAGACTTGTCTTTAAAAAAAATATTTGAGAGAGAGAGAAAGAGAGAGAGAGAGAGAGAGAGAGAGAGAGAGAGAATGAGCATCCCAGGGCCTTCAGCCACTGCAAACCAATTCCAGATGCATGTGCTTCCTTGTGACTATGTGTGATATTGTGCACATGTATCACTGTGCATCTGGCTTATGTGGGACCTAGAGATTTGAATATGAGTTCTTAGGCTTTGCAGGCAAGCGACTTAACCATCAAGCCATCTCTCTAGCCCCATATTGGCATATTTTTAATGAGAAAGAGCAAGAGAGACAGCAGTGGCGGCGGGGGGGGGGGTGCAGGGATTGGCAGTCCAGGGCCTCCAGCCACTGTAATTGAACTCCAGATGTGTGAGCCACCTTGTGCGTCTGGCTTATGTTTCATCTGGAAAGTTGAACATGGGTCCTTAGGCTTCACAGGCAAGCACCTTAACTGCTAAACAATCTCTCTAACCCCTATGTGTTTTCTTGCTTATTTCATGTGTTGAGAACACCAAAGAGAAAGGCAAAAAAGAAAAGTTACCCAGAACTTCTGGGACCCATCAGATTGATGTGATCTGGATATGAACAGACCAGTGCAATTGTGATCTCATAGTGATTATTGTTACATCCATAAGACTTGTACAATGTTGTGCTGATCAACATTTTGACATAGAGCATGTAGGACAATAGAAAGACTGAGAAATCAAAACAGAAGAAGGACCACTTGGAAAGAGGAGGTTGTTCAGTGGAATGGGGGCAGGGGAGGGGAGACAAAAGTGGATAATGGGACAGGAATATGATCAAATTATAGAATGTTCACATATCAAAATTCTCAACTTTTCTTAAAAATACATGGACAAAGTGGAAGAGATGCAGTACCCTCTCATATTCACAGAACTCACTAATTCACCAGGATATGTTGACAACTTATAATGACTGATATTCATTTAAGACCACCTGGGGCCCAGGAGAGTGGTGCCTGCCAATGGGAACAGTGAAAAGTGCCATCCTTTCCTCAAAGCATATTCAGCTGGGGGTCCATTTAAGCTTTGGTAAGAGAAAAAGTGTGGAATTGATAATTAGATGTCTCTGAGGTGTCAAGCTTAGGGTAGAGGCTCTTATGTTTGGTGCAGAGAGGTTCCTGAGTTCTCACAGGTAGAGGAATTTGAACTCCGTGTTTCTCTATGAAGCCATTCTCTACCTTTTGTAGAGATTACAGTGCAGGACAGATGCAAACTTACTAGTGGAGAAGAGGTCAAGCTTGCAGTGAGCCTTCTTGGGAGCTCCTGAGTTCTCTGTCTGCATAGTTTGTGTCTGACCCAACAAGTGTGTTCCAAAAGGGGCCCCATGCTGGTGGATATGGTGGGATTAAACCCCAGGCTTGGTGTAGGGGCCCAAGATCTCCCATCCTAATCCACTACTTACTCACTATGTGCTTTTGGATAATATTTAACAAAATTGAGGCTCAGTTCTTTAGTTTCAAAATAGAGGTGATGAGACCTGTATCTTGAAATTGCCGTGAGGATTAAATAAAGACATGTGAACACACTTAGCTCAGTGTCTGGCATAAAAAGAGGTGTTCAGCAAAATGTCAATTGAATACAAAAGAATGTAATGTCCTTTTCAACCAGAAAGTACTTTGATTTTGTGACAAAAAGAGAGCTCCACAGACTCGTAACAATTTAGAGTAATTGAAGAAGTGTTGAAATAAGTAACCCAATGGCATTCAGATGTTAGGGCAAAAGATGAAAGTCTGAGTAATGGTAAATTCATTATAGTCATAGGGATAAAACATTTTGTAATAGCCTTTGATATTTTAAATTAAATTATGAAGTGCCATGGTGACCACACATGGCCCATGATTCAGGAGGATGGTGTATGACGCCACAGAAGGTAACATTTTAAGCTTAGTGAACAGAGGAAGAACTATGCACTTGTTTGAAATTTACAACTTGCTCTCCTGTTTGAATTTGACTTGCATGACTTAATTTACATTTTTAACTGAATTTACAAGGTCCTACTATAAGACATTATTAAGGAAATAGAAAAGTCAATGGTCTAAAATAGACCTATTGAAAGGGACTTAAATTAGATTACTTTGACAGTACAATTTTAGAACACATTTTACTTATAGTTTTATTAATTTATGATTCTGAAGATTAAGAAGTAAATTAGCTACAGAGTTGTGCAAATATTTAGGTTATATTTGGCTCAGACATGAGGAAAGTCTGGACTGAACTTCTTGTTTCCCTTAATAGTGGGATAGAGGAGGCAGAGAGACTGCTAATCATGTGAATGCAGAGGAGTCACTTAGATGAGGTTGTAGAATATAGTGGACAGTCACTTTTTATTTTTTGAAACTCTAAAAGATACTCAAGGAGCTACAATTATTTCCTAAACATTTTTAAGATTTATCCTATAAGACTGGCCAGAATCCATTCCTTAATCTCAAGTGTGTCTGCTTCTTTTATGAAATTCCACATCAAATGATTCTTGACAATTTCATGGTAGCGCTGGACCTTTGATCCTGGCCCTGATATTCACAGGTTGGAGTGACTCAACCAATCCCAGAAAGCAGACAATTTGGGAGCTACAGTCTTGCTGTGCCTGTGGTCTTTCAGACTCAGGTATGTTGCCCGCTCCCCTACGGATATATTGATGGCAGTAGGTAGAAGGTTGTGACAGACAGCAAAACTCTGGGTCGGGTCCTGGTGGCTTTTGAATGACAGTGAGTTGTTCTTTGTGGGACTTTCACCAAGGACAGCTTGAGCTTCTGGACCTGCTGTGCAGTGACTGATCACAACAATCTGTTCTTCATAACACACACACACACACACACACACACACACACACACACACACACACTTTATATACTTTATAATGGGTTTTGTTATGTTGCCCAAGACGGCCTCAAACTTGTAGCCGTCCTCCTGCAGCATTCCCCCCAAGTTTTGGAATTTCAGGCTGTGGCACCACACCTGGCTCTGCACTTCATATGTTAATCTTTTTCAAGACATGCATCAGATCACTTGATCTTTTAGTCCTGTAAATCATGCCTCTCATGTAATTGATGCAATTTATAAAGAAAGCCAATGACGAGACAGTCACATAATTGTCCACATTTATATCCAATCCCATTGTGACTGGAAGTCATGTGATCCGTGACTCATCTTTCTACATAGTATAGATTTCCTCCTTTGGTTAGAATAAGCTCAAAATTCTTTTTGTCAAAAACAAAATTGATTTGGTATAGCATTGTTTGTGCTGGTCATGGGGACAGGGTGGGAAGGGAATAGAAAGTCTGGAAGCCCAGCTCATTGCTTGGACAGTTTGCTGAGGAGAAAACTCACACATAGGGCCAGGATTTGAGACCCTTCTCTAACTATGTGTGCCCCAACTCCCTAGGGACAAGTACACAGAAAGCTGACTGGTCCCTGCAGTAGATAAGTCATCTGTACCCATGGAAGGGAAGAAAATTTACATCGGTTAATTTGACTTCCAGAATAGTAAAGCTAAGTTTTGTAGTGTTATGGTTAATAAAATGAATTTTAGACCTTTAACAAAAACAATGGGAATTTGTTATTTGCACACCAATTTGTTGATTTAACTTTGAATTGTTCTCATTAAAGTGGAAATAACTGAAGATTGAGTTCCCACAAGGCTCATACAAGCTTTTCTAGGAGCCTAGATGACAGCATGTATATTTTGAAACATGAATATTTATTATTAAAATAAAATTTTGGGATGATTCACATTATTAGGTAGACAGTCTCACAAAACATTCTTGGCTGTTGAGGCATAAGTTGAGAAGAGTTTAATTAATGAGAACTCTAAAATGTTTTTATCCACTATTAATTTTCTAAAGCAACACAATTTTAGGGCTAAGAGGAGACAATTTTTTTTTTGTTTGTTTTTTTGAGGTAGGGTCTCACTCTAGCTCAAGCTGACCTAGAATTCACTCTGTAGTCTCAGGGTGGCCTTGAGCTCTTGGTGATCCTCCTACCATTGCTTCCTGAGTGCTGGGATTAAAGGCATGTGCCACCACACCCGGTGACAAATATTTTTTATAGATATCAATTTTATTATTTCAGGGACATTTAAAAAATAAAAAATGCTATAATATTGTTGTCTTGGGTTTTAGTGATATATCCTTAAATTTTGATATATATGGCACCCATAAGGTTTTTAGTTTTTTAATTTTGTCATGCTTGAGGTTCATAGGATTTCTTGACTTTACAGAGTTGAGATTCTTACATGACAAATGTTCTCAAAGGTCTTCTCTAAGCAAAACCCTGCCCTTAGCACTAGGAGCAGCCCACCTAGGTCAGCCATGCTACCAGAGGAGACCAGGGTGAACCTGCTCCAGGTTTGTTACTCTATGATATGTGGAGTAGCAGCTTTCAGGCTGGGTTTAACCTTGAATGACTCCATTTTACAAAGCAACAGCCTTAGCTTGACTTACTCCATTTGGAGTTTAAGTGCTAAGAAAGAGTAACTAAATGTGTTTACACAAGACAACCACCATCTCCCATCAGGAGATGCAGACACGATCGTACTTTATATCCATGAAAACCAGAGCTGGAAGTAAATCATACCCAGCACCATCACTCTAGATATATGAACCCCTTACCTAGAACTATGAAGGAAGGAGCACCCCAAGATCACACTGTAGCAGGTGTTCTGACCAGTCATCCCATCCCTTGTCATGAACCCATCCTGGAAAACTGCTTCAGAGAAGGACTCCTGCCTCTGTCTCCAGGGCTCCAACTCCAGTGCCATTTCTCTTGTCCATGACACTCGGCCCGCTTCAAAGTGACCTTTGAAACCTTGCCACCAGGATCTGCATCTGACATCCCTGTGCTTGAGTAGCTCAGTGTTCTTACCCAGTCCCTGCAGACTTTTCCTGGAGCCTGCTTTGGCTCTCTGCCTCCGACTTCAGGAAGCTTTTGGGAGCTCTCCAGCCTCTTTAACCCTTTTGGAGACTTTGTGGGAACTGGAATGTATAAGCTGAGAGTTAATATTAGCATTTGAGATTAGAATAGAAGAGCTGGGGAGATGGCTCAGTGGGTCAAATGTTTGCTGTGCAAGCATGAGGGATTGAGTTTGGATCCCCAGTACCCACATAAAATGCTGGGCACAGTGAGGTGGTGGGGAGGCAAAGACAGGATCCCCAGGGCTCACTGGCTAGGTAGCTGAATGAGTGAACTCCAGGCACAGTGAGAGACCTTGTCTTGGAGAATAAGGTGGAGAGTGTCTGAGGAAGACACCTCAAACTCACATATGGCCTCCACACATGTGACCACACATGTACAACAAGCATGCGTACATACATGCAAATTACATACATATGCAAAAAAATTAAACTAAAAGACCCTGTGATTGCTACTGGCCAATTAAGAAAGACCAGGATCATTTATTAGACTACAGCCAATCAAACTAATGTATTTTTGTTATTGTTATTCAATAAATTGTAGAGAATAAATTAAATAAATTGTTATTCAATACATTGTAAACATGTCTTTCTGTGTTTCTGGCATAATAAACTCACAACACTACCCTTGGAAGGGACTCTGACAGCTGCCCTGCTGTTATCCTAATGGATTCTCCAGTGTGAGCTGTCCATGCCCAAGCCTCACTCAGCACCCGTCTCACCTCCCCTTCCTTTGGCAGTTGGATCTGTCTCCTCCACTTTGTCCTAAGCCTTTTCACTTACCTTGGCCTTTTTCACTGACAGCCCACTACTTCCCAAACAACAGGCTTACAGTAAGCATTTCCTTATTTATCTATTAATCTTCCTTCCTTCCTTCCTTCCTTCCTTCCTTCCTTCCTTCCTTCCTTCCTTCCTTCCTTCCTTCCTCCCTCCCTCCCTCCCTCCCTCCCTCCCTCCCTCTCTCTCTCTCTCTCTCTCTCTCTCTCTCTCTCTTTCTTTCTTTCTTTCTTTCTTATTAACAACATATTTTGTATGGATACATCATGTGTTGGTATCCCCTTTTCCATTGTCTCTGCCCCCATTCCACTGGGGACCCTCCTCACTGGGGTTGCAGGTATTCCTTATGGGGTTGTGGTTTATGTGTAGTGGGAGCAGCTGTCACTTTTGCGGGAAAGACAATGCTTCTGGGCATGATGTACCAACCTGTGGCTCTTACAATCTTTTCACCTCCTCTTCTGAAAAATTCTCTGAGCCGTGGTGGGTGTGTTTTAAGTCTACTTCAGCTAAGATAAGCTATTAGGACCCTCTGGATCTCTGCTATGGTAAGTAGTTGATAATCCTCAGGGTCTGTCTCCTTCACTCTAACACTGATTGTCAGGTTCACCATGGAAGTAGCATTCTTTCTCGTCTCCCTGTATTCTCATAATTCTCTAAATGTGTTGCCAGTGTATCTGAAGAAGTGAATGAACATGAATGATCCAGCAATGATCATGAATGATCTGGCCACTTGACCTTCCTTTGTTCATACAAGAGCTGGAATTCACTGTAAACACCTCAGTTTCATCTCCTTCCAGGTGAACAAGCAGAAGTTTCAATGCGAAGATTGCATTTCTGTGCCACATCCCTCTGCTCACACCAGTCCATTTCTACACAATGCAGCCATGCACATATTTTCAGGACATGGGCATAACAGCAAACCTCTCACACAAACTGCTTCTAGCCAAATCTCTACAAAGTTATTTTTCACCATCATTAGACGAACCTCAAAGTCCATAGTTCTTACTGCACTGAGGTCTTTCAACTCTGACCAGAATAGTCCAAGCTGTACTTGCAGCACTTCAAGGTGTCTCTTAGCCCAAAATCTCAAATCCTTCCACATTACTCTCAAAAATCAGTTCCAAAAGGCCAAAAGCCACACAATAAGGTTTCTACCAGCAATGACTCCCACTCCTGGTACCAATTATACTGTTGCAGTCAGGTTTGGACTGCTAGCAGAAAACACCCAACCAAGAGCAGCTTGTGGGAAAATGATGGCATGAACAGAGGGTAGATACTACCTCTTGGCCAACATCAGATGGACAACAGCAACAGGAGAGTGTGCCAAACATTAGCAAGAGGAAGCTGGCTATAATACCCATATGCCTGCCCCTAACTATACATCGCCTCTAGGAGGCTTTAATTTCCAAATTGCCATGAGCTGAGACCTAGCATTTAGAGTATCTATGTTTATGGGGAACACATGAATCAAACTACCACAGACTCCAAACCACGGATGGCTCAGAAATCATAATCAAGTGTAATCATTCCTGTTTCCTAAGCTTTTTGCATGTGTATTTGCAAGTTCCTATGTGTGTGGGTGCACATGTGTGTGTGCACACGTGGAGGCTAGAGATTGATGTTACATGTCTCCCTCAACTGCTTTCTACTATATTTTTTGAGACTGAATCTCTCAGTGAACCTGCAATTCACTGACTCAGCTAGACAAACTATCCAGCCAGCCCCTAAGGATCCTCTGTCTCTGCCTCCTCATGGCTGGCATCAGAGACATATGCTGCTATACCTGGTTTTTACCTGGGTGCTGAGGAATCAAACTCATGCTCTCATGTTTGCATGGCACACACTTGACTAACTGAGCTATCTAACCAACCCCAGAGTTTGGTTTTAATGGGGAGAACAAAAACCAAAATTATTATTTATCTAAAATCAATGACAATTGCAGTCTGTAGAAATGAAAATGTGTGAATAAATTCCAAGCTTTGGTTGCTCTATAAAAGGGACTACCAAACTGTAAGCATTTGAACTTGATCCTTAGGAAATAGATTTTCTGTAGCAGAGGGATGCCTCAGATGAGCCCAATTGCTAAGGCCAGGGCTGCCTGCTGGAAATGATGAGCTCACAGAACAACAGCAGAGCAGAGAAATTGCACATCAGAGGCAGGCTCATGGCCCCCAGACATGATGAAGTACTCGAGGGCAGTCTGGACTGATGAATGAACCTCCTTGCAGGGTAGCCCCAAACATGAGCAATTTAAAAGCAAACCCCTCTGGACAAGTGATGACTCATTTTAGACTCAGGGGCAAACAGAAACACATAGAGTTTCAGCTGAGATCAGGAGACTAATTAATATATGAGACAAGATAAAGTGTTGTTTTTGTAAACTTTGAAGTATTTAGAGTTCTGATCATTGTTGAAGAACATGAAATGAAACTACTCAATGCACATAAAAACATGCAGGAAAAGAAATGGGCTTGTGTTCAAAGGCTGGGGAGAGGGTGTGGCTGGGGAGATGGCTCAGCAGTTAAAGGCGCTTGCTTATAAAGCCTGGCAAGTTCAATTCGTAGCACCAACATAAAAACTGGGCACAAAGTGATTTATGTGTCTATGATCCCAATGCAATGAGAGGCAGGGCCAGGAGAATCTGAAGCCTGCAGGGCCAGCAAGAGCACAGACATCTCGAGATTGTCTTCTGACCTCCACATATACATGTGCATGTGTGTGTGTGCATACACACACACACACACACACACACACACACACACACACACACACAGGATTAGAAAATAGCACAAAACTAAAAGAATGTGACTTATCATAAAATCAAAGCAAAGCAAATATCCCAGAGCACTGTTCATTACTATATTCAGGAGCTTACAGAAGACTTGCTTTTACCCACTGCAGTGTTAAGTCCCTTCCTCTGAGACTGTTAATTGGCCAGGTTTTCTTACCTGGGATCCCACGGAGAGCCCAGATCAGGGGTAATGTTATTTTACCACCATAAAGTTCTATAATGAAGTCACTCTCTGTAGCTTTGAGTGTTTGGAATGAAGTCAAAAGTATTTCCTTTTGTCCATCAGTACAGGTGGCCTTTTGTCCAATTTCTTTCTCATTATTCTCTCTTTTTTTCCTTTTTAAATTTTTTAAGCTTTTAAGCAGATTATTTTCATGTGTTACCATGACACTTTTAAGTTGCAGTCTACCGTCTGCAGAATTAAGAACTACATTAACAGAGGAGGGCTATTCTCCCTTCTTGAATAGCATTGTAAGAGGAAAAGAAAAAAGAACTCTATTCTTTTGTTCTTTGGGCCTTCTTCCTAATCTACCAAACCTTCTGGTCCAATTGGCAGTGAAAAAGAAGCCCATGAGGCTCTCTCTCCTTACTGGTGCAGTACCATCATCCAAGCTGGGATTAAGGCCATATAGGTAGAGCTGGCGAAAACTCATGGTTGTTGACACTGTAGCTTGGTCCATACGGGGATGAACTTCTGAGACACAGAGCTCCAATATTTCTCTTCATTTTCTATTCCACTTGGTTAAAATATATTATACTAAGTTATTTTCTTTCAAAGGCTTTGAGTCTACCTTAAATTTATGCACCATGGATTTAATGTGGGTTCCATGTTCCTGGAGATGTGGAAGGAAACTGCTATATCTTGCAATTGTTTTGGCAAAGCCCACCTCCTCCCATTCCACATGAAATGTTCCTCAGGGACAAAATGGAAAAAAAAATCTTAATTTTAAGGGATTAACCTGGACTTGAAGCTAAGGTTTCCAACCATCAAAGAGGAAGGGAAGCTGGAGTTACAATAGTAATTCAACTTGGCCCTTGGCAAGTGTAAACACTTTGAACCAGGAATTGTGTGTGCTCCTTGGGAGATGTGATGAATATTGTCTTCAGTGACATCTTCCCCAGTCCTGCAGGGTTTAAACTGTGGAAACTTCATTGTACCTTCTGAATATATTACTATCATGGGGGCCAAAGTTTAGTAGAGGTGACATTTTATAATGTTTCTATCACTTCTGAAGTAACAAAGTGACAACCCAGTACTCAGGGGACAATGGGGAGATGACACCAAGGCACCTGACAGTTAAGTCTTTCAGGACAGGAGTAATACAGTATGATTTGGGGCTGAGGATATGGCTCCATAGGTAACACACATGCCATGAAAGTATGAAGAAGTGAGTCCAGATCATCACAGTCCATGTAAAATGCCGGGTGTGGTGGTACACGTATGTAAGCGTGGGGAGGTAGACACGGGGAAGCTCTGTTGAGGTACATGTGAGTTCTGTGTTCAACAAGAGATCATGTCTCAGAGAGGAAGGCAGAGAGCAATTGAGGATCACCAAGGTCACCTCCGGCTTCCACCGCACCTCCTACATGTGTATTTCCTCACATGTGCTCCCACACGCATACATGCATATCTGCATGTGTACATGTCACATACACACAAAAGTAGAAAATATGACTTAAGATTAAAACAAACAAAAAGGACTTCTGGCCAAGATGGCGACCGCCTAGCTGCGCTGCAGATACCGGGGAAAGAAAGATAGATGCAGATCCTAAGGAGAGAGCTGCCCCAACATACCTCAAAAGGGGCCCAACTGAAACTAAGGACAATTGGCGAAACAAGCAAGGGTGATGTTTTCCTGATGAACCAGATACCAGCACAAAGGGGAAGGAGACCAACACAGAGAAAAATCAACTCCTACTAAATCAAAGAGCCAGAGCCTCAGAGGCCCCCAATATCTCAGCACTGAAGCAGACCAAAAATGAACCCAACATGGCTCAGGGAGATTTTGTGGAAGAGGGGGCGGAAAGAATGTCAGAGTCACATGTTGGGTCATGATTTGCAGAGACATTTATCGTACCAATAACTGTGGGCTAACTCCACAATGCACAACCCATTTACATCAACAAGGAGGGTCCAATGGGAGGGGGTAGATCATGGATGAGCCTAAACAGTGGTACCAAACTGCCTGTATTTGCTGAAAAGAAAACTAATAAATTAAATTTTTTAAAAAAAGTATAAAAAAATAAAAAAGCAAGCAAAAAGGAAAGAAGTGATGAAAATAAAAAGTAACATTTTCAATTGGACTGAGCATGTCAGGCTTTCTATTTGGAAGTGTGTCAGCAGTATTCACTGTGGCCTTAAGAAGAAGGTATCATATATGATACACCAGTCTCAAGGGATAATCAAGACTTTTTAAGGTTAAACAACAGGTAAAGGAGGAAGTTGGATCCAAAATAATATTGAATTATATCACTGCTTTCTAAGTAGGGAGTTTCACTGGCTACATTAATAATAAAGATCATAAAACCTTAGTCAATGTTATGCAACTCAGAGGGAGAGAAGGAGGCTTGGCTAGACCACCGTGCAGAGATATGATACACATTTGCATCATTATAAAGGAAAGTAATACTGGTGGTTGGACCATCTATCCATCACTCTTAGAAAATCAGCAATCACATGACCATGGCTCTTCAAATTTTGGCCTCTAAGCAACAAGCAAATAGATGCTTGAGAACAATGTAGAACTCCCTAAAGTTAGAAATGTTTTCAAATAATTTAAAGGTCTTTTTTTTTTTAAAACCATGGGCTTGGTTTATTAGGTGAGCATGAACAGTTTTTAAAAAATATTTTATTTATTTATTTATGAGAGAGATAGAGAGAGACAGATAGAGAGAATGGGCACACCAGGGCCTCTAGCCACTGCATACGAACTCCAGACACATGTGAGTCTTTGTGCATCTGGTTTATGTGGGTCCTGGGGAATTGAACCTGTGTCCTTAGGCTTTGTAGGCAAGTGCCGTAACTGCTAATCCATTTATCCAGCTTCCATGAACATGTTTTTTTTTTTTTGTTAATGAAAATAAGCTTTATTACATCAAGTAATAAATACATACAAAGGTGCAAACAATTTTAGTCACTTTTCTTCCAGATGTTTTGATCAACTTACAATAAACATAGAACTGAAATCTACACTCTTAGTATGAAAATGTTCAGGGTGCATGTTAGGTTTGGTAGATTGCTCTTTCTTCGTATTTATAACTTGTGCATCTTTAAGATGGACTTCAAAGCACTCAGTCATGCAAATGCTTAAGCAAAGCTCTGTTGAGCAGGATCTACGGTGTGGCAGGTGAGCCAGCTAGGAGTGAAGCGCTGTCAGTGTGCACTACCAGTCCTCAGAGTCAGACAAGCTTATGAAAAGGAGCAGACCAATTCAGGTGATGCAAATGTGCTGAAAAGAAGTTTAGAGGGAGACACTGGCTTTAGGACAGTTTGCTGTAAAGTAATGTCACATGCATCTTTAATTCAATGCTAAAAATAATAAAATTAAAAAAAAAAACTTGGGTCATCCTAACGACTTAAAATGCAAATTTTACTGCGAAATCTTTTCCCAATCTTTGAGGGTGTAGGTATAGAGCTTAGTGAACCATGGTAGAAAAAACTAAACGGTTACCATTTTGAAAACAAAGTTTTGTCTCAACAGGAGAGATGAACTGTAACCTCCCATCTTGTAGAAAGACAGGACCTTCAGATCTAATGAGACTAGGATCTGGCATTGCGTCCTGTCTCAGCCAAGCACTCCCGAACCAGCCCTGGGGCGTGCAGGATGCCTCGTTTGAGCCTCTCCATGGCGCTCTCGCTCCCTGCATACGTGGGTCTGATCTCCTTTCCCGGTTCTTCAATGATGGCTAGCAGCTCGGCGTATTGGCTCTGAGACACCTGGCTGTTCCCGGTTCCCTGGGTACAGCCTAAGGATGCTGGCCCATAGTCACTCAATGGCTGACGGTACTGGGAGGATGTCTCCATGCTAGGGGAAGGCGAGTGGACGCTTCCTGCGGCGTTGAGGGCGGCGGCGGGCAGGTGCGCGGTCCAGCTCGGCTTGTAAGACATCCCCGAGCGCCGGCCGGGCGCACCGGCAAATACGGCCGTCCCTCACCCTACACCGCCGCCGTGTATCACCCATACATCGGCCGCAAACTTTTCCCATGAACATGTTTTTAATGTGAAGTAAGAGTAGGCAAGTGAGTTAAGGGATATTTTTGTACCCCTTGGTAAGTTTTGCTCAACATGGCTCATGGGGTGAAGGGATCATAATGAGGAACCATGTTTAGCTGCTGCTTGACTGGCAGAGAATTCACATGTAGTGCTTTTAATCTGTAAACCATTGAAACATTTTGAGTATTTCAGTATGATCAGACTTAACGACATGTTCAAGGTCTCCGGGAATATTAGGTGTTTGATATAGTTTGAATGTGTCCCTTAAAATCCGTGCATTGGAAACTCATTCTCCAGTACACCAATGTTGTGAGGTAGGATGGGAAGAGGTGAGTAGATCTTTAGCCCTCTGGCTTTTTGAAAGGATCACTTAACAATGGCAGGAATGGGTTAGTTATCTTGGGAATGGGTTTCCATGAAAAGATGAGTTTGACCCCAGGCCCTGGTCTTGCTTTCTCAGGATTTCTTGCCCCTTTTCCGTTCACCATGAGATGCTATGGCATGAAATTATTCACCAAGTGTGGGGTCTATGGTCTTGGACTTTTCAAATTTATATTCTGAAGTTGTAGCAAGATATGAATTTTGGGGGCTGTGAAAGCTATTTTAGTACTGAACTTCAAAAATCAAACACAGAGATTGCCTTAGCCATCATTATTCTCTGATTTCCTTTCTTTCTTTAAAACTACAGAGAAGACAAAGTATGTGCTTTTTACACTGCCTGGGTAGATAATGCTGCTCCTGGGAGTTATCAATTATTATAGAAAAGTCCTAGTACCAGGGGTGGGATACCTGTAGGCAACAATGAATGGTAATGAATTGGTCAGAGCATCCCCCAGAGCATTTGAAATAATGCAGGCTATTAATACTGTTCTTGTTTGCCCACCAGAAGCAGATGGTAAGGCCCTATTTGCTAGAGACATCACTTAGTTCAGTCTCAGGATAATAAAAAAAAATATATCAAGCTGTAATTGATCTGGAAGCTTTCTCCCTGCTGGCTAGCTGATATAGTGCTGGAAGGTACTATACAGGCTGCTGAGGGATAAAAGTCATCAATCGTACCCAGAAGTTGACTCTGTGAGCTAAAAAAACTGACCAGCCAGGTAAGATATACCCACTGCCGCAACAGTGGCATTACTTTTATGTGGGTAACCAACTGCTCTCTGATTGAATTTGAGACCTACTCCATGGAAAGAAATTCATGTCTGGTATTAAAAACCTAGTAAAAAAAAATCTATGACTTTGGAGGCTATAGGCCCTCATCAGGATGCTAGTACTATGTTTTGATAAATAAATACCTTTTATGTGTGTCAAATTTCCTCCTTAATATTTATGTGTACTCATGCCCATGTATGACAGTTCCTCTCACCTTTGGTTAGAGAAGCCTGTTTGTATATTTGGCAGTAACTACCGAGGACTTTCAAAACTCATCAGAGTGCTGAGAATAAGTGACTGTTACATACTCAGCACAACATATATAACCCCCTCTAAGGCTTAGGAAACATTGCAGAATAGGGTATAGAAAGAATAAAAGAGCAAAAGAATGGTAAGGAGTACTTTGGAACACTGTCTTCTGGACATAAAGGGGGCATTGTATTCATGCACTCACAGCAACTTTCACTACTTGCATAAGACCTGCACAAGATTAGGCCCATGAACAACCCACCATGGGTGATGAAGGAGGGCATGAGGACACTGTCTTTCCTTGAGGAGTTATTGTCAGTTTATGGTTCCCAGGGGAGTAGGAGACATTTTTCTGCAATGATTTGGCCATGGTAAATTATATGTGACCTGATAAATAGTTCCTCACTGATGCTAATGCAGGCAACATTAATTAAACTCAGTGGGACATGCATGCACACACAATTAAAAACAAAGATATCAAAGTAGAAGAGGGACTCGTTGGGAGAAGGGATTCAGCAGGAGGGAGCGGAGAGCGGAGGTAAGAGAAAGCAATGGGAATACTATGATAAAATATGTTTTGTTTATATAAATAAAATATCAAAAATGAAATGATCTGAAAATTAAAAAGAGCTATTGAGGTTTATTTTGGTAATCACAACATTCTTAAATGTTTGGGGGTTAGCCATCCAAAAAAGAATGGGTTTAATTAGAGGAAACTATCTTTGGCATAGTCAATCAATTGTCCATTTGGTTCCCAGTGGAGGTCTCCAAGAATCCCCAGGACTATGGGCTCACAGCCAAGTTTCCCTTGCAGACTGGGGTGATCTCTAACTCTAGGAGTATCCAAAGCCCAGCCAGTGAGCTCCGCAGACTGTCGCTGTGGTGTGCACTTGTCTCCACTGAGTTACATGGCTGCTGGTTGGTGAATACCCTGAGAAGATGGGAAACTACAAAGGTTTTGTATACAGATGAAGTGACCGGCTACAAGGTCTAGTTTTAAGGTTTCCAGAATGCCCTTGTAACTGTCTCCAAGCACAAAACGTTCCCAGTCAGCACTCCCGTTTAAAGTACAAATAGCCTTATGAGTGTTAACACTTTACCGGGTGATCAAAGCCTTTATGGTTCTACTTGAGAAGGGTCTGTGAGAGTAGTTTTTGATGAGGTTAGACAGGAGGATTTTTGTTGTTGTTGGGGAATAGACTACTCATGCATCATTGTCAGAGCAGAAGAGATCCATCTTCAGAGACATGCTTGCGTCTACCGCAAGTTCAGTGAGACTGTAGCCCATGTCAGTGTGACTTATAAATTCAACCATGTACTCAAGCAAAAGAAACATAGGGAAAAACAAGTATGACAGAGCTAGGGATAGCTAGAGAAGCAAAGAGTGTACTGATAGATGGGAAGGAAGAGGGTGAAGACAAAGGGGAGAGTAAGAGGAACAGGAAAGAGAAAGAAGCAGAATTTAAGTAGCATGGGTGATTTGCTTTGTACTGTTTCTGTGTTCCCAACTGGCAGCCCATATCACCCGAGATGGGTTAGCTCCACACAGGGGAAAGAGCTGGCTGATCTGGCTTCTTGGGCCACATGGGATCTGAATGTGGACCTCTTATGTGGATGAGTGAAATGTACGTGTCTCAGTGTTCTCATTTTCATACAGCCTGGCCCCAGCAAAGGTCTTCCAAAGGGATTCTTTTCGTATTCTTGTAGAAAAACAAACTCTGCTAAATGAATTGAAAGATGGCTTTTCAAAAGTAACTTAATTATAGGCAATTTTCACCTGACACATTACTCCATTCCAGATAGTATAACTAGATGATACAATGATTTCTAGTTAATTGCTAGCTATTTTCTGAACAGAGACAGTTAACTATTGAATGGCTGGAGCAAGATTTTGCCCCTTACTGTAGTTTTTTTCCAAAGAAGAAAAAGGAAAAAAAAAAAGTTAGTAATATATCACATGAAGAATAGAAAATATAAATAAGCAAGCACAAGTTGCAAAAACTAGCCAGCATTTTCACCATTATGAAAAAAAGAAAAAAAATTAGGGCTGGGGAGATGGCTCAGTGGGCAATAGCACTTGCTGTACAAGAATGTGGACCTGAGTTCAATCCCCAGAACCAAGGCAAAAAACCGGGCATGACTACTCAGGCCTGGCACCCCAGCACTGAGATCTATGAGCATCCTTCTGGTTTAGAGTAGAGAGCTTTGTCTGTCCTAAGCAAGCTCCACTATCACCAGTAACAGGGTCTTCTTGCCAAAGCTCTGTTCTGAGGAGGACGGCTTGGGCTCCCTGCTCAGCCAATTTAACAGAAAAGCAGGAGCTCTAGGGTGAGTGAGAGACTCTGTCTCAAGGAAATAAGACAGATATCGAGGAGGCCACCCAGGACCGTCCTCTGGCCTCTGCATGTGAATACTGGCCACACACACATCTGCACACAAATGCTTATACATCACACATAGACACATGCACATACATACCACACACACTGTGTACACACACCAAAACATTTTTTTTCAAATCCCAGTTAACATTTTGATATGCATTTTCACAGTTTGTTTTGCTCACTTCTGTGTGTGCATGTTAATTTTTTAAAATTGTTTTTGTTTATTTTTATTTATTTATTTGAGAGCAACAGACAGAGAAAGAGGCAGGCAGAAAGAGAGAGAGAGAGAGAGAGAGAGAGAGAGAGAGAGAGAGAGAGGGCACATCAGGACCTCCAGCCACTCCAAACGAACTCCAGACATGTGCGCCCCCTTCTGCATCTGGCTTACGTGGGTCTTGGAGAATTGAACCTGAGTCCTTTGGCTTTGCAGGCAAGCATTTAACTGCTAAGCCATCTCTCCAGCCCTTAATTTTTGATTTCATATAAGCACATAACTGGGTTAGGTGTGACAGGTTGGAACCTGCTTCATTCACTTAGCAGAAACATTGCAACCTTCCTTCTGCCCCCACATCCACTAGCATAGACCAATACTGTGAAAGGAAGGCCAGAGAAGGGTCTTGTTTAGCATTCTTTGTTTAGCGTGCTGACTTGTTGCAGAGAGGAGTTGTTTGGCTGCAGCACCAGTAGGAGGCTGGGCCACAGGAAGTGCTGTGTAGGTACAGGGCAGGGAGGCCCAGGGCTGACAGAAGAGGCCTCAGCAAGATCTTGTTGGTGCCTGAAGGAGTTTGCTCAGCAGGGGCAAAGCTTGCTCTTAACTGAACACTATCACCTCTCAAAGTCAAGGACCTACTTGTCTAGACCCAGAAGGATGCTCGCAAATGATGTTCAAATATACTTCCAGCTTCTAATTTTTAGGTCTACTTTTTGTTAAAACCACAAATGTAAATACATCCCAATAAAATGCTAGTGAGAGAATATTTATGTGTCTTTTGTGAAGCCTGTCAGGATCATGTCAAAGGAAACCCACAGGCCTCATTTATGTTTACATCTGATTCTGACTAAACTGAGAGGTAGGTGCCCCTCATGAATGTTGCCTATTAACCCCCAGAGGGTTGGTGTGAGCTGCTGTGTTTAACCTAACTGACCAGAAATAAGGGGACCATGATTTGCTTTCAATTGTTACTTACAGAAATGGAATGTCTCAGGCATTAGTGCTTACTTGATTGCATTCAGGCATTACTTTGGCAAGGGAATGGACTGCATTAAATTAGCATCAAGCACAATGAATGGTAATTGCAAGACTGTCATTTCTACAAGTGCAAAATTAATGTGTTCTGTGAGCCCATTCTTTTGTGCACCACAGGAAAATCACAGAACCATGTTGTTCTGAGCAGAAAAATACAGTGTAATAGCACTGTTAATGTGCAATGGTATTATTCAGCAATAGTGTTCCTTTCCACCTTTGTTGTTGTCACCTCATGCTCATTCTTCAAGCCCTGTCTGATCTAATTTGTATGCTCACATTCTAGCCTTGCCAGACAGTAGCTGGGATGTACAAGTGAATGTTGTGGAACAATTCCTCCTTAGGTGTAACATCTTGTGTGAATAATGCCAGCACAAACAACCCTCAGTGTCTTCATGAGAGCATGAATGGGTACTTATGTAAAGCTTCTTAGTAAGAGATGCACCAACTGCTTACGGAAACCTCAGCTCAAATGCTATATATTCATTTGTAAAGAGAAGGGTAGTTTACAGGCATTTCATTGAGGCCCAGGAGAAGTGCCAGCTGCTGTTCTCGTCACTTTCTTGCTTACATATGGGAAATTAAACTTCAGACCAACCGACTGAATTTCTTCCAGTCACATAGGATCACAGGGTGTACCTGGGTGAAACCATGCATATGCACCAAGCTCTTGCATTCTGTTCTTTGCTGTGGAATCTATTGGAGGTTCAAGACTAGCATAATATAATTTATTCATGTCTATCTGCATATTTCTTTCAACCAATAATGCTATAGAACTGAATGTTGCAAGATGAAAGAGCAAAGAAACCTGAGATTATAATAATAATAAACTCAAGAATATAATAATAAAAAGTAAAGAGTACCAGTGTCCTCACAGGTTAAAGTCGGCTGAGAACCCACTGACAAAGGTGTCTGGAGTACAAGTCATAACAACGACAGTGACGAGAATGACTGACCAGAGGGTGTAGCTTTCAAGGGTATGGCTTGAGTTCAGTCTTAGGATTGGCTGATTCATGTCAGCAAGTGATTAGCTGATTCTTGGTGATGCTGCTGTAGGAGGCTTAGTCTGAGTCCCCCTCAGAGGCCATTCACTTTTCACTCATCACTAAGATAGAATGAGGCTCTTGGATTTTCCATGTTTCCATCAGTGCTGGAATCCGGGACTTGTTATACCATGCTCAAAGCTTCTCTTGTCTTATTAAACCACAAAGATCAGGGAATGATTTGGGAAACTTTCCTACCTAAAGTAGGTAAAGAATTCCCGTCCCCTCATCCTTATGACAAAACCCACCTGTTTGCAGTTGAAGAAACACTACATAGATAATTTGGACTTAAACATAGGTTTAAAAATAGGACTGAAAATGTAAAGGGTTTCTGCCTTACCTTTGTTGCAAAATGTCCCATCATATGCGGTGTTAGAGCAATCACAGGCGTAACCATGGTATTTCTCTATACATTTGCCTCCATTTTCACAGTTGGTTCCATAGCTCGTACAGTGGCCCGAGCAACCTGATTTAAAGCCGGATGTGACCTTTGCTCTTTCTTCCAGGTCAAGTGTCACCCCATTCATCCTCAAGGAGCGGATGCAGCCCAGGAAGCCCTGCTGGCCTCCAGCGCCACCTGGGCAGGACAGAAGGGACAGAGTTCAGATGGGTTAACCTCTGTGAAGTCTGTTTCTGTTCATCGTGTGAACGCTTGCCACAGGAGAGGAGCTGCTAAGTCCTGTCACTTTCAAGTTGGTCCTGTCTCCACAGACACAGTTGAAGCTTTCCCCTCAGGCGATCATGCCTAATTAAAAGAACTTAGTCTTCCAAGAAACAACACATTTGCCACAGAAACAAAATATTTGGAGATATGCAAAATCGTATAATCTGGACTCCCATGGAAAAGAGGTTTATAGAAATCTCGAGTTTCTTTGCTCTTTAATCTCACCACATTCAGTTCTATAGCATTATCGGTTGAATGAAATATAAAGGCAGGCAGACATGAATACATTAGCATAGTTAACAAGTCAATTGATTGGAAGGCATAAATCCATCTGCAATGTGATTGTATGTTTAGATCTTGTCTCATGAAATGCTTTGAAGTTCACAATAAGGGTACTTGGGGCATCTTGTCTGGGATTGTTGGAAGTTTCCATTGATATTTTACACTGAGGTCAGGTATGTCATAATTATTACTAGGTCAGGCTAGACTTCACTGTTTTTCTCTCAATGTCATCTCATGACTTATAGTATGAAATGCATGTTCACCGTGATTCCTGGAGTAGGTTAGAGGGTTAGACTGAGATTCATGAGCATGGAGGTAGCCTTAACACCATTTGTCGAAGGACTCATTGGAGCATATGTCACAAGTGGACTTAATTGTGTCTGTAATATCCTCAACTATGCTTTCAAAGCAGCTGGTGGTGAAGGAGGTACTCAAATTTATACATATGTATGTGTCTAAAAGTAGCAACTTTTCTGAAAATCAACCCAAAATGAATAATAGGCACAACTATAGGAAGTAACATCTGATGGAGATTCAGAAAACAAGTTACTGCTACATAAAAATAAATCCCTTTATTCTTTATTTGACAGCTGTGCACTAGGCATTCTGTGAAGCACCTGAAATATGTTATTTAACTGAGCCTTACATGAATCTGCCAATGGAGGTATTATTATCATTATCCCCATTGCACAGATAAGGAAAGGGAGGTCAAGGAAATTAGAAAGTTCGGTGACTTGAAGGAGTCACAGCTCCCAAGCAGTCAAGGCATATCAGACTGTTACATTCCCGAGTTGATGATCTTAATTGACTAGTGATGTCCACCTAATATAGAGACAGAGAATTTGGTTCAAGGATCCCATAGATGCTACATGGTTCTGAGATACAGATGTGGATGTCTTTAAAGGTGGTGCAGTCCATATGCAGAATGTATACTCTCCATGACATACATAGCATGGAAATATCAGAGAGAGAAAGGAGCCCAGTGTGTCTGGGAGAAGAGTGGAAAGTAGAAAAGGCATTGACATGAGCAAAGCACATCGATATATATGTAGAAAATGTCACAATGAAAGAAATCATTTTGTGTGTGTTCTAAGAATGTTAAAAATAACCCTCATAGCTGGCTAAAAAAATAATCCATGATGTCTGGTCAAACACTACTCTCTCTACTCTCTCTCTCTCTCTCTCTCTCTCTGTATATGTAGGAGATAAGCAGTTAAGTCAGTACGCCAAGAAGAGTGTTTTCAGGAATGCAGTATAGCATTACTTGGAGGGCTTGAATGGACAAAATGACACAAGAAGTGCAAATTCTCTTTCTTCTTGAGCTCAGACATCCATCTTTTCTAGCCCTCAGAACTGACACCTCCCATTCTTGCACTTTGGAATTTGGTCTGAATTATGCCACCGATTTTCCTGTTTCTCATACTTGTAGACAGCAGAACCCTGGATTTCTCACCTTCAATAATCTCATGATCCAATTACTTAATGTATCTCCTCTGAACTATGTAAAAAGTGGAGTCAGTAGAATTGCTTGGATAAGAGTGTCAGGGTGGGGATAGAGTCCAGTCACTTAGTCTGTTACCCTGGGTGAAAGTTCACAACTCAATGGCTTTACCAGGCAGGGCCAGTGGCTCAAAGGCTACCGTTGAAGATGGATTGATGGATCAGCATCGGCTTATGCCTGTGTGTTCTTATCAATGAAGTGGCAAATGAATCCTCTTATTGTGTTTTCCAACCCGTACCTTGTAGTCCTCTCATTGGATAGTGTATTGATTTGAATTTTGATTCTCTAGGGAGCATTTTATTTTTATAAACTACTTGAATAGAGGATTAATGGAAGAGAGCGCAATGCCCTTTGGATCAAAGCTATGGGATAGTAGATGGCAAAAGAAGCTATTGAAAACAAGCACTTAGTAGGATTTCTCCTCCTGCCATCTGCTTGTCAGGCAGGCACCACACCTCTGTGCTGAACAGAATTATGTGCTCTGTCTGGTCTGGAAGAATTTCATCCATTGATCCTTCTTTGTGTGTGAGAATTTCAATTTTCCTCCTATCATTTTAGCCTCACAGGCTTTTGTTCTTGCAATAAGGGCTTTCTAAAGAACCTTTCATTAAACACACACACACACACACACACACACACACCTATTTGAATTTTCATCACTGGCCAACTAAGACAATTAAATCCTATCAAAATATGCTGAACATTTTAAATCATTCTTTGTAGATTAACCCCTCTTTTTGCTTGCAATGTAGGTGTTTTTGTTGTGAAAATCATACACAGTACTAATAAGTAAAATACAAGAGAGAAGTGGGAAGTTATTAGATATGACTACGTTTACTCGGGAACCTTTCCTAATTTCATCTATGAACATGCATATACTTATAAAAACATAAATGAAATGAAGAAATGGGTTCATAACACACATTGTCCTCAGATTTGCTTTCCACACTTAATGCATCCTGACAACTTGCACAACAAAAACATCCTGCTAAATATTCGTACAACACGGTCTTCCATACAGATGTTATCACTCACTTTGCCTTTCCACTCCCAGAAGGTGTTTAAGCTTTCCCCTAGGTTCATCGTCTAGGACGTGGTAATAGTATGATCCTTGTAAGCACCTTGGTACACTTGTCCAGTTTTTCCTGGCGATTACTTAATTGCACTTTGGAGCGTATCTGTTGACATTGTAAAGGCATAGAAAATATATTTTTCTTGAAGAAGTATGTACCAATTTAAACTTCACTAAAATGGGATGAGAATGAGCACTTTGTCCACCTAATGCTAATT
Source organism: Jaculus jaculus (assembly GCF_020740685.1). Taxonomy (NCBI): domain Eukaryota; kingdom Metazoa; phylum Chordata; class Mammalia; order Rodentia; family Dipodidae; genus Jaculus; species Jaculus jaculus. Next base: position 107,743,368 of record NC_059111.1, on the reverse strand, counting down.
GTGGGTTCTACCCTCTCGAATATATGTCAGTTCAATGAAATGGGAGGAAATTCACTGTTTCAGTTACTTAAAGTTATTATTTTTGTTTTCCTTGTTGTAATTTTTAAAAATTTTTGCTTTATGTTCTTTGCCTTTTGAAGGGAATAGAAGCTGCTTTTTTTTGTTTTTTGGTTTTTTGAGGTAGGGTCTCACTCTGGCTCAGACTGACCTGGTATTCACTATGGAGTTTCAGGCTGGCCTCAAACTCACAGCGATCCTCCTACCTCTGCCTCCTGAGTGCTGGGATTAAAGGCGTGTGCCACCATGCCTGGCAGAAGCTGCATTTTTATTGATTGATAATAGTACTTTGAATTTTAATTGTTTGCTATGAATTTTTTAAACTATATACCTTTAGTTTGTGTCTTTTAAGTTGTATATGATGCTTTTTGAATGGTTATGAAGTCACATACATTTATTTAGGTATTTTCTGCCTTTTTTATTAGAATTATAAGACCTGTAATATAAATTAATATTATTCAATTATAAATAGTTTGCAAATTCTTTTAAATTTTTACTTCTCTTAATATTTTAATCTTTATAATATCCGGGGTACATTTTAATTGGGAAAGATTCCTATTTAATATGTGGAAAGCTTGAGGAGATTTTAAAAAGCGACTAAGTGAATGCTAATATGACAAAGAAAGGACATTTAAAAGGAGCAAAGTAGCAAGGCAAATAAATCCAGCTGGGTCTCTGCCTCTGTCTTGGGTCTTTCCAAGGTCCCACATCCAAATCTCTCCTTCCACGTTTGTGCTGGTGTTTGTGTGTCCCTCCCAGTCGGGACTGATGACTGCTCCAGTTGACATTAAATCGTTTAGTTTCTCTCAGCCTTGGTTTTCCCACCCATGGAAAAGAAGGGCCGAACTGGATGAGGTGTCCACTTCCTCCAGCTCTGCGTTGCTCTGGCTCAGGGTCCAGGGCTCACATTTGTGCGCATGCGTGTCCCTGTCTGTTCTTCAGAAAACTCTGCTCTCCTTTTCCTTTCCTTTGTTGGCAATGCTGACGTTCCCTCCTTTTTAACTAGCTAGAACGTGTGGAAATCGTTTTCTTTTTCCCTTCCTTTCTTCCCTCCCTCCCTTCTTCCTCTCTCCTTCCTTCCATGCTTCCCTCCCTCCCTTCTTCCTCCTTCCTACCTTCTTTCCTTTCCTCTTTCCTTCCTTCCTTCATTCTCTCCCTCCTCCTCCTTCTTTCCTTTTTTTCTTTCTTTCTCCTCCCCTTATGGCACTGGGATTGAACACAAGGACTTGTGCATGCCAGGCAAGCACTTTACTACTGAGTTATATGTCCCCATCCCCTTAGCCACAGCATGTGACTATAATCTAATTTGTATTTGTTCAGTCATTAAATTAAATTAGTTTTAAAAAATTCCTTCTTCTTAATATATAAAACAGATGAGTGAAATGCCATTTCTCTCTAAACTGAGTTAAACTCTTTTCTTTCTTAGGTGGCCTCCTAATTTATTTAAATAAATCAGTGAGCTGGAAAGTACTTTTCCTGATCTACTTGATATGAAGAAAAATCTTTTATCCTGAAAATAGTTATTATATTTTATGCAAAAGATGTTAATGTACCAGAAGTAGGGAAAGTTATTTGGGTTCAACTTACTGCTTTGTAGAAATCTTTCTTGGTGGCAAATGTCAGAAATTTAAATTACAGGTCTTCAAGCAAAAATGCTACTTAACCTTTGGTAATTAGAAAATCAACACATTGTCATTGGAAAGAGCCCCCCGCCATGCAAGGGCTTCATGTACACCAGTCAGTGATAATTATCTGAGGTGAGATGTGGGTTTAATCTGTATATCACTTTCACCTGAAATGCTATGCAAGTATTACAATTAAAGATTAATTATGAAAGTGATGTAACTACCTATAATGAGCAATAAAGCCATCACATGCAGAGAACATTGGGGAAACATAATCAAACACTGACTCAAACAAAGAAGAGCTTAGCAGTGTTCTAAGGTGATAGCTTTGATCTGGAACACCTCTGCCTGGTCAGACTGGCCACCCATTGACCATTTTTGAAATGCCTTTGTGAAAAAAATATCTTATTTGTTTATTATTTATTTATTTGAGCGAGAGAGAGGCAGAAAGAAAGAGAATGGGCATGTCAGGGCCTCTTGCCACTTCAAATGAACTCCAGACACATGAACCACCTTGTGCATCTGGCTTATTTGGGTACTGGAGAATTGAACCTGGGTCTTTTGGCTTCCCAGGCAAATGCCTTAACCACTGAGACATCTCTCCAGAAATTGAAATGTTTTTCTAAAAATCATTTCACTTTTTAAATTTGTTTTAGAGAGAGAGAGCAAGAAGAGAGAGAGAGAGAAAGAGAGAGAGAGAGAGAGAGAGAGAGAGAGAGAGAGAGAGAGAGAGAATAGGCATGCCAAAACCTCTATCCACTGCAAATGAGTGCCAGATACATGTGTCACCTTGTGCATATGGCTTTATGTGGAAAATGGGGAATCAAACCTGGGTCTTTTGGCTTCCCTGGCAAGTGCATTAACCACTAAGCCCTTTCTCCAGCCCTGAAATGCTTTTTATGTCTACTTCAATACTGAGAAAAGCCTCTTACCTTGTAGAGAGTACAATCTTTTTGGAGGAGGGAGAAATTTAACAACGAAGTCAATAAATCTATCATGCATTAAAAGGTCATGATCATTAAGAGGAAAATAAAGTCAAGTAGGGTTCTGTGGGATCTGATTTTTTAGTGGGAACAGTTTAAAGTAGGCTAGTAGCAATGGACCCCATCAAGAAAGGGACAGAAACAGAACAGATTTAAGTGTCCATGCAGAGAAGCCTATGGCAGAGGTAATGGGGTATGCCCCTGCAATTGGGGAGGCAGGTGGGAAGGGGAAGGGAGAGACGAGAACAGCTGCAGGGTGACCAGGAGAGCAAACCCACTGATCATTTTACAGCTTTGTAAAGTGCTAAAAAGAGCATTTTAGAATGGTGAATGAGGACATTGTTCTTGCCTGCAAGCCAACACTAATACTATCACAAACAGTTATACTATCATGCTGGGCATGGGAGGCAGCAACAGGGATGAAGAAAGCATGTGGTTGTGGAGTTCTGTTTGCACACTGGATTTTCAGCTCACTGCCCATGCAATTATCCCAGGTTCTCCTTGGGTCTTAACCTTCTTACATGTATTCAGTATAACAATATGCATGCAGCAGGGCCTGTCGAGAAAAGGTAATACTATCTGTCTTTGCATTGAAGCCAAACTAATGGTAGGTGCTATGACTGTTACTAGAACTGAGTGTAAGCACATTCTATAGAAGCACAAGGATGCAATAAGTTAAAAGTGGTTAAGATGGTTGAGGTACACAAATCTGAAGCCAGAGGGATCATCAGCATTATAGGTTGTAGGGTTTTTAAAGGGGTGGTGGTGGTTAAGGTTCGATGGGCCATGAAGTTGAGAACCTAATTGAAGCTAAGGATAGAGGCCATAGAAGAAAACAATCTCATCGACACATTAATCTGGCTTTCTATCCTCCAGGACTATATGAAAGTAAATCTCTGTAGTTCAAACCACCAAATATGTGGCATTTTGTTTTGGTAGCAGCATCACTAGAAGACAGCTAGTGAAGAGTAAACATGCAGCTGGGCTGCCCAGGCCTGTCTGAAGGAATGACTTTGGAACCCATCTTCCAACTATGCTGCTTCTGTGGAGAGCAAAGAGTTCAGAGGGGTGTTTTTGCTGCCTTGTTTGCTATGGAGGACAATTTCTGGATTGTGAGAGCTGTGAGCTGGCAGAAACGCCCTTTAGCTTATCACTGGCATAGTATGAAAAATTAATGAGAAATAGTTATGACTTCCCTGTCCAGGTGACCCTTACCGTCTTGGCTTTTTGTATAGCAGCCACACCTGTCCCAAATAGGTTAAGGGGGAGAAGTTGTTACGCTTTTTGATAGGCCACCCAGAACTACGGATGTGGTCCTTTTATTTTTCCTGTTCTATATGCTGCCATTGTAGCTTAGGTCTAATTGTCAATTTGAGCCCATCAGATACCTGTGGTGTCAGTGCAAGTGGGTGAAATAAAATCCTGGTTATCTGATTAAGTGTGGACACCAAAATGGTTTCAGACTTAAGCAGTGGAGGGAGTTCAAGGAAATTTGTCCCTATTCTTCAGCACACAGCTACATGATTGACAAGTGTTGATTGGTGATGCCTCTGTGAGATATATATTGAAAGCTGTGCAGGAACTAGGTTTGAGAATTGCTTTTTCAGATAATGATCACGAGTGCTCATTCATCACTTCATTCAATAGAATGGATGCTTTAAGTTCATTATTCCTCCATGGATTTCTTATGTCCTCAGATAAGAGGCACATAGAAGATGGGGCTCCAAACCATTAAACTAGAAGGAAATTTTAAAATACTGGAAGAATTCCAAGTTTCCAACAGAAGAAAGCCATCACAAGAATCTAAATGTAAATTGTTCTCTGACGAGGATGGAGTTAAGAGGTTCTGGAAGCAGGGCAAGCATGATAAAGTATTAGCTATCTCTCAACTAGTATTAATCAAATGCTAGTGGCGCCAGGCACAATCCTGGACTTCCGCATATTTCAACCCTCAGAGATGAGTAGTATTAGGGTCCCTGTTTTATAGATGAGGAGCTGAGGCCAAGAGAGTTAATTTGGTCAATGTCGTAAAGCTGGTCAGTGGCCAGTTTCATAGCGGGGCTGCTTGCATTCTGGAAACACTGTAGCTATAGTGGCTCTCTGCACTTAGGCCTTGAGTTATACAAGGCTTTGAGGAGCAGCTGACCCAACAAGCTGTATTATTGAGTTGGAGGAAATTGGGCTTTTTTATGTGACTGCCAGCCAAGCTTAGCTCAGAGAGAATTCCTAAGACTCCAGCCTTAAACTGGCTTATAAATCCATTTAATAAACCTTGGCTTTACATGAACTCAAGCTGCCATGAAAGACGAAAAATGAAGAGTAAGTGGAGGAAAATTAGGAGGTATTTATGTCACCAGAGGAGAGGATTTCATGAAAAAGAACTAGTAAATAAACTGTCTCATGAACTGTCTTTAAAGAGTGGAAAGGTGTACCACCCAGGTGAGAAAGAAGGATTGCCATCAGTTCAAGGCCACCCTGAGACTACATAGTGACTTCCAGGTCAGCCTGGACTAGAGACTAGACCTCAAAAAACAAAACAAAACAAACAAACAAACAAACAAACAAACAAACAAACAAACAAACAAACAAGAAGAAAGCTGACTGAGCACCGGCATTTATTGCTCTCTACTTCCCCTCTGCTGTGACACTACACTTACTCTGCAATAATGGACTCACACACTGGACTTGTAAGCTAAAATAGATTCTTTCCTTCCCTAAGTTGGTCTGCTCAGGCACTTGTTCACAGCAATGAGAAAGTAACTGGTACACAAGGTCACCGATGGCTTTACCATTCTTAGAGCCAAAGGACACCTTTCCACTCTTTAAAGACAGTTCATGAGACTGCGTTTATTTACTAGTTCCTTTTCATAAAATCCTCTCCTCTGTTGATATAAATGCCTCCTAATTTTCCTCCACTTACTCTTCATTTTTCGTCTTCATCAAGAGAGGCTTTTTCCTGTTTACCTCTTAAACGTTACCATTCTATAGAATCAAACTGCAGCTCTCTTACTCTTCTCTTTTTATTCCTTACTCCTAGATGTTTTTATTCAAATAAGTCTTCATTCTGTCATAGTTAATACTTCTATCCCTTTTTATTTTATACCCTTACCTGGTCACCAGAATTGTATTAGGCAATTACAATGAGTGGGCTAGAAGGAATAGAGCTCCAGATGGACCTCTGTATACAGGAGAAAGGTCAGTAAAATGAGAAATTGAGCCAGACAGAGTTGTCTATTATGATAAGTCCGAACAGACTATCCCCGCATGTCTGGGATTAGCAGAATTTAGGAAGAAACTTGTCTCAGACAATCTGGGCATGACATATTGATGAAGCAAAATTGTATTCTCCATGCTCAGCAGGAACCCATGGACCTGATATTTAGCTAATATAAAAGAAAATAATGCATACTTTTGTGATGTATCACCTGAGGGAAGGATTGGAGAGAACTGATATCCCATTGGGGTTGGGAACTTTTTTTATTGGTGTATATCATTAAAACCAGTGATGGGTTTCTCAGAGACAATTTCATACAAGCATATGACATAGTTTGAATTCATTCACCCCACTCCTTTCTCCTGCTTTCCTTCCCACTATCTCATTCATTCCTCCAGACAGTATCATTTCAACTTTCATGTCATATATTTGAACATGATTTTGTGTAGTGAGACAAAATCTAGGCTCTGCAAATGAGATACAACATGTGATATTTGTCTTACTGAGTCCTCATGTTTTGCTTAATATCATGGGCTCCAATTGCATCCATTTTCCTATAAATGACATAGTTTGATTCTTTGTAAAATGGCTGGAAAAAAATCTCCATTGTGTATATATTCCACATTTTCATTATCCATTCATCTGTTGATGAGCACTTAGACTGTTTCCACAACTTGGCTATTATGAACAGTGCTGCAATAAACATAGAAGTGCAAATATCACTGTGGTGTGTTGACTCAGAGTCCTTCGGGCAGGTTCTGAGGACTGTCCAGCTGGGTCATGTGGTACTATTTAAAAACCCGGAATTCTTTCCATGGTCCCAGGCTGATGTGGCTTGTTCACATATCTGTCTCACTTTCAAAGCTCACCAGCTAGGAGCTTTGTTATACAGCTGTCTGCATCACATGAAGGAATTATGTAGCTAAGTTTATTCTTCCTTTATGACTTTTAAATGTCTCTTCAGGTATCCCAAACACAGCTATGACAGGCTCTGTGGGGACTCTTGCCCTTCTTAACATTAATTGACTTTTTGGCCCAGGTGACAAGTGTAATGAATTGACTAGCAACCAGGTCATATCAACATTTTCTTGGTGGGATTTTGCCACAGGTGACTGAACTGATAAATTAACTTGAAAAAAAAAATCCAGAGAGAATGTCTAAGGTGGTACACATCCTCAAAGTTACTTAAATGCTCTTTCTTTCTAGTTAGTAGATAAAAAGTTGCTAATTTCCTAAAATATGGGTATTATTAGATTGAAAATTTAAAAATTCAACTACAAAGTTGGGGATATGGCTCAGCAGGTAAAGCACTTGGAGTGTGAACATGAGGGCCTGATCCATTCTGGATCTGATTTCTCAAAACCAGCAGAAATATCTGGAAATGGCCACACATGCCTGTAACCCCAGTCCTGTGGAGAGTGAAGACCACAGAGCCACTGGGGATCACTGGTCAGTCAGTATGAAAATAGCAGCTCTGGATTCAGCGAGAGACTGTATCAAGGAGACACACAGACAATGTTTTCCTCTGGCCTCTGTCGGCATGGACACATGCGTGCAACACGTACCATACCACATGCACTACACATATGTACACACACACAAAAACCTCAACTAGCCCTGAAAATAAGTATTGCTTTGAAGTAATTTTAGTTTAATTTGGAATATATTAAGAATAACAATACTGATAGAGAAGATAGATTTAATCCAACTCTTTCATTCTTGTTAAGATGTATTTGTGTATTTGAGAGAGATAGGGAGAGAGAACTAGATAGAGAAAGAGAAGAGAAAGAATGGGCTTGTCAGGACCTCTGCAAACCAGTTCCAGAGTCATGTGTCCCTCTGTACATCTCGATTTATGTGGGTATTGAGGAATGAAATCCTGGTTGTCAAGCTTTGCAAGCAAGTGCCTTTAACTGCTGAGCCATCTCTCCAGCCCTGGATCCAACTTTTTCATAGGTTAACTTTCTGCTATTTGAATGGTCTTCTCTGTGCCTTCCTTTCCCATGTATAGGGATATTATGTCAAGAGAAATCTACATCCTTTTTAATCTAGCACAGTGAGGGCTGGAAGAGAAAGGAGAATGACTTTTTATCATTTCAGACAGATCTGAATTTAGCTCATTTCCTTCTTTTCTCCTTTCTTCCATCCATCAACCTGCTCTGCTTATCTTTTCCAACAAACTTGAGCTTAGAGAGACCTTCCTTCCTTCTTTTTTCCTTCCCTCTCTCCCTCCCTTCCTACCTTTCTTTCTTCCTTTCCTTCATCTCTCCCTCCCTTTCTTCTTTTTCACAGTTATAAATTCCCTAAATGATGAAATAATTTTATATTATTCTAAAGTGACAACCATAAAGTTGTTGACATTGGAGAAGCTCTGAGAGATGTCCCTGGCTACACTCTGATTTTGTAGCTGAGAACCATGGGATTATGAGCTCAAGGGAGAGGGACATGGAGCAACATTTAGCTCCTGAGCCTTTTCCTGTTTTGGAGAGGATAAGAGGTCTAGTTTGGACACTTACTTTTAAAAAGATCTCCATTAAGACCCATCATAGGCTTTTTTACTTTTACTTTTGCTTTGTGATGGTTCTTAAAACCAAAGGAGAAAGTGTTGATTGCCTTTGAATTACTCACCAACAAACAGCTGGCTGTAGAGTTCTAGGCGAGTGTGACCTTCAGTTGGGGCCTTGCGGATCTGCTGGGGCAGTCGATCCACCTGGAGACTGGCCTGTTTGACATTCCTCTCTGCAGTGACCCGATGCCACTGGTCATCATTGAGAGGGGAAGGCGACCGCACCACAATCTCCACTGGTCCATTTCCAACATCAAATGAAAAGGACACTTCTGCAGCAGCTGGAGGAGCAGCAAGTGTGAAAGATGTATGAGTATATTGCTCCCAGACACCAAATAGCGGTGAATTAGGGAAAACAAAGGAAGAAAAATAATCTAACAGTCACTGCTATAAAGGTCCATGACAAAAACATTGAAGGAAGGAAACAGCGATTCACTAATGACCATTTCTAACCAAGGGGGGAATAAATTTCTACTGGGGGAGCGGGAAATCTATGTACAAAGTATGCATTTATTTCTTTATTTAATTTTTAGGAGACTTCAAAGAAGTTATCATCATTCTCTCTTTCCAGATAAGGAAACACAAGCCTGGAGAAGTTAAATTGGTGATCAGATGAATGTGTCAAGTATTTCACGTGAGCAAGTCAGTGGATACAGGATGTGAAACTAGTTTTGCCAAATTTCAGACCTTAAGATCTTGCGATATCACCTGCCAGTGGCCTCTCCAATGCTCCCAAGCAGTGATTGATGTGTGGTCACACGGGGAGCTTTTGAGACATCTGAATACAGTGCCTGGAGTAAGTAAGCATTGGTATTTCCAAAAGCTCCCCAGAAAAATGTTCCCATGTAGAGTAGAAGTTAGACCTGCTTCTGCCTTGGAGTAGAAGCTAGGGGACCTATGAATTACTTAGGGGATCGTGGTGACTATCATCTTGTTTGGACTTCCATGGCCTATGCGGAGGTTGCGCAGCATTCCTGCAGCAAAATCCACTTCTGCATCATCTTTCAAACCTTGGCTGGTCTCCTGCTCACAGCCTCCCCTTCAGCACTGACCACAAATCACTCATGTTTTCAGGGACGTCCTTTGTCCAGTCTGTTCTGTAATAAATCACCTACCAACAATAGGCGAATGGATTTGGTGGTTACCTTGTCAACTTTAGTTACCAGCAGCCTTTTTATTTCACATTTTAGGCCACCCAGTGCTTTATAAATATATTTTTAATGCATGTTTTTTCTCAGGACTGGCAGGAGAGGCAGCTTTCTGCTGAAGTAGCATATACTCCCTGTCTCCCTTAGGCTTGGTGAATTCTCTCAACATTAAAGATATGGTACACTAGCGAGTTTCCTGGCTTTGCTTATAGAGATATCCATGCTCTATCCATCAAAAAGCCTTCTGCCTAATCTCTAAGCAGTTTAATTAAATAGCTGTCATTTTTTTTTTCCTAGGGCTAATGGAAAATTTGGTTTCTTTAGGCTTGTACTATTTTTGAGACAGTGTCTCAAGCAATCAAACTTCTAATTTAAAAAAAACCACAGTGGGCCAGATTCTCTCAGGACCTCCTCTGTTCTCTGCCTCTGTGTCTGGGCCCTTGGTAAGCTGCATTAACTTTATTGAGCTACAGGGGTATTAGACACAGAGCTCAATTTAATCAACCTAATTGTACCAAGGATTTTTGATCCTTCGTGTCATTAGAAAGAGAACTTTAATTTTAATACCTGTAGTGATTCCACACACATTACAGTGAAACACTTCATCCAAATGAGGAGGCCTTGCCTCCAGGGTCACCAGGATGGGACTTAACTTGCAAACCATTGACTTCCCTCACAGTTGCCATGGCAACAGGATCCAAACACAGGTAGACTATTGTGCAATCGCAGACTGAGTCTCCTCAGCAGCTCTGATAGTCAATAGGTGGGATGAGGAGGGTGGCCTTGGCTTGAGAGTAAATTTGTTCTGTTCTCATCATGGGGCATGTTAGCAGATGCATTCTCAGATGCAAGTTGTCAGAACAGAAAGAGAACAAGGGCTTCTGGGCTAAGTAAGAAAGATTGTTTCGTTTTTAAAGGCATCAGCTGCAATCAGGGAAATAGAATTTAGGGATAAATTGAGTTTAACCCTGAGGTTTGACTTGAAGGGACACATGCTGATATAATTTCTTCTGCCACTGTCCTATGATGAATCTTTGTCCAGAGCTTTAAACTGTCACCATTTGGAGAAATTCTGAGCACCAGCCATCACTAGAAAATGCATGCATGTTTCCTTTCACATGAGCCCCTTGTGTCTTCTCTTGTCCCCCAACAATGCTTTGTTCTAGAAAATGAATGAAAATTGCCAAAGCCTGGCTGTTTCTCAGAGCCTTTCACTGCCCTGAATGCACCAAGAGGTACTCAAGGTCAAAGGACCTTCACGACCAACTTCCGTTCCCAGGAGCCTCTCTCCTGGTTGTGCTGAAGAAAGCTCAGTAATCCTGCTTCTATTCTGGTGCTTCCTAAGGAAGGGGTCACAAGGCTTGATGCGAGAAGGGTCCAGATCCTTTCTCTCAGGCACTTAATGCCAGCTTCTCTGACATTGTTGAGGGACTCCTTTGAGAAATACCTTCTCCCAGACCGGCAGCCAGCATGTTTTAAGAGCTTCTCAAGTTCAGCATGTGGCTGATTGCTCTTGGCCTTCTGGGTGAGAGCAACTGACATTTTAAAAGAGATAATTATAGCAGTAGTCCATGAGTGAATAAAGGGAGGCAGCACAGAGACGCCCGAGCCAATGACACTGTCTTCCCTTAATGTGCGTCTCTACTTGGAGACTGACGTGCTGCCCCGTTGGCTGCAGGGGAGGGCTTTCTTAAACACCAATGATGCTGCTATATTCAGAAACAAGCATTTGAGAACTGAGTGTGTATAATGTGGCTCACTGGAAAGAGCACGATAGCAGCTGTGAATGGTCGCCTTTCCAGTGGTGTTAGGGGCGAGAAGGGGCTGAGAGTTACTCCATTTGCAACAAGTTATGAAGCTGGCAGAAGAGATCCAAGACTCATACACTCAGGACTCATGGCCACAACATAGTAGGCAAGGAGAGTTTCATGTCCATATGTCTTTCCCGTGACCTCAAAGCCCAAAGGGGGTGAAAAGAAGCAACCTAGTGGGAGGGGCCACACATGCAGAGAGCTGGCTGCCCATCTGAAGACCCTTGAACTCACAAAACTCTGATCTTTTAAATGTGCTATTAGCAAACCTGCTCAGTTTTTGCCTGGGAGTGAGAAGCTGTCTCTAGCATCCTGGTCAGAAGAAATCTAACCTCTGACTTAGCAGAACACACCACCTCTATCTCCTAAGGATGTTAGGCCTGAACATATCCCTAAAGAGGTGGGAATAAAGCTGTCCCTGCCCCCTGCTCAGAAGATAAAGCAGTGATGGGAGAAACCATGGAAAACTGCCTCCTCAAATTTCTTACTCCCATGCCTCTTGGCTCGACTTTGCCCAAGAATGGAATTGTCTTCCGGTTCATCTGTCAGTGGTGAGGGTAGTACCCTTCCAGACCTGGAGGGTGAGTCTGCCTCTTGTTGACACACATGGCCATTCCACAGTCCTTGCCAGGATCTCGTTTAGGATGGAACATGTTATTCTCCCCTGGTCAATGAGATATGACTGGAGTCTTTTGGTGGACTTTCTGGGGAAGGTTTCTTAGCTCATAAGAGACATGAGGAAGAGAAAGTCTCTTTTCCTATCCTTGATATTAGATAAGAGGTTGTGGTTGCTAATCTTGCTGGAATCATCTCACAAATATCAGACATATTTAAGAGACCAAAGAGGGCATAGGGATTTCCTCAAGCCCATGCAAACAATGTCCAGTTAAAATTCTTCCTGGAGTCATCTACCTCAGGACTTCCATGAGATAGCACATATTGTTTTACTGTGATTGCCAGGATACTGACTGACAGAGGGCATGGCTTGGACATTGGTTCTTGTGAGCTCGGATCTTAGCTTTAACCTGAAGAGTTTTGGACCTTATTTACTGATGTTTGAAAACAAAGACTATACCTGTAGCTTCCCAAGAACTTTTGTGTCCAAAAGTTTGATCGAAATCACTGGAATAGATAAAATCACAATACTCTATGACAATTCAAAGAGAAACAACAACAACAACAACAACAACAAAATGAAACAGCTAGTTTTCATGGCAGTTTCAGATACTGAATCCTTACAGCAAGAAAACAGAAACATTGAAAGAAGTGCCCACAGTGGCATATGGGCAGGAAAAAATTAGTATAGATAGGAGAAAGTGCTGGTGAATAAACTGGACCCTGACTTCTGAGCCTCTTGTAACAGAGAACAGACCAAAACCATGGACAGCTCCTGCTCTTCCCCACTGCACCATGCAGGTCTGATGCCAGCAGGTGGCGCTGTCCGTGCTGATTCCAGCTCATGCATCCTCAAGCAAATCACTACAGGCTTAATAGCTGACCAGAGGGTAGACTTTTGGGCTCTGTGTTATCCCAGCAGGTAAGAAAACATTCAGACATTAGATGCAAAGTGTCAGCTGGAAGTGGCAGGACATGGCTGGCTACTCCCCACAGAACAGAGTAAAAGACAAGAAAAGGTGCACATTGTGAACATGAAGAGCAGCCCGGGCCCCCACTGGGCAGACCTGGGAGCGATTTGTTTCTTCTATTCTAAAATAAACTTCAAGAGGTGATTGTTTCTAAAGGGGACTTCTGTAGAAAACCTCACTTCACTCCTACAATAAAACGAATCGTCGGTACAATAGACATTTCAGCATCACTCCTCAGTGGGCAGTGCTGTGAATATCATTTATTTCTTTTCTCTCTGAAGACAAAATAATTTATATAACATGAGAGACTCATGAGATGAGACAGGAAGGCTGAAAGCCAGGAAAGTGTGGGGATCAGAGAAATGAAGGGAGGGAGAGAAATGACCCAGATACCTGTGTGCGTTCCTAAGGCCAGGTACTCCACCTGTGTGCTAGATGCCCATGCTACTTCCTGCTCAAGTTCACCACCCTAGTGATTTTCCCCTCTCCCTAACATAGCTCCAGTGATTGGATATCTACAGGTATATTGTACGCGAACATGTTGATGCATCTCTAATGTTAATCTTAACTACCCCATCACACAAACCTCTCTTGTATTTGTTGCATTGGCTTCATTTCTCCCCTTTCTTGCTAAATTCCTTAGAAGAATGTCTGGTTCTTGGCATATCCCTTTCTTCTCTCCTTAGTCTTGAAACTGCAGTATGTAAGGTTTCTTCCTTTCCCAGATTTGATGCTGTCCCTACCTCAAGGCCATATTGATTGCACTTCCTTTTACCTATATAACTCAATGGCCCTCCTTTATTTCTCTGGTCACAAAATTCCTCTCCTAAACATTCTGTGTCAAACAGCAAACTCTTCTCTTGGCTTCCCTTTTCTCTTTATCCTGATTATAAAAAAATAGTATAACAAAATCTGAAATAATATGTGTATAAATGCCTTTAGCTTCCATAAGGCAGAGGTTTTTCTATATTGGATTTTGTTCTCTCTTCAGAGTCTAGAATGAGGTCAGTAATAGACTGCACACTTCACAGGTTGTGAATGGATGAAGGAATGAACAAATTAATTAGAGGTGACCAGTTACTGTATAGATGCTCTGAAGGGGGAAATCCACTCATTCCCAAAGTCACCAAACTATTTGGAATGCCATCTTGTATTCCACAAGCATCTTTCCAAGGGCACAATTAACTCAGTGGACATTTTCACAGTCGAGAATCCAGACACATTAGTCATGTCTGTTTGAAACAAATTCTCCCCAGTGTTGTCCCCACACACTTGAGGTTTGCAGAGCAATGACTTGCCCAACACGAATGCACATGCTCAGCAGTGGAAGTGAAAGCTGAATCTATCCACTGGCTTTGGCTCATGGTTTGTTTTTTTTTTTTCCCATTCTACTTTTAGGAACCAAGAACTTGGATCATAATTACATTTCTCAACTTTAGTTTGCATAAGCAACTTCCCAGGGAACATGCTCAAAACAAACATTCCTGGGCTTGTCTTGCAGAGTCTGGCACTGTCAGCGTGAGGACTCTACAGTCTGCATTTTGTTAATGCCAACTGATTCTGATGCGAGCGGTTTCAGGACCTGATCCTACTTTAAGAAATACTAGGAGCCAGACATGGTGGTGCAGGCTTTTCATCTCAGCAATCGGGGGGGCAGAGGTAGGAGGACTGCTGTGAGTTCAAGGCTAGCCTGGGACTACAGAGTGAGCTCCAGATCAGCCTAGGCTAGAATGAAACCCTACTTTGGGAACAAAAAACAAACAATAGAATTTTCAAACTTTCTTTTAGTAGTTAAGATACCTAGGAATATTTTGCGTCCTTTTCATCACCAAAAGATTGAAAAAAAAAAACCCAACATTGTCATAAAGAATTTAACACTGGGGCTGGAGAAATGGCTTAGCAGTTAAGTGCTTGCCTGTGAAGCCTAAGGACCCCAGTTCAAGGCTCAATTCCCCAGGACCCATGTTAGCCAGATGCACAAGGGGGCACATGCATCTGGAGTTCATTTGCAGTGGCTAGAGGCCCTGGTGCACCCATTCTCCCTCTCTGTCTCACTCTCTCTCTCCCTGTTTCTCTCTGTCTGTCACTCTCAAATAAATGAATTAAAAAAAAAAAGAATTTAACATTGTCTAGAATTGGGTTGGCCGATCAGGAAAGGGTGTGGGGCACAGGAAGAGGATACAGACAGAATGGATAATGAGTAAAGGGATACAATTGGGTAAGAGGGATGTTTTCTAATGGCAGGGTAGGGTAACTAGGGTTGACAATTAATTTAACATTTCATACCACCTAGAGGAGAGGGTTTGAATGTTCTTCATACACACACACAACACTGAATGTCTGAGGTGCAGGACATGCCAGTTACTTCAATTGTGAACATGTGTTAAAATATCACAGTGTACCCCATACTTAGATATCATTACCATGTGCTAATTAAAATCCAAAAAGTTGTAAACTGTGAGCTGGGTGTGGTGGTGCACACCTTTAATCCCAGCACTCAGGAGGCAGAGGTTGGAGGATCACCAAGAGTTAGAGGCCACCCTGAGAGTACAAAGTGACTCCCAGGTCAGCCTGGGCTAGAGTGAAACCCTACCTCAAGAAAACAAACAAACAAACAAAAAAGTTGTAAACTGTAACCCTGTCATAAAGAGGCCTGGCCTTTGTCCTTGGCCTTAGAAAAGTGATGCCTAGACCCTTGAACTGTCCTTGGGAAGAGTCTCTTTGTTTGTTAGGGAGCCTTGGGACTTAGGGTGAGTCTCAGATGTGCAAAATAATATTTAGGATATGGATTTATTGTGCCAGATAGGCCAAAAAATTCTATGTAGGGTAGGGATTTTGGTTAATTCTGACCTCTGAGGAGCTAGAAACCAAGTAAGATATGTGTGGTCACTCAAACTTTGCAAGTGAGAGAAACTCAAAAAGGCTGAACATTGAGGTGCAGGGACCCTTTTTGAGTTGTCATTAGTCCATGTGTATCCATATGAATTTTCACACATGGACACCAGCAAAGAAATATGGTCGTGACTCCTAGGGGAGCAAGGAGACTGGTTGCTGAGCATCTGGTACTTCTCTGGGCTCCATCCTCTGTGCATCTTTATTGTCTGATGGTGCCCGCATCTGCATCCTTGCTCACTAATGACAGCAGCCATGAGCGGCGACCTCAGTGAGTCTTCTAGACCATTACTGAGTGTGGGGGTGATGTGCGAGCCCCTTGTACTTGCAGCTGATTTCAGAAGCGCATATATTAATGAAGACTGCTGGCTTTATAACTTTGCAGTTGGGTTTAAGTCTGCCAAAGTGAAATCCATACATCCATCGAGAAGTATGACATACGCTCTTGACAATGTTAAGATGTACAGCTTTCCAAAACTGGACCTCAGCACCAATCTTAACCTCACTGCTCAGGACACTGAGCCAGAAAGACGTGACATGATTCAGTATGGAGCTTTGTCTAGCTCTTTCTGATTGGCGTAGTAGTTATTATTTGTTGCTGTGATGGAATGTCTGACAAAAGCGTCTTAAGGAAGGAAGGGTTTACTGTGGCTCACAGTTTGAGGGTCCAGCCCATCACAGTTATGGTAGCAGGAATGTGAGGCAGCCATTAGCATTGCATCTTTACTCGGGAAGCAGAGAGGTGAATGTTGGGGCTCAGTTCACTCTCTCCTTTCCATTCATTTCAGAACCCCATCCTTGGGATGGTGTGCTCATGGTTATGGTGGTCTTCCCGATGTCGAAATTTTCTCAGAGATATGTTCAGAGATCCATGTTCTTGGTGATTCTAGACCCAATCAAGTTGACAATGGAGGTTAATAGCATAATTGGCTTTCATTTTGTGAAGGAAATAAAAAAAAAAATTAACCCAATTTAGTATTGTCAGTTTGTGGATGAAGAGAGCTTTAGGGCCATCTGTGCATATTCCTACCAGAGAAACTGGTGCTAAACACATTTTAAAATGAGCATTGGCCAGGAAGGTTTATTTGAAGTTTCTTTAGAAATTCTTCAAGGAAATGCCTAGAGCTTAAGAATCGATGTTCTGAACTTGTTTTAAATTTTATCTGGTTTGAGTATGAGAAATATCTCCCTTCATGTATTTTGGCCTTTAAGCTTTTTATTGTGGGTAAAAGCCCAACTTCACAAGCAAAGGTGTCTGCAGAGAAAAAGGAGGAAATGGGAGATACCACTGGCTATAAAAGGCAGAGCACTGTCGTTAAAATGCAGAGCTTTTCCAATTTTAGTTTTCTCCATGCATTTAGTCACCTTCTGAGGATAACTTCTTGAATATTAAAGAACCTATGTGATTTCAAAAGGAAAAATAGAAGATGAAAACCATTCCAAAACGATATGAGCTTCAACCAATACCCAGCACCTGGTGGAGGACATGCAGTCAGGTTACAAATGCTCTCCTGGATGGAGCAAGAAGAGGATAGGTAGAGGTGTGGACATGGGCCAGAGAGGGTCCAGCTGCAGCTGGAAGTTCCAGAGGGTTCCTCGGCAGTAGATTAGTTGTGGTCAAAGGACATGTAGAGAAACCATGAAACTGGACTGCAGATGTGGAGAAAAGCCCAAAGTGAGGAGCAGGCAGAGGCTGCACAAACCATTTGGTTTTGCAGCCAAATGAGAAGACTTCACTGACGATGCACGCCACAGCAGAGGGTCACAGAGAGGTGAATTTGTGAAGTTCGGTTCAGGTGATGTCAGAGCAGGTTCATAGAATGGCTCTGAGATCTGCCGAACCCAAGGCTGAGAGCTGGAACTGGAAGACACACTGGCAAGTGTGAGCCTGACTGAATCTGAAGTTTATGAACAGACAGCATACTAGTCAATGGATTGTCTGTAACACTTTAGTGACTGAGCTGAGGATGGCTGTTCCCATGAGGCACTGGTACTGATCAAGATAAAGATGAGATCTCAGGATACTGAGGGAGGACATGGGAGGAGATGCCTGTTGGTGAGAGCTGGGGGTGAGTCTACCAGGATAGTGGCCAACAGGATGGTTGGTTCCTGGTTTTCATGGACAAAGTTTACATCCTACTGGGCACCTTTGTTTTTATAGCATTTTTTTTTCTGAAAAATTCTTTCAATAACTCCTTTAGTATAACTGCAGACAAGTTCTTTCTAAGAAAAGTACAAAGGGCTAAATGAAGACATACTCTGCCTGTCATGGACTTGTGACAAAAAGACATTTATCCTGTTTTCCATTACAACACCAAATGCACCACAGTATTGGACTAACGGGAGAAGTCAGATCGTGGTGGGGATTGACAGAGGCTTCCAGTAAAAATGGTGAGGCATATGAGAGAAAAGCAAAATCGCTTTTGGCACAGCAAGCTCTGGTAAAGTATGTAAGGCTTCTAGGAAAGTTCCTTTTACTTTGGAATGTTGCAAGAGATGTATACTTGAACTAACTTATGTTACTAGGTTTTTGCTAGCCTTAAATATTTTAATTCTTTTCTGCATGTGTGCAGATGCATACGCATGAATGAGCTTGTGCGCGTAGAGGCTAGAGGACAAGCTCAGCCCACCTCTTTATGAGACAGTCTCTCGTTTATTAGGGGCTCACCCATTAGCTGGACTAGCTGCCCTGTGAGCACCAGGAACTCCCCTTCCTCTGCCTCCCCAGCACTTCCAGCACTGCCACATCTGGCTGGCTACTGGGGATTGATGTGGGTACTGGGGATTGAATTCAGGTCCTCATGCTTGCCAGGCAAGCACTTTACTGACTGAGCTATCTCCCCCAGGCTCTTAATTTATCTTTTATTAGCATTGAATATTAATATTGGAGTCAAATATTAAAAATATTAGATCTCAGAACCTCAGGTTTGGCAGTTTCTTAGGACAAATGCTGTACAGTGAGGCTATAGGAGAGTTACAGATCCTTGAGGTCATATATTTCCACATCTGAGAAATGAAAGAAAGCACTCCACAGAATCCCTGATGGCCATATTAACTATATTCTACTTGAACAAAACATTATTCTGGAAATGGAAAATGTTAAATAACGACAATAACTCATACAAAGTACCCTTTGTTTCTGATTATAACTGCTGGGAAATATAACTTTGCTATATATATTGCATAAGTACATACTGTGTCTCTCTAGTCTATTCACTCAAAACATGTAAGAAGTCTTTTAGGACCAGTTTGTACAATGTCCAACCAACCACATTTACTTGTTTCCTGACCTAGTGAACTAAGGGAGCATGGCCTCCCTCTAGAATAGTTCCCCTGTGGGAGAAGTTGCAGGTTTGTTGAAGCCGGTCACCAAACTCTACCTCAGGATGCCCGACACACCCTCACCCAGTGTATGAATGGGCACAGCTTTGGGCACAGGCCCCTCCCCTGGCACTGCTGACCTTCCAGCTGCATCTGTGCTCACCATTCCCAGATGCATTCCTCCAGTTTCGTCTTTTGCTGCCTGCTGCTGTGGGATAGGAGAGAATCTTGCGAAGCAGCAGGAGAGCTGAAGAGACAGCTCGGTGGTTAACTTGTACAAGCATGGGGTCCTGAGACTGCCCAGGTTCGAAACTCCAAGACCCCTGTAAATAGCTGGATGTGGCCACGTGCAGTTGCCATCCCAGTCTTGTGGGGAGCAGAGACCCCAGAATCTCTCCCCAGTCAATACCAGACTCCGGCTTAGAAAAGAATGGGCAGAAGAAAGATGGAGGAGAACGCCCGACCATTGCATTCCAGCCTCCGCAGGTGAGTGCGTGGGCCACCACATGGACACCTACATGTATATACTGCCCTCCCCTCCCCCAAGCAAGAACCAAAAGGCAGTGGGGGAAGACACAGTGAGATATGCGGTATGCTAATGTGGGGCAATATGGAAAATTAGTGACAAGGGGACAGGATATCAAAGTTTGTGAAAATTTCTTTAAGGAGATAAGCCAACAATAGGGTGCTATTGGTAAAAGGAATGCTTTATACTTGAGGCATAATATGCCATGGTTATTTTAACTCCATGCTCCTATTTGTTAACATAAAATTTACTTGTCTCTGCAGATGCTGAAATGCCCTGTGGATAATATGACCAAATCCAGAAAATCTCAGGCAATAAGAAAGTCTATGCTTTACATTCCATGGGCTGCATCACAAAACATTATATATTTCAGTTTTATTTTAAAATGTAAAGTTATATATTTGAAACTATATAGTCTTGTTCTTAGAGACTATGATATGATCCTTTCCTTTAGGTGAAGAAATTACTGTTATAAGGTTTTACAGAACATTGAGATATGTTTTACACACATTATTTATGAAGACAGTAGATTATGGTCATGTCATATGATTTTATTTTCATAACATATATATGCATATACATAGAAAAATATTTGAAGATATAGACACCAAACTAGTAATTTAAATATATGGAAACATGGTATTATAGTTGATGTTTTCTTGTTTTATCCTTTTTTTTTTGCTCTGGATTTATAAATCAACAATAAGCAAACAATATTTGTATACTTTTAAAGTTCCATTTTTTTTTTTTTACAAAGATTGGTGACACTTTAAGCAACTCAGCCAATCCCACAATTTTAACAAGCATTTAATCCAAGGGAATTAACTAATCAAAATGCAGAGAACAAGATTTCATTTAAATACAGAGAAGCAAGAAGAATTTTAGACTAAGACATTTCTCTATTTTTTTCTAATTTTTGGAAACTTGAGAATTTCTTTTTTAAATAATAGTAAAATTTTACCATAAAATATGTTATGAACCAAATGTGATTTTTTTCTCTAATGAAAAGCAGCTAAAAATAAGGACATGCTGCTTTTTTCAAAGTAAAATTCTCACAGGTTTGAAGTGCCAGCATGTTCTACTGTTTAAACTAATGTATACGGGACCCAGAATGTGGTATGAGCATAATTCTGTGTTATAATTACACTCAACAGATATGCACTGCTTCTATTATTCATGGGTCTGGTTGCACTTACCCAGAAGGACCCTGCAAGAATACTAAATTATCAAGCCCTCTTCATGAGAAGTCATTTGGCATTCTTATCAGTTCTCATCAGAGAAATCAAATCCAAAGATGCAGAAAACCAAGTGTTATTATTTTAATGCCATCCACAAAAGGCAAGGAAAGTGAGTGATTTCCTAAGAAGCCATGGGGCTGGTTAGCTTCCCTTTGTCAAACTTAACACAGATATGTTGAGGGTCATCTGTGAAAAGCATCTTTTCATGGTTCCTTGGGCTCCGTGGCTTCCAGTTGCTCATGTGTGCTGTGATTTTCCTCCTCTGCTGAGTCGTCAGCACTCTTTTGTCATTGGGAAAAATGCCTCGAACCCCGCTTCATTTACCTGCCCTTCTGCACAAATCAAAGGCTAAATCTTCTGGAAACCAACTTGGTTTCTGGTGAGGCTCAAGTTTACCTTTTTGTTGCCATAATACCCATACCTGATAACTATCCCTGAAAAGTTTCTCTTTCCTTTCCATAGCCATTCCTGCAGAGCTGCCAGCCAGCCAGGACCTGCATATATTGGTCTGTGTGCATCTAAGTTGAGCCAGATGACAAGTTCTTACCAATGGGCTGTGTGTCACTATGGAGCAAGGTTGTTAGGAAGAGAATGCTTCTCCACCTGCTCCCTTTCTCTGCTAACTGGATGCACAGTCAGGCTCTAGGAGATGGTGGAAGCATAGAGCAAAAGGAGAGTGGATGAACACCACCCGAGGAAAGAAAGTAGGTTCAAACACAGTCTGTGAAACTGGTTAGTTTTTTCTTATAGCAGCTTATCTTGTTCTTTAATAAGAATATGTTTTATTTGCCTGGGCCTGGTGGCACATGCCTTTAATCTCAGCACTTGGGAGGCTAAGGTAGAAAGATCACCACCAGTTCAATGCCAGCCTGGGGTGAGTTCCAGGTCAGCCAGGGCTTGAGAGTGACCCCACCTCGAAGCAAGAAAAAAAAAGAATTTGTTTTATTTATCTTTTGTAATTGTACCATATCTTTTCCATTTTTTAAGATCAAAAAAGTAAAATCGATTAGATCATTTCCCCTCACACCATGGGAGGTTTGAACAGATGAACCGTGGTGTGATGGTTTTATTTCCAATACCCAGTTCTAAGTCAGATCATTACAATATTTGAAGGTCTATATTTATGTTTGGAAGAATGAGTGTGATTTCTTAGACATTTTAGGGCAAAGGAGACAGTGGCTGAGGGTCATGTGGGAGCAAATTAGGCAGGAACATGATCCTGGGCTTGTCTGAGCTCCCCTGGCGCTTATAGGACTAAGCTTTGGATATGATTGTGTGAATGAAGCTTCCCCTGTTGACAAGTGTCAAGGACAAGCTCAATGTACAGAATTGTGGAAAGTATTTCCCTTTGTGACTCAACATTTCTGTTTTAGATCATTTGACTCCCAGACTCTGGGACCAGACTTCCAGCTGGCCCATGCAGCTTGAAAATGTTAAAAACCACCACAAAGCTCTCTATGGTTAGCTGTGGGGTGTGAATGTCCTGCATGATGGTGTGTCTGCAAGAAAATGCAATCCAAGCTCCCATCAATCCATTCAGAAATGTCTAGATTCAGTCCCCTTATAAATAAGAAATTACCTAGAGTAGAAAATAAAGTGTTGAAGCATGAATGTGCTAGGAATAGGCATGAGTCTCTATATTTTAAGACAATATTTTAGATATGACTGTAGTCTTTAGATTTTAAATAGAGCCAGGCCTGCTTTGGAGGCAGTAGCATGAGGATTGCAAGTTCATGGGCTGCCTGGGCTACAAAGTGAGTTCAGTTTCAGCCCTGTCTCAAATCATAAGAGGAAGGCCAGGGTTGTAGCTCGCCTAGAAGTCTTATCGGCTATGCGAAAGGCCCTATGTTCAGTCTCCAGTATTGAAAAAAAAAAAAAAAAAAAAAAAGAGAGAGAGAGAGAGAGAGAGAAAGATTCCAAGCAAGACTTTTTATGACTTTTTTCCTTTTCCCCTAGTTTGATTGCTATTAAAATTACCTTGTAATTTCAGCAACACATGACTCTAAAAAGATGATTCCCTGACTTTGTCACTTCTGAAAACTTTCCCAGGCTTTCAGTTGACATCCAGTCGGTCAGGGTTTCCTTATGTGATTTTAATTACACGGGCGTTTGTCTAATGACTTGTAGAAACCTTGCACTTGCGTTTATAGCTAGCTGTCTTCAGCCCTTTGAGGTATTTCTTGGCTTTGAGCTATTTCAAGTAATCTATGCCAGTCACTCACCATATTTAAATGAAGCGCTGCTCCTGATTTATTGTATCTTCTTCTGTTTCTTTTCAAGACCAGCTTTGAATTAATTGGTCCCAAGTGCCATCCTCAGTTGCATCAGTCTTCCAGAGTTAGTAACACACAGTGGCTGACGATGGCACGGACTCTTCTAGAAGCTTTTGCTCTCATGAAAATATCGAGCCTGTCGAGACACTGTTAGTGCCTAGAGTGGCAGACGGAAGGTCTGTCACCTTCCTGTGGCTCACAGCGTGCATGCGTTTGTCTAGTTTCTCACTCATCCGCCGGCTCGTTGAGCAGCAGTGGTGCATCGTTTCTCCTCTCTCTGCCTCGGAATGCGGGAATCCCAGGTTTGATTTGTTCTCTACTTTGAAGGCCCCAGTCTTAGGCTTGTCATCAGCAACTATTAGCTGTGTTTTCTTTTTTCTTTTTTTTTGGTGGGAAAAAGAGGTTTATTTTGGCTTACAAGCTCGAGGGGAAGCTCCACAATGGCAGGGGAAAATGATGGCATGAGCAGAGGGTGGACATCACCCCCTTGGCCAACATAAGGTGGACAATAGCAATAGCAGAGAGTGCCAAACACTGGCAAGGGGAAACTGGCTATAACACCCATGAGCCCACCACCAAGAATACACTGCCTCCAGGAGGCGTTACTTCCCAAATCTCCATCAGCCGGGAACCTAGCATTCAGAACACCTAAGTTTTGGGGGACACCTGAATCAAATCACCACAATTGGTAAAACCTCTATTCCTCATGATTTTACTAGGACCTGAAATGTTTGGACTTCTGAGAAAAAATTAATAGTTACTAAAAGTATTTATTTAGCTTTCTAAATCTTTGGCCCCACCACAAGCCATCATCAAAAGTGTCACTATTCTATGTAGCTGTGTTTTCTTGACACTTAACCATATCATCTTTATTTGAAGGGGAAGTCCTTATTATAGGCAATAAATAATGTAGAAAACATTAGAATCAGAGCTAGAAAAATAGAAGAAAAAAGTCTATTATAAAAAGTAAATTTAAGCCGGGCATGGTGGTGCACGCCTTTAATCCCAGCCCTCGGGAGGCAGAGGTAGGAGGATCACCATGAGTTTGAGGTCACCCTGAGACTACATAATGAATTCCAGGTCAGCCTGAGCAAGAGTGAGAACCTACCTTGAAAAACCAAAAAAAAAAAAAAAAAAAAAGTAAATTTATGAAATGTCAGCAACTTTCTACAGTAATAACATACAGGTTACTTCCCATCCAAAAACACATGCATGAAGACACTCATTGATAAGTATGCCTATTTCTTTACAGGCAATGTCCCAAATGATTGTCTTTCAAGATTTTGATATTTTTAGGAAAATGACAACTGCTTTATTTATGTTCAGTGTGTTAAATTGAAACAGAGAAGGGAAAAAAACCATTTGTGAGAGAAAGATTTTAGTGAGGGCAAGGGAGACAATTCCAGAATAGACAAGGACATAGTAGAAGGTGTATGTAGTGTCTGGGGGGCTAAAGTCAGGCTCACAGTGCAGTGGGGTGAGGAGTAAGGTTTGTATACACTGCAACAAAGGTTGAAAAAATGAACGTAAGGACTTGAGTCACTTACCAAGCTTTATCATTTGGACTTGAAAGGCATTGACAAACTAGTGTAGTCTGTGAGGATAGAAATACTGGGACCAGAATTTTAGAAATCTGGCTGTAGTGAGGAGGCAGGATGTCAGAAGGAAGAGATTGAAATGGAGACAAGTTATGAGCCAGTTTGAATCAAGAATCTGGGGATTTCAACTGACAAAGTCATCATTGGAAACAGAGAAAGGAGTTTGAGATTTCATTACCTTTGCATCTATTTTCCAGGTACATTATTACAAGTAGGAATTGATGATTTCTCTGGGATTGTTCTGGGATGAAAGCTTATAAGAAAAATGACATTTTTTTAATAGTAAAATATAGTCCCCTCAACATGGGAAAGTTAGTAAAATATAGCCATGACTGAGTTTTCTGATCTGGATAATGGAGATAGTGATAGTGTCATCTACAGGAGAGGGACTTGGGGTGGCAACCATGGACTCTAGCTTTGATATGCTGAGCTCGGGACATCTGAGGACCTGTTCTGATGGATCCTTGGAATCTTGTATGATCATGTATTAATGATTTTAGGAAATATTCTGATTATATCCAGTTGAAGCATGCATGCCAGTTTAAATGACTGGAAATAGGTGGATGTTTTTTGGTTCTAGAAAAGCCTCCTCTGGTCATCTCTGGGAGAGCTGAGAGCCACTGCATGAAGAGTGAGGTCACTGGGCGTGGGAAATGCATAGCCATACATGTGACACAGAGGAGGATGAGACCTTGAAGAGGCCCCGGGCTGACCTGTCTTAGAAGTGAGCGTTGTCAGAACACAGATTCTGCCATTCTGCAGGAAGGTCCCACCTTGCCCACCTGTAGCAGCATCTCTGTCTGAGAAGAAGGATCACAAGGGAAATTCCCCTCCGCTGGCTGCTGCTGGGCACATAGCGAGGTAGCAGGCCCACCTGCCTCCCTACTGTCTGGGGCCCAAGGTTGAGTGGGAATGCAAGCCTGGACCCTGTTTCCAGGGACCCAACCGTACTTGAACCATATGGTTTGAAGTTCTGTCTACTGCCTAACCCTCCCGCGCATCACCTCTATATCAAGCACTTCCTTAGAAGAGCACATAGGTTGGGTCACGTGGAGTGGAACTTTTCCCTTCCTTTGAAAACTTGCAAGAAGGGATTCCTCACTTTGTTCTTCAGAACCGAGGTCTCTCTGTGGCTTCCAAACTCCCCCACAATCTTCTGCAGTGTCGTAACAAACCCATAGGGCATAATAATAATACTCTCCTATGGCACGATGGCATCATAAGCCTCTTCCCTGAAAGAAATCCATCTGAGCTTTTCTCCATCAGACTGAGGAAGAATCCTTCTTTTAAACTCTTTTATCTATTTATTTATTTATTTATTTATTTATTTATTTATTTGAGAGCGACAGACACAGAGAGAAAGACAGATAGAGGGAGAGAGAGAGAATGGGCGCGCCAGGGCTTCCAGCCTCTGCAAACGAACTCCAGACGCGTGCGCCCCCTTGTGCATCTGGCTAACGTGGGACCTGGGGAACCGAGCCTCGAACCGGGGTCCTTAGGCTTCACAGGCAAGCGCTTAACCGCTAAGCCATCTCTCCAGCCCTCTTTTAAACTCTTAGTCATGACACAGCTTGAGGTTCAGGGTAGGTCTTGGGTTGGTCATCCCAGAATCCGGGTCCCGTTCTCTCCTTTTAGAAAGTCGAGTATTGCATTATCTTGTTGTTCTGTGAGATTTTTCTCAAAGCTGGACTTTTCCTCTTTTCTTTTTTCTACTGAAGTATATTTTGGATGCAACAAATGTGTACATCAAAAGTGTACGGCTGGGTGGTCATTCTTCTGATTTCTCTCTGTAGATTATTTTGGCTTATTAAACATTACTCAAACAAAGTCAGATACACAGAAACGCATACAATGCTGAGGGAATTCTGCATCTTGTTATTCATTTTCTTTTTATTGTTCTAAAAATGTCTTTAATTAATTATGTAAGTTGCTTACTAAGTAGATTCTAATACATCAGGCCTGTAGTAAAGTATTGGGAAGCTCGTTTCCCTGACTCCACCCACTTACAGAGCATAAATTGAACCCCAGAAGAAGGACACACTATCTTTTTGGGTGTCACTTATGAGTCCAGAAACTGAACTGGAGGCAAAGGAATTATAGTACCTAGAAGGTGGCTGCAACTTGAAGGGAGGGTACCCTTACAGAAGAAGGAAGGACAAGCAGAGTGAGCTTAGTGTCTGCTTGAGAGAAAAGTGGGGCGCTGAGTGGCAGGCATTGCTGAGCACCTGTAGGAGCCACCACACGAGGCTGGCCAAGAAATGGGTTGTATTCTGAAATGGTCTCCAGGTGTGGGGAAAGAAGTCAGGCTCATATACTCTGTACAGATGATTCTGTCTGATCAACTGAGGAGAAATTACTGGCCCTGTTTGGAAAATGCCAGATGAACAGGCATGGATAAGCCAATAAACACGGGGGTACTTTGGAAAATTTTTTCATGTCCAAGGACAACCTGCTCTGCAGTTCAACCTCATCACCCCAGGGTGCTCATGCTCAAATAATTGATAATTGTCCCTTCAGTGAAATTAGTGAAGAGTCTGGATCAATATCATCCAATTGTTACTGCTGATTAGTTACACATCTCTTACTACTTAACCAACTAATAAACAGCTGATACATTGGACAAAGTTTAGTCGAGAACAAATTTAATCTTCATATTACCCAGGTTTTATCATCTAAGTCCAAATTTTAAAACAAGAGTTAGAGATATTTAAAGAAATCTTTAGGTGTTGTCATTAAATACTCAGATCTTTAAATTTTGGGGGGCTGTAATTTTTTTCTTACATATAGTAATTACTCATCAGAATACTTTAAATTTCAAATCTTGAATATAAATTGGAACCACAGCTGCACTTGCAAAGTAGTAGAAATGCTAATATTTCTCCTAAGTCCATGTTGACAACTCCAGTTGCTTTGGTTAGTAAAAAGGAAAAATCCAGGTGTTAATATGTGGTTTGTATAAATATGAACTCACAGCATGTTTTAAATATCTCCTAAATAGCACCTCCATTACTCTGCAGCTAAGTTAAATGGAACTCCTTGTGTCTACATGAGTGGAGCTCTTTTACTATGAAAAGTTGTTCCAATCCCGAAGCAGTGGAGGAGAAATTGCTGTTAACTTACTCGTAATGCATTCTGAGTGTTTGCTGCTGGGACTGTGTGTTGCAGAAAGCTTGGAAGTGAACATTTCCTCCTAATACCCTTTCCTAAAGTTAGTATGACATTAGACTGCTGTTTCCACATTTTGGGGAGTAAATATGTCTGCTAAATGAAGACATTTTCTCTGGCTGGTATCTGAAAAAGTTCAGACTTGGCCACCATGGTAGCATATGCTAAAACCTTAAGACAGTTTCTGGTTATTTTAGCTGGATATTTCCTTTTCAATGAACACTCCTTTCAAAACTGTTTCCTACAGTCTCTTCACAAAACATCTTCTGAAGTTACTTTTAAGTATTTTATTTATTTATTTAGCAGAGAAGGAGGGAGGGGGAGAAAGAGAGAGAGAGAGAGGAAGAGAGAGAGAATGAGAGAGAGAGAGAGAGAGAGGGAGGGAGGGATAATGGGCACTCCAAGGCACCTCCAGTCACTGCAAATGAACTACAGATGCGTGCGCACCCTTGTGCATATGGCTAATGTGGGTACTGGCGAATCGAACCTGGGTCTTTTGGCTTTGCAGGCAAATGCCTTTAACTGCTAAGCCATCCCTCCAGCCCCAAAGTTACTTTTAGACATTAAAAACGTCTAGCATTCCTGTTTCTCATCAAACATTTCCCATCAGCATTTCCTTCCTCTGACTGTGGTCCACCTCAAAGGGACACTCATGTGCAGCCATCAGCACTGCCATCCCTTGTCTCACTGGTGGCCAGGACAGCAGCTGGCCTCCTGTTCACTTCTTCATGCTCCTTCTGTTCTTCGGTGCCCATCTTCGCTCAGCATCTGAGACGTAGCTGTCTGTTTTTATCATTGTCATTTAATCCTAGGACTGGCTCACAGCTTCCCTGTGTGTGCTGTCCCTTGCTGTCACCCCAAGAGCCCCCAATAGGGACGTGGGGGACCGTCCACACTTGGGCATCCCTGTGCCCCGCCCTTCTCCACAGCCTTTACGTACAACTTTCATTGAACTTGAATGGCCGGACCATGAACGTTAGATTTTCTTATCACTCAAACTTCTTTTTTCATAATGGTGAATTATACAAGTCCAACCACCACGCTTTGTCCTTGAACCCCCTCCCATGTGCTGTGTTCCTCAGTGGTGGTGGTGTCCTCGGCACTTAGCTTTCCTATGGCACTTGGAATAGCCCTTCATTCATCCATTTTATTTATTCAACAAATATCTCTTTTTTTTTTTTTTTGAGGTAGGGTCTCTCTCTAGCCCAGGCAGGCCTGGAATTCACTATGGAGTCTCAGGGTGGCCTAGAACTAACTCATGGAGATCCTCCTACCCCTGCCTCCTGAGTGCTGGAATTAAAGGTGTGCACTACCACGCCCAGTCAAAAATATTTTGAGTACCTACCACATGCCAAGCATTGCTGTGGCCCTAGAGATGTGATATAAAGAGTTTTCTACCTACGTCATGGCATTTGTGTGTTACAGAACCACACCTTCTGATGTGTCTGCCTCCCATGAGGGTAGTTCTTTTTCTTTTAAACCCTGATCCTATTTCTTCTTGTTTATTTTGAGGCTCAGCTAAAATGATATTATCTATACAGTCAGAAGACTCCTTCCAGTCAGAAGAGTAGCTGTTGCCTCATGTGGCAACCAGGTATGGTGTTGTGATTCAGGTGTCCCCATAAACTCAGGTGTTCTGAATGCTGGGCTCCCAGCTAATGGAGATTTGGGAATTAGCACCACCTGGAGGTGGTGTATTGTTGGAGGTAGGACTATGGGTGTTATAGCCAGTTTCCCCATGCCACTGTTTGGCACACTCTCCTGTTCCTGTTGTCCACCTGATGTTGGCCAGGGGGTGATATCCACCCTCTGCTCACGTTATCGTTTTCCCCTTGTCATTGTGGAGCATTCCCTCAAGTCCGTAAGCCAAAAGCCAAAATATCCCCCCCCCCCCCCCCCCCCCGCACCACAAACTACTCTTGGTCGGGTGATTTCTGGCAGCAGTGCAAACCTGACGCAGCACCAGGGCAGACTGCCTACACTTCTGATATGCACTTCATGTTATCCAATGTGCGTTTCAGGTTTGGTGATGTAGATCAGCGGTACAGCGCTTGTCTAGCATATGTGAGACCTTGTGTTTGATTCTCGGTACCACAAAAACAAAACAACTCTCTCCACACACAAATCAACCCCATCTCTACAACCACCCCCTGCACATAAACAACACCCTCCACACAAACAACTACCCCATGCCCACTAACAACCTCTTCCGCATGAACAACCAGACCCTCCACACAAGCAACAACCCTCTCCAGTCAACAACCTCTCCACCAGATAACAGGCCCCACATACACACAACAACTCCCTCCACACAAATAAAATGTTGTATACCAGCAGAGGCTGCCAGTCATTCCTGCTAGGGTGCCTGCACCTCAGGGTGGAACCAGGTTTTATTCTTCTTGTGTGTCTTTTCAGCATGTAATATTAAACACTGACTGGATGTTGAGATTTCGCCATGAGATGATTAAGTTTGGTTGTCAGTTTGACCACATTCGGAATGTAGTGAGAAATGTGTTTCTTGGGTCGGTCTGTGATGGCATTTCTAGGTAAAATATGGAACTGGGAAACAAGTCAGAATCATGTCTAGATAATGATTTTGCTCTCCAATATCAAGCTCCCACTAAACTTGGGTGATAAAAGGGACTACACCCATTAAATTCTCTCTAAATTAATAATGTGTATCCCATTTAACCTTTGCTGAATTCACTCTCCATTGGAAAATCTGCTTCTCTTTTTCAGACAGGAGAGGGACCTGAGGAGATAAATGACCCATCGCAGCTCACCCCGGCTTCAGGTGAAGCCACAGAGGAACTGGGGAGATGAGCAAGACTGCTTCTTTGTAGACTTATAACACACCCAACATGGCTCAGGGAATTTTGTGGCAGGAGGGGGAAGATTGTTAGAGCCACAAGTTGGGACATTATGCACAGAGACATTGCCTCTCCCCCGTAACTTTGACGGCTGCCACCACATTGCATGACCCATAGGCCCTGTGGGATTGACCTGCATCCCCAACGAGGAGGGCATCTTAGGAAAAGGGGCAAAGATGAAGGAAAGAATCGTACCAACAACATGTGTTGCTTACGTACTAAATATGTCCAAAACTAACAAAAATAAATTTTAAAAAATCATTGACTGGGGAGTCCTTCCTCGCCTATCTGTGGCGTTTACACTGTGGGACTGAATATGAGGACACTCCTGAGGAAGGCCACAGCTTTTCTTCTGTTGCCCGTGCTGTTCGTTGGTGCTTCTTGCCTGGCTCCCCTTGCTGCTCTCTTGTGCAGTTTCTACTTTTCCTTTGTCCTTGTGGATTGAGCGGTTACTCCCCTAAGTCTCTTCAGTCTGTACCCAGCCGTGTGCCCTGAGCAGCTGCCAGATTCTTTGACTTTTCTGGTCTGTGGACAGCTGTTATCAGACTGCCCAGCCAAGATCTTATGAAGGAATTTAATAAATCCCCCCAGCCTTTTCTTGAGGCAAGCCCAGCAGATGGGGCTTTTCTTTATGCAAGAGAGCAAGAGTGAGAGTGAGAACAAGAGAGCGAGAGAGCGATATATAGAGAGAGTGAGAGTGAGAGAGAGAGAGAGAGAATTGGTGCACCAGGGCCTCCAGTCACTGCAATCGAACTCCAGATGTGTGTGCTACCTTGTGTGCATGTGTGACCTATGCACTTGCATCACATTGTGCATCTGGCTTACATGGGATCTGGAGAGTAGAACATGAGTCCTTAGGCTTCACAGGTGCCTTAACCACTAAGAAATCTGTCCACCCCAAATCTCCCTTTTTACATATTCATTCTACCAGTTCTGTTCCTCTACAAAACCCTGACTAGTACACCCCATACTTGGAATCAGGTTCAAGGCTTGCCTAACGATTTTACCACTTGGCTCATACTTGACACTGCAACAATGCCAAGTGCTTAAAGTTTACCCAGAAGTCTCCCTGCTCCCATCCTTAAGCCTTTGTTCACACTGTTCTCTTGGAATTCCTTCCCCTACGCTTCCTCTCAGCTAAGATGACTTCTGTGCTTAGTCTTTATGACTCACTTCAGATATTCCCTCATCTTCCCCCTTCATTCTCAGGCTTACTTTCTTCCTTATTCTCTGAATGGTTTTAATGCCGTAGGCCTAGGGTTTCATTAACTCACTTCATTTCAATGAGCAAAAGCATTATGTCTGAAACTATCTGAGTAACTTGTATATTTAAATTCCTTACATGTGGAGTGCAGATAATTTTTTTTTTAGCGAAACTTAAAGTAGTTGTATCTATAAAGGTTTCAGAACAGTGTGTGGTACTTAGAAAAGTCTCAATAACCTTGGCATACATATTACATATACAGTGTGTGTGTGTGTGTGTGTGTGTGTGTGTATGTATGTCTGTCCCAAGAAAGGTGTCTGGTTCGGTTGTTCTTGCCCTAGGGTCTCCTGCATCTCCCCAGTGCCCTCAGGCAGCTACTGCTCAATAAGCAATGGAGTGACTTTAGGACCATGGTAAGAAAGAGGGGATCCTTTAGACAGGCAAGGTGAACTCTTAGGGAAAACACTGAAAATAAAATAAGTGCATGTCCGTGGTTGAGAGTGAGGGACACAGATCTACAGTCTGGTTTTCTGATAGCTGCTCCAATATAATTTTAAAAAGCATTTTCCCCTGCTCCTCTCAGAAACACTAATGAGCAACAACAAAGCAACGACAACAGTAACAAAAGATTTGATGGGTGGTCTGCATTCCCCACCCTTGTTTGGTATGCTTTCCTCAGTGTTATCTGGTGGGATGCTGGGTTTCACTGAATCCCACTTTTTCAGTGGCCCTCATTTCTTTATTTTAAATATTATTTATTTATTTATTTTAGAGAGTTACATAAAGATAATAGAGATAGAGAGAGAGGGGGTGAGAGAAAGAGAAAAAGAGAGAGAGAGAGAGAGGGAAAATGAATGCACAAGGTCTTCCAGCTGCTCCAGATGCATGTATCTCCTTGTGTGGCTGGCTTACGTGGGTCCTGGGGAACTGAACCATGGTCCTCTGGCTTTGTAGGCAAGTGCCTTAACTGCTAAGCCATCTTTCCAACCTGGCCCTCATTTCTTTAGCCAGTCCTTTCTTCTGTGTCTACAATCTTTCCTTATCTACCAGATTTTTCACCTTCCTTATGTACTTATGTTTCTAACATCTTCAAACAACAAGAACAGTAAATAAAACCATTTTTCCCTGATTGGCAAGACCACTTCCCTCACTCCATTGACAGCCTTAATATAGATAAATTTGAATTTATTTTTTTTAAATTTTTGCAGTTCCAGGGCTTTGCACATGCTAGACAAGTGCTCTACCACTGAATCATATCCCCAACTTTGCCTTACTTTTTAAACAGTGATCTGTCCATGTTAAGCCTGATAGTCACTTGACATCCTTTCTTTAGTGACCTCTCAGCAGTATCTAATACCATGATTCTTCTTGGAATTCACTTTGCTTTTAGTCTCTGGAATATCATCATTTTTGTCTATATCCATCTTATCCTAGCTAGTTCTCAGATTTTAATTCTCATACATCTTATCTCATTTCTGTGCCACGTTGTTTTGGGTAATCTCCCAATTTTTTTTTTCAAATTATGCATGCATGCATGTGTGTGTGTGAGAGAGAGAGAGAGAGACAGAGAGAGAGAGTTTGTAGGCCAGACAACTTTGGGTGTTATTCCTCAAGAACAGGGTCTCTCATTTGCTTGGAGCTTACCAATTATATTAGCATGACTGGTCAGTGAACCCCAGGGATGCTGCCTTTGCTGTCTCACGTTGGGATTATCAGCATGTACCATCATGCCTGGCATGATGAGGGTTCTGGGAATCGAACTCAGGTACTCATGTTTGTGAGGCAAGCACTTTACCAAATGAGTCATCTCCCCAATGCATCAAATTTTTTGATGATTCTCTAAATGGTACTGACTGCTAAACTATATATATATATATATTTATTCCACAGTTTGCTTTATTTATATTTTGATGTTTAGACCTTTATGAGACATTAATAATCATACATCAAAATGTTTTTACAGATTTTTTATATTGATGTGTAACATTTTTAGCACTTCTTTTTATTTTTAGAGACAGAGAGAGAGGGAGAGAGAGGAGATAGAGAATTGGTGCATCAGGGCCTCAGACACTGAAATTGCATTCCAGACACTTGCTCCATCTAGTGTGTATGTGCTATCTTGTGCTTGCCTCACTTTTGTGTGTCTGGCTAATGTGGGATCTGGAGAGTAGAAGATGGGTCCTTAGGCTTTGCAGGCAGGCACCTTAACTGATAAGCCATTTTTCTAGCCCTGCTACATAATATTTTATTTTTATTTATTTATTTATTTGACAGAGGAAGAGGGAGAGTGAGAGCGAGAGCGAGCGAGCGAGCAAGAGAGAGAGAGAGAGAGAAAGGGAGAATGGGAGTGGGAGTACCAGGGCCTTTAGCCATTGCAGATGAACCCCAGATGCGTGCACCCCCTTATACATCTGGCTAACGTGGGTCCTGGGGAATCGAATCTGAATCCTTTGGCTTTGCAGGCAAGTGCCTTAACCACTAAGCCATCTCTCCAGCCCTGATACATAATATTTTGATATTCTCTTTAAATGCTCCTGAAAAAGTAGGTACTTGGGAGTAGCATACAATATATATTTATATAAAATGTCCAACAACTTTTTAGCAAGTTTTTTTATATGGCTATTAAGGTGAGTTTGTTTTGTCTCTGGATAATAACTTATTTATACTCAAAAGAATCACACAATCTAGATATTTAAGGTATATTTTTAATTCAGACCTCTGTGATGGGCTCCAGACTTGTACTTTCAGCATCTTTGAAATATACCCGCTTGTTTAGCTATCACTAGAGCCTGCAGGGGCTCAGACTCAAGCTGAAGCTCCTGCAAATGAACTACAGATGCGTGCGTCACCCTGTGCATCTGACTTTACGTGGGTACTGGGGAATCAAACCTGGGTCGTTAAACTTCTCAGGCAAGCGCCTTAGCTGCTGAGTCATCTCTCTAACCCTGAAACTCAGCTATTTAGAATGTAGTCTGCCTCTTGCCCTTTAACTCCTCCCTGTCTTGTGAAGGTTCCCCGCCCAAACAACAGTAAAACAACAACAACAAAAAATCAACTTTATTCTAGGACCTTCCCTTCCAGTTTAATTTCTTGACCATTTGTATAAAAATCTATACAATCTATGCCTTGTTCATCTTTCATTGCTATACGTCTTCCTTGCTCTCTTCCTCTTTCCATTCATTCTCTCTCTCTCTCTCTCTCTCTCTCTCTCTCTGTGTGTGTGTGTGTGTGTGTGTGTGTGTGTGATGTATGCATGTGTGCATGTGCGGATGTGTGTGAGGAGAACTTTGGATGTCCTTTTCTATCACTCGTCCGCATTGTTTTCTTGAGACAGTCTCTCATTGAACCTAGAGCTGAAGTGACTTTTCAGTCAGACTGGCTGATCATCCTCCTGTCACCATCCCCCTCCAACAGGACTGGGGTTAGAGGTGTCTTTGAGTTTGGCCACACCTAGGTTTTTCACATGGGTGCTAGCGATCGAACCCAGGCCCTCTCAGATCCTTATGCTTGTGTGGAAAGTGCTTTTACCTCCTGAGCTATCTTCCCAGCCTCTTTCTGCCATTGTCTTAAGACCCCATTGGGATCTTGTCTGACAGCATAGTTTATCTTCAAAAAAATTCAAGCATTGGTTTCTAATGGCAGTGGGAGCTGGTAAGGGACTTTGGAGGGATGGGACCTATACAAGATCTTAGGTCACTGACAGCACACAAGTGGAAGGGAATTCTGCTCTTCTGGAGTGAATTCTCATCAGAAAGAGCTGTTGGAGGAGCCTGAGTCTGACCCAGGGTTTCCCCCTGACTGCCTGTTAGGCTGCACCTGCAGTCACCATTGAATCTACCACTAGCCATGTAGCCAAGAGGGGCCCTTGAATGAGCCTGAGCCATGCCATTTGACTTTTACCATCCAAAACTCTGAGCTCGATAAATCTCTTCAAGGCTCAGCCTGACTCAGGCATTTTATTATGGTGACAAAAACCCAAATAAACAAATTCATTTGGCTTCCAACCTTTTTTCTGGTGAACGCAAGTCTGATCATGTTATACCCCAGCTTCTTATGACTTTCAGGTTCAAGTCAAGCCAACTGTTGGCCCACAAAGAGCATTAGGTGAGGAACTTGCCGGCTGACAGTCTAGCTCTCACTTGACATTCCCTGCTGCACAAACAACAGTAGGTAAGGAACTGGCTGACTGTCCAAGTACCATTGACACTCCCTGATGCAGAAGGATTCTCTGCACCTGCGCCCTTCTGAATCTTTCTGCTCAGTCTCTGCGACCTTCAGTCCTTTGATGTCCTTCAATGCCCTTTCTTTTCAGATTCCCGCTTTTCCTTCACCTTCTTTTCCATACTGACTCCTACTCATCCATCAAAATTTAATTAAAGCCTTACATTCCCCAGGAAGAGCTTGTCACGCTAATCAGGCTCAAACATTCCCCACCGGCATGTGCAGGACACTCTCTGTGTCTGTCGTGGGAGGAGGCGCAGTGTCATGTTCACAGCAATAACTGGAGCAAAAGGTTTGAGACAGAAGACCCCACCTCTGCACAGTCTAGCTGTGTGGCCTGCCCAGGAAACTTCCTCACTCAGTGCCTCAGAGTCCTCACTTGTACAGTAGACTGTGAACGGTATGCTCACATCAGAGGGCCATTAAAATAGTGGAATGATGCGTGGGATGAGCCTGGAACAAGACCTGAGACATGAAGTCCTAATAAGGCCGAGTTGTCTTGTTATCATCATAATCACTGTTTACTTGCTTGCTTCCCAAAACAGACACTTTTTTTTTTTTGAGGGAAAGGAACCATATCTGATCTGACTCTGTTCTCTCAGCACTGAGAATGGTACCGGAGGCCTAGTAGATATTTGGCAAACACTCATTGAATGAATGAATAAACATTAACAGTTAAGTTGGGTGAGATTTTTACCTTTAAAGTGTGCTAATGAGTAAGACTGCCTTGTGTGTTTTTCTCCTTGCACCTAAGATGCCGATGGCGTCTCATTAACTTACTGTACCTAGGCTCACTGTTCTCTGAGTCAGACATCTTCTACTCTTGACAGAAGGGCACGATGTAGTTAATTAACAGGACTGCTATTCTGAAAAGCAACATGTAGGCATGCACTGTGACAGAATTCCTTTGAGACACATGCAGAGAAATGCAATTTGAATACCTGTCAGAAAGCCTGAAAAACTAAAAGGAAAACAGGGGAGACCATTTAAACAAAGTTTGGATGCAAAAACCACACCTACTGAACTCTCTTAAGAGTTCTTCACCCACTGCCCCAGGGATCTCAACATGGGAGAGTTGAAACAATAGCTGTGATCCAGGAGGTGGCAGCAAGTATCGATTTTGCCCTCCCTTTTCTCTGTGTTTATTTATGGAAAACATTAAAATTAAAGTATGAAGCAGAATACAACACAACTCCAAAATATTAGGCTGAGAGGATGTGAGAGATAAACTTTAGTCACAACTCCTCAAAGATCTTTTTTTTTTTTTTTAATTTAATTGAGGCAAGCCCAACAAACTGGTCTTTTTATCTTTATTTATTTATTTTGGTGTTTCGAGGTAGCGTCTCACTGTAGCCCAGGCTGACCTGGAATTCACTATGGAGTCTCAGGGTGGCCTTGAACTCACGGTGAACCTTCTACCCTTGCCTCCCGAGTGCAGGGATTAAAGGCGTGCGCCACCACACCCGGCTTTCTTTTTATTTTATTTTTTAATGTGAGAGAGTGGGGGAGAGAAAGATAGAGAAAGGGAGATAGAGAGATAGATAGATAGATAGATAGAGAGAGAGAGAGAGAGAGAGAGAGAGGGAGAATTGGCACACCAGGGCCTCTAGCCACTGCAATTGAACTCCAGACTCATTTGCTACCTTGTGCACTGTGACCTTGCGTGCTTGCTTATGTGGGACCTGGGGAATTGAGCCTGTGTCCTTGGGCTTCACAGGCAAGCACCTTCACTGCTAAGCCATCCCCCAGCCCCACCAGAGACCTTTTGATCCTCTGTGCATGTATATCCCTTTCCCAACACATTTTAAAACCCTACCAGGCCAAAAGGCACTGTGTCCTGTAGTTTAAGTCCTGAGAGCTGCAATTTTCATTTGAGTGGAAGCTGTCAGTCCCACAGGTAGCCAGCAGGGTTGTCTATCCGTTAACTGCTCTCCTTTTCTAAGAGGTTCTTCTTATTCTTTCTCTTTCTCCAACTCTGAGAACTATTTTTAATATATACTCTTCTTTTAAAAATTTTTATTTATTTGCTTGTGTGTGTGTGTGTGTGTGTGTGTGTGTGTGCGCGCGCGCATGGGTACACTAGGGCCTCTTACTGCTGCAAATGAATGCCAGACACTTATGCCACATATTTCTCTGTGTGTCTGGTCTATGTGGGTGGTTTGGGAATTAATCTTAGACCAGCAGGTATTGCAAGTAACCATTTTAACCTCTGAACCACCTTCCCAGATCCAACATATTAAGATACTCAATCTCTTTCTTATGAGACAGCTTGTAACCTTGTTTGCCTCAACCAAATTCTTGACAAAAGAAGCTGACACAATTCCCTGGGATGGTTAGTCTTCATTTCAACTTCACTGGACTAAGAAACATGGTGGTGGTGGTGGTGGTGGGTGGGGGGGTGGTGGTTAGTGAAGCAGGCTCTTAGTGTGTCTGTGAAGATTCCAGAGACAATAGATGATGAAGGCTCTGGTCTAATGTGTGGATTAATTCCTTGATGGAATATGACAGCATTCCTGAGAATGGTAAAAGTAAGAGGTAAGGACTAGTTGGAGTTCATGTTTTTGGGTTACATCTTGTCCTGATCCTCTTCTGTATGTCCCTCCCTCTGCTTTTGGTTGACCACGAAGCGAAGGGCTCTCCTTAGTTATGGGCTTCTGCTGCCATGATGTGCTGCCCAAGTCCATGAGGCCAAGTAGACATAAGCCTCTGAAACTACAAGCTTGTAATATATAAACTATCCACTAAGTCATGCATTCTCCCCTGTAAATTATTGTCAGATATACAAAGTAACCACTACACCTCCTTTTTCCACTTGTGTTTTTTGTTTTGAAAAGCTGTTTGAAATATGTGAGAGCTTGGAGCATACATTCAAAGAGTGATTGGATCTGTGTTTTCCCAAATTCATTCCAAATGAACTTCGTTATTCAATTGGTGCCTCAGTTTCTCTTAAGGGCTGACATCTTCATGGAAGCATCCCTCTTTATTTACTCTGATGAGGTTTCTCTCAAATACAGAAATCTAGCTCTGCCCATCCAATACCACAAAGTTCCACTGACTCTGACACAGATGGTGTACAATGATGAGTTTCCGGTGTCCACTTTTGGTGCTTATGAGCAGGTCCAGGGGCTCTGAGAAGAGACTGTCTCAAATGTCTTGTATGTCTTCTCCCCGTGTAAACTATAGACAAAAAGGTGATCTGCACAACAGAATGGGGCACCAATATTCTCTGCCACAGAATTTCCTAAAAGATTTTGAAATTATCTCTGAAAAATTTTCTTAATTGGAAGTAAGTGAAAATCTTTGATGCAAGTGTTCAGTAGAGACACCTCCTCTCTCCACACTTGGTTTGTTTTCCTTCCCACTGAGACATCGCATTACAAACCATGAGCATGTAACAGAAATTTGTAGAATTACTCAAATATGGAATTGTCAATTTTCTTTTTAGGTCATGGGATATTTCTAAAATGCCATCAACTAATGCAGAAGTGAGAACATAGTTTAATTCAATTAATTTTAACCGATAAGAATGAAAAGCCCTTTATTATTTCCAAACCATAAATCAGTAGAGAAGGCATTTTAATTAATAAATTAGTGAGTTTTAATTCTAGGGCCTGAACATATTCAGTCTCCTTTCTGGTTCACATCAGATCCACTATCTTGGGAAGATGTTTATGGCATTTCTGAGGCATGGACATAAATGCTTAACTAACATGTGTGCCCTATCCTTCAGAATAGCCCCCATAAGCGAATATTCTTATCTTGTAGTTCAGAAAACTGAGACTCAATGAGATTAAGCAATTTATCCAAAATTTGGATTTGAACATGAGACTGTAACTACAATTATTGCACCTTTCTGCTGTATCAGACAACCATTTGCAAAACAAATGCAGTAGATTTCAGCAAAAATATTTTTTTTCTTTATCTGAGATTATCTGAGCAAGAGTGCTGCTTTCTTGGTGAACCTGGCATCAGCACAAGGGTGAAGGACATAGACACAGAGAACACTCAGCTCCTACCAAACCAGATATCAGAGACAGAGACTCCCAAGACCTCATCATGGAAGCAGACCTAAAATGAACCCAACATGGCTCAGTGAAATTTGAGGACGGGGGGCGGGGGGGAGGAAAGAATGTTAGAGCCACGCATTGGGTCATGATGCACAGAGACTTTGCCTCTTACCCATAACTGATGGCTAACCCCACAATGCACGACCCATATTCCCCAATGAGGAGGGTCCCTGCAGAGGGGGGAGGAAAGGGGAGGAAGCTAACAATGATAGCAACATGATTGTATACATACTGTGTACATAACTAATAAAAACACTAAAGGTTAGAGATGAACACACACGATGGATTATACTGGACTAAACTCCTGATATTCTAGAGTTAAGCTCAGATTACCTGACTGTTTGGTTTTCTTACTTTTCTTTCCCATTTATATCTATTCTGATTTTTAAAATCAGGTCTTTATAAGAATGAGATGTTTCCTTATTTGTTTGCTGTCACTTATGAGTCCCTGAGTATTTTAATAAACTGTGACTTATAAAACTTTCTATAATAAGATATAGCAATGACCTATATCAACCAACTGAAAAATATGTCAATGATTTAAGATTTCGTTTAACATAAAATTTCCTCTGAATTTTGCCTCTAAAAGGAAGTGCAGTGGGACCTTTGGTTTATAAAGAAACTTGCTCTAGTGGCTATTTAGTGATAGCTGTTTTACAGAAACCAGTTCATTTTTAGATTCTTATTTATCTGCTTTTTCAGTATAATCAATAACAAATAATTATGCGTCTAATATCCTACTCTTAAACAGACTTTGCTGATCTAAGTTTAAATTTATGTGAGTTTAATATCTTGCATGCTTCCTTTGTAATATCCAATCTCACATATTGTTAAATATAATTATGTCATGGTTAAATATAATATGAACTAACATGGCCAGTGAAATATTATTTCTTTTTTTATTTTTTATTTTTTTGGTTTTTCTAGGTCGGGTCTCACTCTGGTCCAGGCTGACCTGGAATTAACTCTGTAGTCTCAGGGTGCCCTTGAACTCATGGCGATCCTCCTACCTCTGCCTCCCGAGTGCTGGGATTAAAGGCGTGCGTCACCACGCCTGGCTTATTTCTTAACAATCTAATTGTGTCAGGTTAATCTTATCATGATTCTGAGAAAGTTTTGGTTTGTTTCTTAAGCACAAATGAAAACAATAAAAATTCTGCACAAAAATGCCATATTCTATGGCTATAAATTCACAAAAAAATAAAATTCCATCAGATAATACTGGGAAACGTGTTAGAACCCGGACTCTTCTGGGCACTGCTACAAGGAGCCAAGACCCAGAATCCTGGGAAGGAGGGCTTCAGATAGCGAAGCCACAGACAGAGAAGACTGAGGTAGAGTGAGAACATGCACAGCCCCCCTGAGCCCGTGACAATGCCTCTCCGTCTGGTTAGGTGGTGTTTGCGACCTTGACCCCATTTCCTCATGGCCCAACATCTTCATCCTCTCTCCTTTCTCTCAGGGGATCTTAGCAGAACAGGTTCTGCTGTCCCAAGGTGGGCAGAAGTGTTCCTTTAGACTCCACCACTTTGTAATAAGCTCTTTATCTGAAAGGCACTTTGTCTCTTTCTCTCTCAAAAATCTGAGAATACTCACTTAACCTGGAGGTCTATGTACTGCATAACCCTAAATCTGAATTTGGGCTTTGAGGATACCAGGGCCTTGGGGAGGCAAGAATTAATGTCTGTGGTCAGCTGGGCTGAGGCAAGTTTCATCTGCTCCAGGTCTGTTTCTGTTCATTTCAGCTTGCCTTACCTTTGTGTGCCTAGCTTACATGGGATCTGGAGAGTCAAACATGGGTCCTTAGGCTTCACAGGCAAGTGCTAACCACTAAGCCCTCTCTCCAGCCCCAAATCTCAACTTTTATGGGATGTGTGGGTGCTGTGACTCTTTCAGAATACTGCATAACGCAGTGTTTCATTAGGTAAGTGGCCTGTGGCTATCTCTCTCCCACTGAGGTACTACTTTGTTATCTGTGTTTTCCTTCATGCCATTCTCCCCGCTCCCCATCTCTTAAGTCACTTCACACACTTCTCTGTTTACTCTTAAGCTGTATCTTTAGAAAGCAATCACATTAAACAACTACTCTTAGGTATACTCCCTTCCACCTTCTCCCGAGGGTGGTGTCCTCTCATCTCCCATAACTCTGTTGGGGCATCTCTTGCTACACTTGCTTTCTGGGAGCCTCCTTAGGACAGGGCTCAGGTTTGCACATCGACCCTGTCATCCTGTTCCAAGAGCAGAGGGAACCATGTCTGTCGCAAGGACAGGACACCCTATCATCCAGCCCATGAGCAGGGGATAGCCACCAGGGAAGCTGCTGATGTGTCGACAGGAAACCAGTACTCACATTTCAGCTCCAGCTTGATGAAATCTGTTTTCCCCAGATTCTCAAGAAACACTCCCCGGGGGATTAATGTTTTGAAGTAGAAGGAAATGTCGGCACTGGTCTCGCCTTGGAATGTAGAGAAGTGCAGGTAGGAGGACGGGTTGGGGAAAGAAGCTGCGTTCCAATAATT
The DNA here is from genome assembly GCF_020740685.1 of Jaculus jaculus. Taxonomy (NCBI): domain Eukaryota; kingdom Metazoa; phylum Chordata; class Mammalia; order Rodentia; family Dipodidae; genus Jaculus; species Jaculus jaculus. Next base: position 107,700,484 of record NC_059111.1, on the reverse strand, counting down.
CCCTGTGAAAAGAAGAGAAAGAAAGGTTAACTTATACCTTGGTTACGGGAATTACATAAAAGCGATAATTCCTCTGTTTTAATCAGTCTCCTCTGGCAACTGCCCTGCTTCCTCTCATCCTGTTGAGCCACCTCCTGCCAAATCCACACAGACATATCTGTTGCAGTTAGTTCCATGTTGCTGGCATGAACATACCAGCACATGCAGTTTATGGGAGGAAGGGATGTATTTCAGCCTTACTCATCCGGGGGAAACTCTGTCAATGGTAGAAGGGAAGCTGCTTACTTCCATAGATCCAATCAGA